>NW_024080710.1:0-189713 GCF_003009895.1 Hyaena hyaena | reverse complement strand
CATCCTCGCCAGCATCTCGAGTTCTCTGATTTGCTCATTTTAGCCACTCTGACTGGCGTGAGGTGGTATCTCAGTGTGGTTTTGACTTGTATTTCCCTGATGAAGAGGGATGCTGAGCATCGTTTCATGTGTCTGTTGGTCATCTGGATGCCCTCTTTGGAGAAGTGTCTGTTCATATCTTCTCCAGCAGCACATAAAAAGAATCATCCACCATGATCAAGTGGGATTCATTCCTGGGTTACAGGGCTGGTTCAACATTCGCAAATCAATCAATGTGATACATCACATCAATAAAAGAAAAGATAAAAACCATATGATCCTGTCAGTAGATGCAGAAAAAGTATTTGACAAAATACAGCATCCCTTCTTAATAAAGACTCTAGAGAAAGTCGGGATAGAAGGAACCTACTTAAACATCATCAAAGCCATCTAAGAGAAGCTGTCAGCTAACATCCTCTACGGGGAAAAACTGAGAGCTTTCCCCCTGAGATCAGGAGCACGACAGGGATGTCCACTCTCACCACTGCTGTTTAACATAGTGCTGGAAGTCCTAGCATCAGCCATCAGACAACAAAAGGAAATAAGAGGCATCAGAATTGGCAAAGAGGAAGTCAAACTTTCACTCTTCGCAGATGACATTATACTCTACATCGAAAACCCGGGAGACTCCACCAGAAGCCTCTCTTTTCTTTTTGAGAAGCCTGGCTAGAGGTTTGTCAATTTTGTTTATTTTTTCAAAAAACCAACTCTTGGTTTCATTGATCTGTTCAATTGTTTCTTTGGTTTCTATATTGTTTATTTCTGCTCTGATTTTTACTCTTTCTCCTCTTCTACTGGGTTTGGGGTGCTCTTACTCTCCCTCTAGTTGCTTTAGGTGCACTGTTAGATTTTGGACTTGTGCTTTTTCTAATTTCTTGAAATAGGCCTGAAGTGCAATGTACTTTCCTCTTAGGACTGCCTTCGCCACATCCCATAGAGTTTGGATTGTTGTCTTTTCATTTTCATTTGTTTCCATGTATTTTTAAATTTCTTCTCTAATTGCCTGATTGGCCCATTCGTTCTTTAGTAGGGTGTTCTTTAAGCTACATGTTTTTGGAGGTTTTCCAGACTTCTTCCTGTCACTGATTTCAAGTTTCAAAGTATTATGATCTGAAAGTGTGAATGGTATGATATCAATTCTTTTATTTTTATTGAGGGCTGCTTTATGTCCCAGTATGTGATCTATCTTGGAGAATGTGCCATGCACACTTGAGAAGAAAGTGAAATCCTTGGCCTCAGGATGCAGAGTTCTAAATATATCTGTCAGATCCATCTGGTCCATTGTGTCACTCAAGTCCATTGTTTCTTTAGTGATTTTCTGTCTGGTAGATCTATCCATTGCTGTAAGTGGAGTATTAAAGTCCCCTGCTATTAGCACATTCTTATCTATAAGGTTGTTTCTGTTTGTGATTAGTTGTTTTAAATATGTAGGTGCTCCCATATTCGGTGTGTAGACATTTATGATTGTTAGTTCTTCCTGATGGGTAGACCCTGTAATTATTATATAATGCCCTTCTTCATCTCTTGTTATTGTATTTAATTTAAAGTCCATAATAAGCATAAGTATAGCTACTCCAGCTTTCTTTTGATTTCCAGTAGCATGATATATATTTCTCCATCCCCTTACTTTTAATCTGACGGTATATTCCAGTCTAAAATGAGTTTCTTGTAGACAGGAAATAGATGGATTTTGTTTTTTTTTTTTTATCCATTCTTCTACCCTATGTCTTTTGATTGGAGCATTCAGCCCATTTACATTCAGTGTTATTATTGAAATACGTGGGTTTAGAGTCTTTGTGTCCTTTGTGGGATTCATGCTTGTGGTGGTGTCTATGGTAATTTTGTTCCTTGCAACACTTCCCTCAGAGCATCCCCCTCAGGATTTCTTGTAGGGCTGGCTTAGTGATGACAAATTCTTTCAATTTCTGTTTATTTGGAAAGGTTTTTATCTCTCCTTCTATTTTGAATGACAGGCTTGCTGGAAAGAGGATTCTTGGCTGCACGCTTTTTTTGTTCATCACATTGAAGATTTCTTGCCATTCCTTTCTAGCCTGACAAATTTCAGTAGATAGGTCTGTAACCTCTCTGATAGGTTGCCCTTTGTATGTTAGGGCCCTTTTATCCCTAATTGCTTTCAGAATTCTCTTTGTCCTTATATCTTGCCAGTTTCACTATGATATGTCATGCAGAAGATTGATTCAAGTTACATCTGAGGTGAGTTCTCTGTGCCTCTGGGATTTCAATGTCTGTTTCCTTCCCCAGATTGGGGAAGTTCTCTGCTACAATTTGTTCAAGGACTCCTTCAGTGCCTTTCCCTCTCTCTTCCTCTTCTGGAATTCCTATGATACGGACAGTGTTCCATTTGAGTGTGTTTCTGAGCTGTCAAACTCCCCTTTTCGTGTTTCTGGATCAGTTTATCTCTCTTTCTCAGCTTCCTCTTTTTCTATAATTATGTCTTCAAACTCACTTATTCTCCTTTTTGCCTGTTCCATCCGTGCATTGGATGCCTCCATTTTATTATGTATCTCATTTATAGCATTTTTTAATTCATCACAACTATTTTTAAGCTCCATAGTCTTTGTAGCCATAGTTTCTTTGATGTCTTCCATACCTTTTTCAAGCCCAGCAATTAATTTTATGACTATTGTTTTAAATTCTTGTTCAGTTATATTGCTTATATCTGTTTTGAGCGTTCTTTAGCTGTCATTTTTTTCCTGGAATTTCTTGGGAGGAGAGTTCTTCTGTTTCGTCATTTTGGTTAGTTTTCTATCTCTTGTTAATTTTAAAAGCTTGTTATGCACTCTGGCCCTGCGGGTGCCGCTGTATTAAAGAGGGCTCTTTGACTCTTCAGGGCCTGTCCATTCAGGAAGTGTGCTTTGAATGGTGTCTCTTGGTTTCTCTTATTGAGACTTTGGTTATTTTCTTTCCCTACTCGTAGTGGTATTTGGGATTCTCCACCATGTGTACTTTGGATTGTTTCTTGACGTAGCCCTGAAAGAGAAAACAGATAGACAACCACACAGGGAACAAAGGTACACAAACGCACAGACAAATACAACAAATACATAAACCAAAAGGGAAAAATAAAAAGAAAAGAAGGGACAAAAAGCAAAACAAAACAAAAAAGAAAAAAGAGGAAGGAGGGAAGACAAATAATAAAAATAAAAATTAATAAAAAAACAAGAAAAGAAGAAAAAAGAAAAAACCCAAAAGACAAAGGACAGTCTAAAAGCATAAAAAGAGAATTCTCAGCTACAAATAAAGAGCCAGGTGTATGCAGTGCTGATGGAAGAGCATATACAAAGAGAGAAATGACAAGGTGGGCAGGAAGCGAAATTGGAAATGAAATGACCAGGCAGAGAGACTAAGAGGCTTGATTCAGAGGGAGATATCGTAGAATATGTTTAGAGGTGAGGAGAGATAGAATGTGTTTCTTTTTTTTTTTTTTTTTACAAATAGTTTATTGTCAAATTAGTTTCTACATAACAGTCAGTGCTCATCCCCAAAGTGCCCTCCTCCATGCCCATCCCCCCCTCCCCCCCACATCCATCAGTCCTCAGTTTTTGTCAGCATTCAAGAGTCTCTCATGGTTTGCCTCTCTCCCTTTCCCCCACCATTTCCGCCCTTCTTCTCCCCCTTGTTCCTCCGTCAAGTTCCTCCTAATCCTCCTATACGTGCAAACATATGATATTTGTCCTTCTCTGCCTGACTTATTTCGCTCAGCATAACACCCTCAAGGTCCATCCATGTTGCTACACATGGCCAGATTTCATTGTTTCTCATTGCCATGTAGTATTCCATGGTATAGATAAACCACATCTTCTTGATCCATTCATCTGTTGATGGACACTTAGGCTCTTTCCATGTTTTAGCTATTGTGGAGAGTGCTGCTATGAACATTGGGGTACATGTGCTCCTATGCCTCAGCATTTCTGTATCCCTTGGGTAAATTCCTAGCAGTGCTATTGCTGGGTCATAAGGGAGTTCTATTGTTAGTTTCCTGAGGAACCTCCACACTGTTTTCCAGAGGGGCTGTACCAGTTTACATTCCCACCAACAGTGTAGGAGGGTGCCCGTTTCTCCACATCCTCGCCAGCATCTAGAGTTCTCTGATTTGCTCATTTTAGCCACTCTGACTGGCGTGAGGTGGTATCTCAGTGTGGTTTTGATTTGTATTTCCCTGATGAGGAGGGATGCTGAGCATCGTTTCATGTGTCTGTTGGCCATCTGGATGTCCTCTTTGGAGAAGTGTCTGTTCATGTCTTCTGCCCATTTCTTCACTGGGTTGTTTGTTTTTCGGGCGTGTAGTTTGGTGAGTTCCTTATAGATTCTGGATATTAACCCTTTATCTGATATGTCATTTGCAACTATCTTTTCCCATTCCGTTGGTTGCCTATTAATTTTCTGGGTTGTTTCCTTGGCTGTGCAGAAGCTTTTAATCTTGATGAGGTCCCAACAGTTTATTTTTGCTCTTGATTCCCTTGCTTTTGGGGATGTGTCAAGTAAGAAGTTGCTGCGGTGGAGGTCAAGGAGGTTGTTTCCTGCTTTCTCCTCTAGGGTGTTGATAGTTTCCTGTCTCACGTTCAGGTCCTTTATCCATTTTGAGTTGATTTTTGTGCATGGTGTGAGAAAATGATCTAGTTTCATTCTTCTGCATGTTGCTGTCCAGTTCTCCCAACACCATCTGTTAAAAAGGCTGTCTTTTTTCCATTGGATATTCTTTCCTGCTTTGTCAAAGATCAGTTGGCTGTATACTTTTGGGTCCACTTCTGAGTTCTCAATTCTGTTCCATTGGTCTATGTGTCTGTTTTTGTGCCAATACCATACTGTCTTGAGGATGACAGCTTTGTAGTAGAGGCTGAAGTCTGGGATGGTGATACCTCCCGTTTTGGTTTTATTTTTCAGTATTACTTTGGCTATTCGGGGTCTTTTGTGGTTCCATACAAATTTTTGGATAGTTTGTTCTAGTTTTGAGAAGTATGCTGGTGCAATTTTGATTGGAATTGCATTGAATGTGTAGAGTGCTTTAGGTAGTAATGACATCTTAACTATATTTATTCTTCCTATCCATGAGCATGGAATGTTTTTCCATTTCTTTGTGTCTTCTTCAATTTCCTTCATAAGTTTTCTATAGTTTTCATCATACAGATCTCTTGTATCCTTGGTTAGGTTTATTCCGAGGTATTTTATGGTTTTTTGTGCAATTGTGAATGGGATCAGTTTCTTGATTTCTCTTTCTGTTGCTTCATTATTGGTGTATAAAAATGCAACCGATTTCTGTACGTTGATTTTGTACCCTGCAACTTGGCTGAATTCTTGGATCAGTTCTAGTAGGCTTCTGGTGGAGTCTGTCGGGTTTTCTATGTAGAGTATCATGTCATCTGCGAAGAGTGAAAGTTTGACTTCCTCTTTGCCAATTCTGATGCCTTTGATTTCCTTTTGTTGTCTGATGGCTGATGCTAGGACTTCCAGCACTATGTTAAACAACAGTGGTGAGAGTGGACATCCCTGTCGTGTTCCTGATCTCAGGGGGAAAGCTCTCAGTTTTTCCCCGTTGAGGATGATGTTAGCTGAAGGCTTCTCATAGATGGCTTTGATGATGTTTAAGTAGGTTCCTTCTATCCCAACTTTCTCGAGAGTCTTTATTAAGAAGGGATGCTGTATTTTGTCAAATGCTTTTTCTGCATCTATTGACAGGATCATATGGTTTTTATCTTTTCTTTTATTGATATGATGTATCACATTGATTGATTTGCGAATGTTGAACCAGCCCTGTAACCCAGGAATGAATCCCACTTGATCTTGGTGGATGATTCTTTTGATATGCTGCTGGATTCGATTTGCAAGGATCTTGTTGAGAATTTTTGCATCCGTATTCATCAAGGATATTGGCCTATAGTTCTCTTTTTTTGCTGGATCTCTGTCTGGCTTGGGAATCAGAGTGATGCTGGCTTCATAAAATGAGTCCGGGAGTTTTCCTTCGACTTCTATTTTTTGGAATAGCTTGAGAAGAATTGGGATTAATTCTGTTTTAAATGTCTGGTAGAATTCCCCAGGGAAACCATCAGGTCCAGGGCTCTTATTTGTTGGGAGATTTTTGATCACTGATTCGATTTCTTCACTCGTTATGGGTCTGTTCAGGTTTTCTATTTCTTCCCGTGTGAATTTTGGTAGTGAGTGTGTGTTTAGGAATTTGTCCATTTCTTCTAAGTTGTCCAATTTGTTGGCATATAATTTTTCATAGTATTCCCTGATAATTGTTTTAGAATGTGTTTCTTAAAGTGTATTTTGGAAGATCTAAACTCAGGGTTTGGGCTAATGACAAACAAAATAAAAAATATCTTAATTTTTTAGAGACGTTTCTTGTGAAATAAAAAGACACATTTCAGCTGGAAAAGAGGTGTAAAAAGACACAAATTTGAGGATTGGGGTAATGGAAATGTTGATTTTAAGGTAGGTTACCAATCAGAACATAACCGTATAGTTGACAACACAAGTCAACCAGGAAAAAGGTTTTATTTTTTTTCTTTAGTAATATGAAATAGATAAGCAAATAACTCACATTCTGTAAACTTGAATCTTTGGAGGAAATTATAGAAGTATGAAATAAGTGCTCCCTTTCTCTGATAAAGACAAGCTTTCAGATAAGAATGAATCATAATTATACATTATGATTCTGAGAGGCAGTCTGGAGATGAAATAAAACAATTTAGGCAATGGGAGCATTGGTAAGCTGTTGGCTGTGTGGTTATTCCTTGTCCTTAGAGAGTGCTCTAAGCCTGAGAACAGTTCTGTTTCTCTCCAGCATGGAATTGATACAGACATGTGTAGCTAAGCTAAGAGCCAAGAAGAACAGCATTTAAGAGCACACCTGTTGCAGACCATGTATATTCAAGGGTGAAGGGTACTATGCCCATCATTTCCTTGGACTAAGCATGGAGGGACTGTGGATCCAAGCATTGGTGCTGTTTCTGTCATTTCCTTCATAACCACAATGTACTATCCAACCTTCTACCATTTTAATGATCTAAATGCCCTTTGGTAAATATGAATACTTGTTGAGCCACGTTTATGTCTAGAGGGAAGTGAAGTACAAAGTGTACAAATTATGAAATTTAGGAAATTTCAAGCACATGGTTTATTTGAGAGGGAAGAATCACAATCCAGCAAAGGATTTTGCAGTGAGTAAATTGTCATCAAAATGTGGAAAATTTGGGAGAAGATTGTTATGCATAACAAGGTAAAGTGTGGACTTGCACAAACAGATTGTTGTGTGTGTGTGTGATTTGATGAGTTTATTTCTTATATAATCATCAGCACAACTGTAGCTCCCATCTGTCACAATACAACACTATTAAAATACCATTGACTACATCCCTTGTGCTGTACCTTTCATCCCCTTGAACTGTTTATTCCATAACTGTATCACCCATTCCCCTTCACCAATTTGCCCATCCCCCACCCTCTCCCTTCTGGAAACCGTCAATTTTTCTCCATATTTATGCATCTGTTAATACTTTTTGTTTGGTTATGTATTTGTTCTTTTTAGATTTCACATATAAGTGAAATCATGGTGCTTACTTTCTCCACCTGTTTTCTTTCACTAGCATCATGCCCTGGAGCTTCATCCACGTTGTTACAATGGCAAAATCTCATTCTTTTTGTGGATGAGTCTTATTCCCTTAACACATAAAATCACATTTTTATCCATTCACACTTTGATGGACACTTGGTTTGCTTCCATATATTGACTATTATAAATAATGTTGTAATAAACAGGGTGTGAGCTGAACAAGGTTTTTACCTTAGTTGTAATTGAACAGATTTCCATGTTTTTTTAGAGATGGGCAGAAATCAAGTGTGGTTGCTAGGGACACTACACTATAACTCTATGGACTGCTACAGTGGCCAGAATGAAGAAAAATGGTTCTCTAAAACCTTCCACTCCAAGTCTATGATGTGATTTTATTTTTATCTAGATATTTTCATTCTGAACATTGTCTCTGTCAGAGCCTGGTGGAATTGCTTATTCCACTGAGTATAGATGACAGGGTTCAACAGTGGGGTCACCACCGTGTGCACAAGGGGAGCTGCTCTCTTGTATTCCAGCCTATTCCTTTGCTTTGGTTTCATGTATATAAATACAGAGCTTCTGTATATCAGGGAAAGGACTATCAAGTGAGACGAGCAGGTGGAGAAAGGTTTCTGTCACTCCCTGGCTGATGGGAGTCACACAATTGTGACTACTGTGTAGCTGTATGCAATGATGGCTATGAGAAGGGATGTCAAAAGGATACACAAAGCAAGGACAAAGGCCAGCATTTCAACAGACCTGGTATTAGAACAAGAGAGATGAATCAGGGGACCAAGGTCACAGAAGAAGTGGGGGATGACATTGGGGCCACAGAAGGATAACTGGGAAACCTTTACTATCAGATTTGAGATGAGAGTAAAGGTCAGGGTGAAGCAGGCAGTGACCAAGAGGAAGCAAGTCTTGAGGTTCATGATGGTTGGGTAATGCAGAGGCTTGCAAATGGCCATGTACCGATCCATAGACATTACTGCTATGAGGAGGAAACCTGTTGTCCATAGAAATACATACAAAGCCTTGTACAAAACAGGTCAAAAAGGTAATGATTTGCCTGCCTAAAAGAAAGATGACCAGCAACTTGGGAATAACAGCAGTTGTGAAACAATACTCATAAAAAGGAGAAAGTGCTGAGGAAAAGGTACATAGGTGTCTGAAGCCGGGAGTTGGCACAGGTGATGGTCACTATGAGAGCATTGCCTGTAATGAATGTCAGGTATGCCAGCAGGTGCACCAGGAAGAGGACTTTTCCCAGGTGTTGGAAGGCAGGGAATCCCTCCAAGGTGAATTCCTGGACAGTGGCCTCATTCCCCATTTCCATGGGCATCTCTTTTGACAGCATCATCCCTGCTGGTCTTAACCTACAATAAAGACATAAAGGAGGGCAAATGTTTTAGCAGAGCATATGATTAGGTTATTTGCCTTTCCATGATGTTGGTTAGGTAGATAGCAAAGTGACTTACCCAGCTGGCTCTTGAATCAGAAGGACCTGAGTTCAATAGTGGTTCAACACTGAATTCTAACCTCTGAGAGAATGGTCATCTGTGGAAAGGTAGTTAATCTTTATGAACTTCACTTTTCCCTCAGTGAAACAAAGATGACAAGATCTTCCTGTTCATGTTCTTGTGAGAATAAGTAAGATAAAGCATGCAGCTCACTTGGCCTATGATGCCAATGTTTCTTATGTGTTCCTCAAAGTCTAATTATAATGTGATGGTCATTAATTATATTCTAGAATAGAGTTGGCATCATCAGTAGGCAGAATGGTTGAAAGTTTTGAGTTATAAAACTTACTGTTTCAATAATATTTATTTGTAGTAACCATAATAGTTATGTTAGTAATATTCCATTTCAGTGTTCCTTTTGATATGTAACTCATTCTGTGGCCAAACTATCGTCATCATCATCTATGAAGGCCTTATTCTATGCTGTTGACTGAAATTCAGTATTTCTATTACTCTTCACAACAACAATGAGCCTCTTCTTCTAAAGAAGCAGAAACTGACACTTAGAGAGATTCATAGAGCTTAGGTCACATAGTTGGGAATTTAGCTAGAATGTACAGTCCAGAGTACCTGCTATTTCTAAATGCTGTGACAAAATATTTTAAATGGAAACAAATTTATTGCTGATGATCTCTCAACCTTTAGTGCAAGATTAGCTTTACTTATCATGTTTCTATCTAAGCTTAGTATCACTGATGAGTTACTGACCTGCAGATTGACATGGAGCCAGAGAAGATCTACCTTAGCACAAGCAGTTTGTAGAAGAGACTGTAGAACAGAGATATTTTGGGCTTCTCAACAACATGACATAAACTCTGAACGTACGATTTGCCACCCACCCCCAGAGTGCATGCTGGGTTGTGAGGGCAGTGGGGATGATGGTAGTGCACAGGATTAAGGCACTTAGGAGCATATGCTGGGAACCTACATTCACTCTTCAATGAAAGCTCATTGAATATTCTTCTCTCTTTAGTCCTCTCAATCAGTGATGGGTCTCATGCTGGTGTTTGGCTGTAGCATCTCAATATTAGGCTAAAGGTTGGCCGTGTGGAATGTGTCACTCTCACTAACCCGCCGTGTGTCAGGCTGTCTGAAGCGCTGCTTGTGAAACCAAACTGCTCACCCTCTGAGTGGAACAGCCTGAAGGTGCATCTGCTTCTCTTCCAGTGACCCCAGAAAGTCCACCAAGTCACCACGGTCCCTGAGGCCAGTCACGCACAGGAGTCACTTCATGGTGGGCAGTGCTACTTCCTCTAGCTGCCAGTGTGTCCTAAGAAAACAAGATCTTGCTGTGTGCTGAGGGGAAAGGAGAGGAGAAGTAAACGCATTTGTCATAGCTTGTAGCCCCACAGTTGGTCATGCAGCCAGTGTTCTGGCTGACAATGCCTTATTTCTACAGCCCAGGGTGTTTCATACCACAGCACAGCTACATGGCAGCCTTGATCACTGAAACCTCAGAAAGGAGCAGACAGACTAAAACAACCACATTTCACTGCCTCCATTCAAGCCTATAGCTGGACTCACGGACTACTTAGGGTCCTGATGAAAGGTCTGGCTCTGCTCCCCCAAGTGGGTTAAAGCCCACCTGACATGCAATTTTGCTGTCCACAACCTATACCAGGTAATGGGCGTAGGCAGCTTCTTCTAATTTTAGCCCTGGGTGCTCCTAGGACCAGGGTCCTTCTGCTGCAGCTCTCCACTGTCATGGGCACATCTGCTCCAAAACACCTTCTACCGCACTGTGCTTCGCCATCATATCCTCACCTGTCTGTGGGAGATGCAGCCTTCCTTTCCTGCATCAACAGGAGAAGCTGCTAACTTGCACTTTTGAAGTCTCCTTGATATTTTTGCCACAGGACAGTTTGGTCAGCAGCAGGATGGATGCAGCCAGTGAGCAGAGTGTGGAGGTCCTCAAACCTTATCAGATCCTGAAGACACAGAGGCAGAAAGTTAAGGCACATCTGGTATCTTAGGGGCAGCTAGTTGGTCACTGTAGAGACCAAGGTTTACAAGTCCTATCCTTATATTTATATTCCCATTGCCTGTGGTAATGCTGACTCCAGATGTCTGCATTTTCTCTGCCAAGATTCCTCAAGGAAATTATTTGACAATTTCTCAAGGGTTTCTAAAATCTCAGGCTGAATGTTGCTACTGATTTCAGGTAAAAGTCAAGACTGCAATTTTCTACATGTGGTGTATGTACTGAGGCCAGAACATAGATATTATAAGAACAGATTTTATGATGAAAAACAGCTTGATCACTCCCTGGATTTCCTGAGGCCTTTGGGAGGATACTGGGGAAGACTACCTTTCTTGGCCAATCACTCTTCATGCTTCGACCAACATTATGATTCTTTTTATTATATATTTTCATATGAGGAATATTTTTGTTCTTCCCAATTTCCTTGTAAAGAAAGCACACAATTTTTTCCTCTTTAGGGAAGAAAAGGAAATGCTAAGTGGTTTCCATAACATCTCTAACATGGCAAACCCCTCTCTCTTTAAAAAGTATCTAGGAAGTGAATCCCCAGATTCTTTTGAGATGCACATGAGGAATATGTGTGAGTCTGAGGGTGGAGAAGCTTTATCCATAGCCAGCACCTGATTGAAAGCTGTATCTCCCGGGTATCTCAGCTGGGCTGTTGTAGAAGGAGTGATCCATTTTTCTGTGGCCTCTGGCTTCCCTCTGAAATCCAGAGAAGTGGACTAAACTCCCAAAGTGTATTTGCATGCTACCCTGAGGCATATGGTGTTGGAAATTTGTTGTGTCTGAATCTGCTCTCATCATTATTGATCCTACTAGGTCAAGCCAATATTATAGAGATTTTCAGGAATTCCCCATAATGTAGACACTTTCCCATAAACAGACAAACTCATTTTTATAACATCTGTACATCTATACACTCTGCTTTCAATCCAGGCAAAACTCTGACATCATGGTCATATTCTGGGTTGGCAGTGAGGAAAAATAAAGAATAATGGGAGATGAGTTACAGAAGCTGAAGCAATGAGACTATACATTCTAGAATTCAGATAAAGAATTCATTCTAGAATTCAGATAAAGTGTCATTGGCAGGGGTTTTAATTTTATTCAGAGCCAGCTTCATTGTGCAAAAATACCTCTCACACCTAAGTGAGTCCCAACGCTTACATACCTGTGGTAAGGTGGGTGGAGAGGGGCTGGTATGTGTTTGATAGAAAGGTTTACAAAGGGTGCACTCAAAGAAATGAGCTGAACTAATTACACTTTTCATGTAGCATAAGGGTGGTGAGCTGGCATCAAGGAAAGTTTCAAATTGTCTTGGTCTAGTGTCTGTTTTCTGGATAGTGCCTTGATGGCTCTCCAAAACCTACTATTTTTTTTATGTTTTAAAATTATACCTTGAGATCTCATTCATCTGGGACATTTTCTAGCATTCCTTGTGCTTTGAGTGTGTAGTTATCCAGTTAGAGAAAGGAATGGAATGAATGTATAGAATGATTAATTGAGTTGAATTATGTCAGTGGGATAGAAAGAGGTGGAAATAACTACCTATAAATCTCAGCAGTGAAACTACTTTGTAAGGTTCTGGATCCTCCACTTCCGTAACTTTCCTAGTAGGGTTTCTTGTGCTTGTCTGACTTCTGATGTGTGGATGCTCCAGGTGTTGGGGAGAATCATGGGTTCTAGGTAGTGTCTTTAGCACAGGATTCCTAAGTATGTTTATCTCTGTACCTTTCCAGAATGAAATGTGAATGTTATGTTTTGGAAGGTCAGTATTTTACACCAAGTGTGGGAGAGCCCCTAATAACCTCCTCCCCACCACAAAAGCAAACTCCTTTGAAATGGGGGATGGGGGGGACAAAGTTCACATTTCTAAGTTCACATCTTTCTAATAACACCCTTAGAGCTTATTACATTAAATCGTTTTACTGTTAATGGAGGGGAACTACTTAGAGAAGAAGATGAACCCGTGCAATGGAGAGAAAACTAATTTATATAATCCCTTTCTAGGAAATAGGATCTTTTTGTCTGGGCTTAAGACATCATCTGATCAATTAGTATTGTATTGGTTAGTGTCATAAACTCAGTGTCCAAGATTCCTAAAATTCAGTAAATCAGACTGATCTCTTTCCACATATATGACTCTGGTGATCTCAGGGTGATCAGAACCTTTATATAGATATTGTTATAGATAAATTTTCTCACAAATGACAACACAATCAAATTCTGTTTTCTTATCCAGTACTTATCACTGTTTGGCGACAGAGCTCCAAGAAGAATTCTCAGGAACCAGAGGAGTAAAGTGGAATTCTTCTGCCTTTTAGTATGACTAGACTGCTCAACGTTGGGTGGAGGTATCTATCAGCATCTTCTTCCTTAGTTGGGAGGTCAGGCCACTCACAAAGCAGGGAAGGACAGTGGCCAGTGGAGACATAATGGGGAAGCCCATGCTCAGATTGATTGAGGGGCATACTGCCGGCCATGAGCATGTGCTGAATCCTCAGAAGGCTGGCTCCTGCTGGCAATGTGCCTCTCCTAGGTACATCATGTCTACTATTGGGGAAAGATACATCCAGCCAAAAATAGAGGAACTGGATGGGCTCAACTCTGCTTTCTCCTCATGCCCATCTTAGTCTGACTCTTTGTTTGCAAAAGAATAGAAATCCTATCAATTATGGTTAATGAGGGAATTTTATTTCACAAGTAGCATCTCATTCATTAAAATCCTAAATCAGGAGTCACAATAGTCCATAGACCTATGGACACTGAAGGTGGAGAGTGATTCTAGATTTAAGCAGCTCTTGGAACTTCATTCAGCATTGGGTGTATGGATCCTCTTTACAATGCTTTCCCATGTTCCTTGTAGCCACAGTCTTCATGTCTGCAACTTAATGGGCTTCTACTAAATGGTGTCCTCTATACTCTTAATTTTTATCCCTCTTTTCTCAGTGACAGGATACATAGTGGCTGTGACACTTTCTTGTGGTACATCTCAGTGCTTTGTTTAAGGGAGGAACAATAGTTCTTATGCAAGTCTTATGCACTCTTTCAAAAAGTATGAAAAGAGTTAACGTAATTTCCCAAAAAAGTTATAAACCACAATATTCTCTTTTTTCCCCACTTTCATTGAGATAGAATTGATTTATAAAGTTATATAAGTTTAAGGTGTGTACAAGTGATGATTTGGTACACACATATATTATGAAATGTTTACCACAGTAAGGTTAACTAACACATCCTTCACTTCACATGATTACCCCTGTGTTGTTATGGTAAGCATATTAAAGCTCTACTCTCCTGGCAATTTTCAAGTGTGCAATACAGTATTGTTTACTATAATCACCATGCTGTACCTTCGATGCTCAGAACTTACTCATTTCATAATTTAAAGTTTGTACCCTTTGACCAACATCTCCCATCTTTCCCACCCCTCAGCCTCTGACAACCACCATCTCACTTTCTGTTTCTACAAGGTAGATATTTTTAGATTTCACATACAAATGAGATCATACACTATTTGTCTTTCTCTGTTTGATTTATTTGACTTAGCAATAAAATATACATCATAAGATTCATGACAAAGATGACAGTCTAATGAAGCAGAGAAGTGATAGTTCTTTCAATAAAGATAAATGGTGTTGTATCAAGTGGTAATGGAGAAAATGCAACTTGACCCTTACTTTGTATTGTACAAAAAAATGTTAAAAGAGGGGGAAAAAGGAAAGAAATCCAGAAAATGGGCTGAAGATCTACATGTAAATGGTATAACAATCATCTAAAAGAAAATAGGCCAGAATATCTAAATGTCTTTAGGGGAAGGCAAAAAAACTACTTAACCAAGACAAAACAATTTACCACCAAAAAAATTATATTAAGTACTTCTGTTTATTGAAAGACATTATTAAGGTAATTAAAGGGCAAGCCACAGTCTTGAAAAAGCTATTTTTAACCCAAAAAAACTTCCAATCTGTATGGAAAAGACATTGGAACAAAAGAAAACTGGGCAAAATATTTGCAGGGTTCCTTCACAAAAAGAGGTTATATAAATGGCCAATATCATATTAAAACGCACAGGTTATTTATTTACCAAAGAAAGATAAATTAAAACCACAGTGCAATAATAGTTCACACAAACTAGGAAGGCTAAAATGCAAAATTGAGACAGTGCCAAGTGTCAGTGAAAGCACTGGACTGCCATTCACTGATGCTGGAAGTGTGAAATTTGGAAATATATTGAAGTTGAGCATATTTTACATATTACATATGTAGAAGTTTTATTCCGTCAGTAAGTTTAGTTACTGACTTATTTAGTCAATAAGTTTCCTTATTTCCTTTGAAGATTACAGAGATATGAAGAAACGTTTTTTACTCAGGGAAAATTTTGTTCTTTTATGGATCTTAGCACAACATGTAATTCTATTTCCATCACAAGGCATAATAATTCAGCCTTCAGATTATTTATAATACTGAAATAACTATTTATCAACAATGCCCATTTTTTTGGTTCATTCCAAATTTATATGACATTAAGTACGCAAAAAGTCAGATAAGTGTGAGTTGGTTGTTGACGTAATATGTGGAGAGCATGATAATGACATATTTGTGAAACCTAGTCATGAAAAATGTGTTTGTCCACTGCTTTCAGGACCACTGAAGGAGAAAAGTCCTGGAAGAATAATAAGCGAACTTTTATTAGAAAAATGCCATTGGGGATTATTGCCAAAGTGTTATCAGTAGCTGGAAAGATTAATATACAAGCCAACAGATGGAGCAGGCAGGCAGACAGGGAATGAAGTCCTCTGGCATAGTCAGCCCATCTTACTCAATATTTATACTTCTCTTCCCCTCCTCCACCTTACCCAGCCACTCAGGTTGTTAACAATAAGTCTTCTTCTAAGCATGATGGAAAACCAGTTCAATAGGTCCTTATAATTTATCAGGTAATCCAAAGCTGAAATACTACTCTCACTCATTATGCCCCTGCCAGGCAATTATTAACTCCCTAGTTGCAATGGTTCCCAAGCGTGGGCATGCATCAGTGTCACCTGGAGGGTCTGTTAAAACACAGATTACTGGGCCCCATCCCAAGAGTTTCTGATATTGTAGGTGGTGTCCAATAATATGTATTATAACAAGTTACCAGGTGGTGTATTGCTACTGGTGTAGGGACCACACTTTGAGACCCAATGAAATATTTCACTCCTTTGACATCATTCCAATTCTCTTCCAATAAGTATAAGTTTGTCTTTCAAGAAGATTATCAGTGAGGGAAATGAAGCTGAGGAAATAATAAGCTATTTTACATCCAGGAACAAAGTGGAATATAAGCAAATCAATGCAGTGGGGATAAGCAAATCAATGCAGCAAATCAAAGCCCCTCAGGTGAGGGGCTTATTAGTATTGAACCGTTTGTAGGAAGAAAGGATAGAAAGAATAAAGAAGTAGGGTGACAGGCAAGAAGAAGTTTGTTTTTTATTTTTGCATACTTTAAGGGTCAACTGGCTCTGAGAGCCATGAGCAGAAGTGGCTTCAGAGTTAGTTAGAGGTAATTGTGATAGCATTATCAGGAATTCTCCAGGGCCACATAGGACCCTAATCATCCCTGAACACCATGAGTAAGGAGCTACCATACAGAAATTCTCTGTCCACTTGAGCTTATAATAAGAAGTAACAAATTCATTCTCTAGCCTACCAGTGACTCCAGTGGGGATAAATTAGCAGATAATTAATTCTTCAAGGAGTATTCTTTCTATTGTTTAGGTCAACTTGAAACTACTTTTTTGTAAAACTTACACGCCTGTGGGAAATCATAAAATGTTGCTTTCATTATCTTGCTGATGCTCTAGGTAATTAATTCAAGAAAGTAGTTATCAGGCATTTCCCCCCAAAACCTTAGGGAGTCTTCCCTTTGAACTCAGGATGGAACTAGGCAAGGAAGCTACAACACAAAAGGTGTCTGAATGATGTAATAATACAGTGAGTGAGTACTCACTTTGGCTGGGCTTTGGCTGGGGAACAAGGAAAATGAGTCAAAACCGGAAGGTATTCAAAAATTGAAGGTCCAAGATTGGATGTAGGTGATATGCAGAAATAAGGAAGTAAATAAATCACTGTAGGAACCAATTTTGGGTAGGTTGGGGAAAAGATGATATATCGTGTCTCCCCCACTGAAAATGGCTATAAAACAGAATGTATCTAGCAGCCATTAGAGGAATTCTGTACTGTGAATAGTAGCAGGAGGATTGAAAAGAAGATCAGAATTTGAAGTACCACCAAGTCAGTGGTGAGTTTACCATGTTTGTGTGTGTGTGTGTGTGTGTGTGTGTGTGTGTCTGTCTGTCTTCTGGTTCTCTCATTTCTTGGTCCAGTCACAAAAATGAGCAGCAGTGAAGAGTGATGAAGTCCCCATGCTTCTGGCTACAGAAGCCAGAAGAGGCTCTTTAGGGAAATGAGATGTATTGGGGGAGATTGCGATGAGGGGAAACCTGAGGAAAGAGATCATATTAACTTGTTAAATAAGTCAAAGATTTACTCCCAAACTGTGCATGACTAGATTTCATCTTGATCAGTGTAATAAAGACTCTGAAAATGGAATTACTAGAAAGATTTTTGGCCAGAACCCAGACTTCTCTGGGTGATGCACATGTGTGACTGATGTGAATACTTTTGCAAAGGTTTTGAAAAGTTCACTAACATTGAAGCTGCAGCCTGTAGAAGATGAGAAGCAACTTATGGCCTGAGCCTAATCAGGTCTATTTATTGCCAGAATGAGGAAATCAACATTTTCCAAAGAGTTTTTTTTTTAACTCAGAGTCTGCAAACATGATATCCCAGTTCAAAATTACTTAGCATACGAAGAACCAGGAAAATCTAAATCCTCATGGGAAAAGATAATCAGCAGACATCAACTCTCCCATGATGGAGATGTTGGAAGTATCTGACAAAGACTTGAATCAGTCATTTAAAAGTATTCTAACAAGAAATTAAAAGCACTTGTAAATTAATATAAAAATAGGACTCAGCAATGATATTTAAAGAAGCGAAAGAAAATAGTAGACATGAAAAATACAGTGACTAAAATACAAAACCCCCTGGCTCAGCTTAAAAGCTTAAGTGGAGATGACAGATAAAATTGTCAGTGAAACTGAAAATAGATCAGTAGAAATTATCCAGCCTTGAAAAGAAAGAGGAAAAAAAAAGACTTAACACAAATGAACAGATCCTCAGGGACCTGTGGAAGAATAAAAGGTATAACTTCTTGTCATCAGAAGGACAAGCACAAAGAATTCAGTGCTGAAAATGTATTTCAAGAGATAATGCCTGAAAACTTCCTTTATTTGGCAAACCATATAAACTTATAGATTCTAGAAGCTGAACAAAGCCTAAAAAAGATAAATCCAAAGAAATTCCATGCTAGGACCAAACATAATTAAACTGTAGAAAACCAAACACAAAAGAAAATATTGAAATGAACCAGAAAAATAAAGGTGTATTACCTATAAGGGAATAACCATTTGAATTACTGTGGATTTCTAATCAGAAAGTGCATAAGGAAAAGTCAATTTTTCAATTGCTGACAGAAAAGATATGTCAACTTGAAATTTTGTACTTAATAAAATGCTCCTTTAGGAATGAAGGTAAAGTGAAGGTGTTCTGAGTTGAAGAAAAGCTAAGAGAATTTGTTGCCACTGGATCTGCTGTGAAAGAATTCCTAAAGGAAGTTCTTTATATTATTATTTTGTTTCTTAGTTTATTTTTATTTTTTAAATTATTATTTATTATTATTATTTAAAGAAAGTTCTTAAAGACAGAGGGAAATGATACCAGAAGAAAATGGTACCTCAGGGATAATAACCAAAAGAAATTGTAAATATGTTGGTACATATTCTGCTTTTGAATTCTCGAAAAACATATTTGATGGTCGAAAGGAAAAATATCATTATCTGCAGGCGTTTCAGTGTATACGGATATGCTATGTAAAATGATTAAAACATAAAGAGGAGGGTACTAAATTCTACTTAAGTGGTAAAGTGTTCTTCTAGGCGCTTGTCCGCCCAGCACTTTGGGAGCAGGGCCTCCACTCTGTAAGCAGCCTGGCTGCACCACAGCTGCTGGGCCCTCAACTGTGGCAGGAAGCTCTTCAGTGACGTGGACCAGGGTTTATTAAGGGTGATTTACAGAAGAGGAGTTAAGATGGTGGAGAAGTAGGGGGACTGGAAATTCCCTCATCCCTAGTTGTATTGAGGTCAGATCACTTGGAACACACAGAAAATCAATCTGAGGAGTGGCAGAAGGATCTCCACAGGTGGAGGGAGACAGCTTGGTGGAGTCAAGGGTTATTTCAATGAATAAATCAAAGCTCATCTGGTGGAAGGGCCAAACACTCTACCACTACAAGCAAGGAGGAGCTTTGCAGAGGACTGACCAGTGTGATAGAGCAGCCAAAACACAACTTCCTTAATTTGGGAAAGGCAACAGACATCCAAATCTAACAGGCACAGAAAACTTCCTTCAGAATCAACAAAAACAGGTTAACACCATGACATATCATAGTAAAACTGGCAAAATACAAAGATAAAGAGGGAATTCTGAAAGCAGCTAGGGACAAATGGTTCTTAACCTACAAGTGTAGACACATAAGAGTAGTAGCAGACTTGTTCACTGAAACTTGGCAGGCCAGAAGGGAGTGGAAGGAAATATTCAATGTTCTGAATGGGAAAAAATGTAGCCAAGAATTCTTTATCCAGTAAGGCTGTCGTTCAGACCAGAAGGGGAGATAAAGGCTTTCCCAGACAAACCAAAAATAAAGGAGTTCATGACCATTAAACCAGCCCTGCAGAAGATCCTAAGGGGAACTCTGAGTGGAAAGCAGGAAAGACTACAAAGAACCAGAGACATCACCACAAACATGAAACCTACAGATAACACAATGGTACTTAACCCATATCGTTCAATAATCACTCTGAATGTAAATGGACTAAATGCCCCAATCTAAAAACATAAAGTATCAGAATGGATAAAAACACCCATCTATATGCTGCCTACAAGAGACTCATTTTAGACCTGAGGAAACCTGCAGACTGAAAGTGAGGGGATGGAGAACCATTTCTAATGCTACTACATCAAAAGGAAGCTGGAGTACTTATATCAGACAAGCTATATTTTAAAACAAAGACTGTAACAAGAGATGAAGAAGAGCATTAATATCATAATTAGGGGGTCTATTCATCAAGAAGAGCTAACAATTGTAAATGTTTATGCCCCCAATGTGAACACCTAAATATATAAATAAATTAATCACAAACATAAACAGATATATAGATAATAATACTGTGATTGTAGGCGACTTTAATACTCCAATTACAGCAGATAGACAGATCATCTAGGCAGAAAATCAATAAGGAAACAATGGCTCTGAATGACACATTGGGCCAGATGGACTTAACAGATATATTCAGAACTTTTCATCCTAAAGCAGCAGAATACACATTCTTCTTGAGTACACATGGAACATTCTCTAAAATAGATCACATACTGGTTCACAAAGTGTTGATTATAATTAAGTTGTGGGAAGTTAAATATGTAAATTGTAATTTTTATAGAAACTATATGAAATAATCTATACAAATGGATATTATTTTTTAAAAACCTGATCAATTAAAATGGAATAATAGCAATATTCAAAGAACTCAAATGAAGACAGGATATAGGGAAATAAATGAAAGAAAAACAGGAAAAAAACACATAAGACAAATAACAAAATGGTACACCTAATTCTAAACATATCAATAATTTCATTAAATGGAAATGACCTAAATTCACCCGACTAAAAGACAGAGATTGGCACTGGCATTAACAAAACTGCAGATTCTACTTATGGGGTATCTAGAGTAGCCAAACTCTTAGAAATAGATAGTAGAATGGTGATTTACAGGATGGGAGGAGAGGGAAAGAGGTGTTGTTTGATGGAAATAGAGTTTGAGTTTTGCAAGATGAGAAAGCTTAAGAGATTTGTTACACAACAATGTGGATACATTTAGTGCAACTGTACTGTACACTGAAAAATGGTTCAGATGGTAAATTTTATTTTATGTGACTTTTACCACAATAAAAAGACAGAGACCGTGAAATTAAAAAACATAAAAATGAAGAAAAAACCCACGACCGAAGTATACGTGGTTTACAAGAAACTAATTTGACATATAATGGTCCAGGTAGTTATAAGTCAAAGGATGGAAAATGATACAGCATACAAACACTAATCAAAATAATGTTGGAGTAGCTATATTAAGATCACACAAAATCCACTTCCGAGCAAAGAGATTACCAAGAAATAAAAAGAAAGATTACATAGTAATAAAACAGTCAATTCACCAAGAATATGCAAAATTCCTAAGTGAATGTATACCTAACAAAAGAACCTCAAAATACTTGGAACAAAAAAAGGGCAGAATTAAAGAGAAATAAATCCACAAATACAATTGAAGACTTTAACACTCCTCTATTAGTAGTGGATGTAACTGGGGGAAAGAAAATCAGCAAGATGTGGAAGAACTGAACAACACTCTTAACTAAATAGATATAATTGACATAAAATACTTTACTGGAAAACAGCAAAATATACTTTATTTTTAATTGTACTTGAGCATTTGCCAGTATAAACTTTTTTCTGTATCATAATATAAATTTAACAAATTTATAATACTTTAAATCATACAAATCATATATATTCTCTGGCCATAATCATATTAAGCTAGAAATTAATAACAGAGATAACTGGAAATTTTTCAGGTACTTAGAAATTTTTGAAAATGTTTTTATTTATTTGTGAAAGAGAGAGAGAGCATGAGCAGGGGAGGGTCAGAGAGAGAGGGAGATACAAAACTGAAGCAGGCTCCAGGCTCTGAGCTGTCAGCACAGAGCCTGATGTGGGGCTGGAACTTATGAACCATGAGATCATGACCTGAACTGAAGTCAGATGCTTAACAGACTGAGCCATCCAGGTGCCCCCAGGTACTTAGAAATTAAATAATACACTTCAAAATAATTTCTTGGCCAATGGGAATTATTAATTTATTTTCATCTATTTATTTATTACCAGTAAGAAGTATTAAGGAAAATAATTTTCATATTTTGAACTGAACGAAAGTGATAATATAACATATCAAAATTTGTGGGATGGAGCTAAAGCAGTGTTTCCAGGGAAATTTATAGTGTTAAATGGTTGTAAGTAAGTCTCAAGTCTTGCTCATACTCAGTGGAAGGAGATAACACAAGGGTGTGAACACCAAGAGGTGGAGGTAATTGGAGGCTGCTTGAGAATCTATATGCCACACCACCTTTATAAGCTTTCTATTGGAACAGAATTGGAAAGATGGTCAAAGGTAAATCAATCCTGAGAGAAGGAGAATGGATTTTATTAGCCCTTTACTCACGAAGTGTTTGGAGAAAAAGTGACTAATCTCTCCTTTCCCTTCCTATCTCGTCTCACTGTCTCCATCCCAACACAGTCCTTTCATGCAGCCAATGTTAGTTGTGGAGTTTGCAGCCTTCCTTAAATACTTATAAATACTTGTGTGCTTCAATACTCATGTATTAACTATACTTAAGTATATTGAATGGGTATTTTCTCTTTATAACAGATCATATTGATTACATTATTTTTAAGCTTACTTTTTTTCTTAAACTTTTTATTTAACTTTTCACTTTGAAATAACTTCAGACTTATCAATAAAAAGCTGCAAAATGAACACAAGGAATTCTCATATACCTTTCATACAGTTTCCTCAAATATCAACATATAATCACAGAACAATGATCACAATCAGGAAATTAATACTTAATTTACTTATCGTATTATATTTTGTCAGTTTTCCTATTAATGTCCTTTTTCTGGTCCAAGATCCAACCCTGGGCATATGCTGTGTCCAGGCATAGTTTCTTGCCTCCTAGACCTGCTCCAGTCTGGGACAGTTTCTTCCATATTTCACTGTCTTTCATGGCTTTGATACTTTTGAAGAGTGCTATTTATTTTACACAATTATTCTCAATGTGGGTTTGTCTGATTAAAGTTAGATTATGCAATTTTGTCAAAAATCCCATTGAAATGATAGTGTGCCTTTCTTGGGTATATGATGTCACCATATCATATTACTGGTGATGTTAGTTTACTGGTAGTTACAGGTAATCACTCGTTTAAAGTGGTGTCTGTTTAAAATTCATAAAGTTACAGGGCTCTGTCAGTTAAGCATCTGACTCTTGATTTTGGCTCAGGTCATGAACTCATGGTCATGAGATTGAGACCTGCACCAGATTCTATGCTGTCAGTGCAGAAAGCCTGTTTGGGATTCTCTCTCTGGCATTCTCTCTCTTTCCATCTCTCTCCGCCCTTCCCCAGCTGGCACACATACTTTCTTTTTCTCAAACTAAATAAAACTAAAAAAATTTAATAATTAATATCTTATTGGCAGATGCTTTGAGACTCTGTAAATATTCCATCTTTTTATTTTTGCCTACTCATGTAGTATCAAATGATGATTCTTGCTTGAAACAATTATTACTATGGTAATTTTCAAAGAGTGATGTTCTATTTCCATCATTCTGTCTACATTTAATAGAATTCTACTGTTTTCCTTCTCTCCCTATTTATTTATTCAATTCTTTACTCCTATCAGTATGATAAGTCACGGGTATTTTTTTGTTTGTTTAATGACCTTTATCTATTAGTACCACTGTTCATTGTGCTGCTCAAATTGCTCCATGTGTGGCCACTTGGAGATCCTTCAAGTTAGCTGCATGCCTTTTGAAATGACTCCATTATTTTTTGGGCACCCCCTAGCTTTTTTACACCACAAGGATCTCATCTTGTTCTTTCTTTCTTTTTTTTTAAATAAAAAAAATTACTATAATTATTATTTTTAACGTTTGTTTATTTTTGAGAGAGAGAGACAGAGACAGAGTGTGAGCAGGGGAGGGGCAGAGAGAGAGGGAGACACAGAATCTGGAGCAGGCCCTGGGCTCTGTGTTGACTTGGGGCTCGAACCCATGAACCATGAGATCATGACCCGAGCTGAAGTCAGATGCTCAATCGAGTGAGCCATTCAGGTAGCCCTTCTGTCTTTTTTCTTTTTAAAGTTTTAAAATTTATTATCAGAGAGACAGAGAGACAGACAGAGAGAGAGAGACAGAAAGAGAGAGAGAGAGAATATGAATAAGCGGGGGAGGGGCAGAGAGAGAGAGGAGGACAGAGGATCTGAAGCAGGCTCTGTGCTGAGAGTAGAGAACCCGATGCAGGGCTCAAAGTCATGAACCGTGAGATTATGACCTGAGCTGAAGTGGAAGGCTTAACCAACTGAGCTATCCAGGCACCCCCATCTTGTTCTTTTTTGTAGCAACATTGTAACCAGCCGTGGTTCCTTTTATCATGGTGATGTGGGCCATCTCAGTCCAATCATGACTGCTGCATGTTCCTGTTGGTTATCTGAAGCTTTCTGTTCTTTAACAGAGCTTCTTACCACTGAATCTAGCTGCGTTTATTTTGCTTTCCTAGGACTAATGGTGTGTAAGTCCTCTTGCACATGCCTTATTTGATTACTTAGGTTTTGAAAGTTATAAATAGATAGGAACTTGTGATAGAAACTCTTCCGGAGAGAAGTACTGACTTTCCATATTATCATTTTTGTTCACTGTTATTAACCAAGTTCTGAGGTTCTCTCTCCTTTTTCTTGCCTATATTGTTTGACCCTAGTTTAAATGTTCAAAGGGAAGCTTCATAAGGACAGGGAAGTAATAGAGACCATTCAGCTGGATGTGGGGACTAATATGTATCAGGCCAGCTTTTACTTTTATTTATTGCTGGAACAATAAACCCTTCCTCTAGAAAACACTCAAAGGGAAGTTTCCATCTTGTCTGTTTAAAAAAGAAAGCACTTTACCACAGTCTGTCTTTTAAAAAGTTAATTTTTTAGAGTAATATTATTTATTTATTTATTTTAACATTTATTTATTTTTGAGAGAGAGAGAGAGCTTGAGCAGGGGAGGGGCAGAGAGAGAGGGAGACACAAAATCTGAAACAGGCTCCAGGCTCTAAGCTGTCAGCACAGAGCCTGATGCTGGACTTGAACTCATGAACCGTGAGATCATGACCTGAGCTGAAGTCAGCCACTCAACTGACTGAACCACCCAGGTGTCCCTTATAATTTATTTATTTAAACTCAAGTTAGTTAACATACAATGTAGTATTGGTTTCAGTAGTAGAACCCAGTGATTCATTTTTTAAAAATATAATTTATTGTCAAATCAGCTTACATAAACACCTAGTGCTGATCCCAACAAGTGCCCTCCTCGATGCCCAGCACCCAGTGATTCATTTCTTACAGATGACATGCAGTGCTCATCACGAGTGCCCTCCTTAATGTCCATCACCCATGTAGCCTATCCCCTCACCCACCTTCCCTCCAGCAACTGTATGAAGGTTCCTCAAAACATTAAAAATAGAACTACCCAATGACCCAGCAATTGCACTACTAGGTATTTATTCAAAGGTTACAAAAATGCTGATTTGAAGAGGCACATGCACCCGTGTTTATAGCAGCACTATCAACAATAACCAAATTATGTTAAGAGCTCAAATGTCCAACTGATGAGTGGATAAAAAAGATGTGGCAGATATATACAGTGGAATATTACTTGACTCTCAAAAAGAATGAATTCTTGCAATTTGCAACAATGTGGATGGAACTAGAGTGTATTATGCTAAGCAAAGTAAGTCAGCCAGAGAAAAGACAAATATATGATTTCACTCACACGTGGAATTTAAGAAACACAACAGATGAACAGAGGGGAAGGGAAAGAAAAATAAGATAAAAATATAGGAGGTCTTTATTCTTAGTTCCTCAACTTCAGAGCTAATGATTTCCTGGCTATTATAGTTTTATAATAAAACACCTGACACACACCATTTCATAAGGCCTGCTAGATGCTGGCTATGGAGACTTGCTCTTTTTTGTGCTAAAATGGGTCTCTTTATGCCCACAACCAACTTTCTTCAAGCAGAACTCATTTGTATTCTCACTATAACCACAGTTCATGTGCTTATATTCTAACATAGCACAATTTCACTAAACATGATTTAGAATTGCAAAGGTTATTATGGGGAAATTTTGAAATGGGGAAGACAAAACATCATAGAGTAGCTTCCAGAAAGAAGGAAACACACCAAATACTCAAAAGGAAGCTTTTTGATTGGTATGCTGAGCTCTCAAAAAAACTCTTTGACTCCATTACAGCCTTTCTCAAAATTCCTCTGGGAAAAGCTAAAGTTAAGAACACACTTTATGCACTGGCCCTCATTGTCTCTTCTTATGTCCTACCTGCGATGATTTCACAAATTAGACCACTCTCTTCAACGTCTTCCCCCAGTAGACTATTGATTTAATGGGTCATTCCTCACTCCAGATTGCTGTGCCAGAATGTATATCAGAGAAAGATGAATATAAGTTGAATTATATTGGAACCATAATAAAAAACTTTCCATACTATAGAAAAACCAAAACATTACTATGGGATTTTGAATTATATTAGTAATTTACTGGCTAGGGATTCTAGATCTAAACCAATTAATCTTTCTCAGATAAAGACAAAATTTATTGAAACCTATCATGTGGGAAAGTTAAAACAATGTTTAAAATTCCATCATGGAAATCACTTAACAAGGCCTAGCAATAGTAAGAAAAGTGGGTCATTTTTGAAGCTATTAAGACTAATAGCTACAGTTATAAACAAACAAAAAAGACAGCTCTAGACCAGATTCTAGAATTCTGTTTCAAGAAAATTTAAGCAATATTCTAAGGCAGACTCTAAGCTAAAGTAAAAGGATCCTTGTCTTCTCTTTGTATAAGTGGGCTAAAATCTGAAACAGGGAACTTAGTCAAAAATGATAGGAGAAATTGTGGATCTGGGGTTCTTCAATATTTGGCTGAACATTTTCAGACAGACTTGGAAAAATGTATAAGCTTAGGGCCAACAACAAATTTATGGCCCTTGAGATTAAAAAACAAACTGGTCTCTGAAACAGAGATTGAATAAAAGGCCCTCCATCATCTAATTATAGAACTATTAATGATGATATGTGCAACTATATAAGCAAAAAGGTAATGGGAAAAGTCAGTGTCCCACATTATTTAACAGCAACACTAATCATCCCTTTCATTGGTCCTTATAATACTTCTGTTTTATCTATAAGGTCTAAATAAATGAGATTGAGCTCAGTTCAATATTTGTGTGCAATTAATATAATAGTATACTTTTTTTGATATAGCCTAGCCCAACCAGCATAGCTTCCTTAGTCCTACTTGAGGATAAATTCTTCTGTAACAGACTTGTGCTCAGCATTCTTTACTATCCCAGTAGATAAAGACGGTGAATATTTATCTGCTTCAGGGGCACCTGGGTGGCTTAGTCGGTTAAGCGACTGACTTTGACTTGGGTCATGATCTTGCATTTCGTGAGTTCAAGCCCTGCATTGGGCTCTGTGCTGACAGCTTGGAACCTGAAGTCTGCTTTGGATTCTGTGTCTCCTTCTTTCTCTGTCCTTCTCCTGCTAGTATTCTGTCTCTCTTTCTCTTTCAAAAATAAATAAAGATTTAAAAAATCTGCTTCACTTGGGGGAAAGTTATAATACACTTGGACATTGATGACTCCATGATGTATTTTGAGGCTCCATCTTCTACCTCCTGACTTTTAGATCAGAATATCTAAAAACCTGTCCATATTGACCTATTTTAATACAAAAAGTCGATGATCGCCTTCTCTACTTCATTGATTTATTCTTCTAAAATTGATTCTAAATATCTATTGACTGAATTGGTTTAAAAAGGATGCAAAGTTTTTAAGGAAAAACTTATGTGTCAGCCAAAGGTAGAAGTTATTTGGGGAAAGATTGTTGACTATACAAAATTATCCAAAAATATTTTCTAAAAGACAAATGAGAGAATTTCTTGGATTTACTATTTATTGCAAATTATGGGGTCCCATGTTTTCTAAACTAGTAAGGTCTTTGTTTGAACTTCACTCCTGTAGAACTCAGAAGTTAAAGATACTTTTAGTAATATCAGACTGTCCCTTCAACAACTACCTTTGCTGGGTCTTCCTGATTATGATAAACCTTTCTTCTTGTATGTCCAGGAAAGTTCAGGTCATGATCTAGAGGCATGAATGTAAATACACCCATTAAGAACACATTGTATATAGTCTTTCCCTGAACTAAAGTTTATTTTTCCTGCCTCTGAGCAAATGGAGCTTTAGCTAAATTTTTCTACTAGTGAAACTGGCCACTGTTTTCCCCTTATCCAATGACTGGGCTATGTTGTGTTTTTAATGGAATTATCTGTGCTCAAAGCTGGTTGTCTGGATATCTCCTCCAAAATCTTAATGTGATATTATTTGTTGATGGGTTTTATCTAAAAAGTGACAAAGGTCAATACCACATGTGGTTTCCTCTTTGTCTAAGCAAGAATTTTGAAGTGCATTTTTTAGGTTTGAGAGAAGCATGATTTCCTTTAATAAACAGCTGCACAATACCCCAGCATATGACTGTGCCATACAGTTAATTATTAACTGAAGCCATAAAGTTAATTATTGGAAAATACCTAAACTAAAAGCTTCATATTCAACTACATAAAAGATGATTAAGATTCTATATAGAAAAATATATTTATATATAAACAAATCAAGTACAAAATGATAGATTGGAAGAAAATATTTACATCATACCTGACAGATAAAGGTTAATATCCTTAATATACTAATCATTCCTATGAGAAAGGCAAACAATTCAATAGAAAAGTTAACACGCAATATAAAGGACAATTCTCAGAAGAGGAAATGTGCATATACTAATAATCAAGAAAATGTGAAGTAAAATAATAGTTAATAGTGATATAACATTTTATCTATCATACTGATCAACACTAAAAAGAATTACAACAGTTAGTGCAAGCTAAGGGCACTAGGAAAAGGCTCCATTCCTTTGCCGTGGTTGTGTGAATTACTATAACTTTCATGGAATATAACTTGGCAGTACCTAGTGACATTCAGAACATGCATACCCTTTGATCCAGCAATCACACTTGGGAGATCCATCCCACAGAATTTTAAGTCCTAGTACATAAGTATCTATGTGTAAAGATTTGTATCCCAGACTCAGCTTCCATGCTAGTAAGTTGTTGACGATGTGTTCTTTTTGAGGCCATTGTGGGGATTAAAGATAATATGTAGGAAATGCAAATTAGTTATCAATATTTAAAATATGTGGTGATAGTATGGGATTTCCTAAAGAGGACCCCACCTTTCGTAGTCTGACTCTTCATACATCAACCTGTGTACCTGGTGTTTCCCACAGCACAGCACTCAGCAGAAGCCAGCAAGAAAAGAACAGAAGGAAATAAGAGCAAGGAATAGCCAAAATAAATTCAGCAGTCAGGGAAAGAAGCCGTGCTTTCTCAGCCCATGATGGAGACACCCTGGAGGACCACCTCCTGGAACTCTGGCTCATCAGTCTACTGATGTTTCTCTCAAGTATTAATTACTCCCAGAAAGTTTTGAGTAAGCATGAAAAGAAGCTTCTGGGTCTCGGAGGCAGAGGCTGAGCCCTGGTCATGTCTGCAGGTATTCTGGGGTCTGGTCATTATCTGCTTGTCTTCAATGGCTTTATTATCTCACAGAGGTAGGTCTCCCAGTGGATACTGTCAGGGAACTTGGAGGCTCTGGGGCAAGTTTTCAGGGACCACTTCTAGCCATAGGTGACTCTGGGATCCTTGGTTAAATCTCCCCTAGTAGATTAGATACATCACATGGGGGATTAGGCTTCAGCATATGAATTTGGTGGGGACACAAACATTCATTCTATAGCAACTCTCCCAGGGGCCTGCCTTCCACTCTGAGATTTCCTCCATTAAATTACCTATATACATGTCCTTGCTCAGGCTCTGCTTTTGGTGGTGTCTGAAGCCAGAGTAAATTTATTTTTCCTTTTGAATTCTAGGACAGTATTCCCTTTCCATTATTCTGCATTACTTGCCAACAACCTGAATGACTCAGAGCAGATTCTAGTCCACAGTCTCCAGATAATAACGTAGACTGGATGACACTTTGATTTTGGTTTTGTGAGACCCTAAGCAAAAAATACAGTCAAGCCCACCCAGACTTCTGGCCAATAGACTGTGTTGTTTTAAGCCACTAAATTTACGGCACCTTGTTTTCTCACTGATCTTGATTCAAGGAGCGGGTTGAGAGATAGAACTTTTGCATGTTTAGTGTCCTTCCAAAATTCATGTCCTTGTTGGAACATCAGAATGTGACCTTATTTGGAAAAAGAGTCACTGTGGGTGTATAATTAGTTACAATGAGGTCGTGTTGAAGCAAAGTGGCTCCTTAATACAAGACTGGCATCTTTACAAGAATAAGAGAAGAGACACAGACACAGACAAAAAAGGGAGAAAGCCATGTGAAGGTAGAGGCAGAGTTTGGGGTGATACCAAGGAGCACCAACGGTTGCTAGCAACACTGGAACCTGAGAGAAAGGCATGGAGCGAGTTCTCCCCTGGAGCCCTCAGAGCAAGAGCATGGCCCTGTCTACAGCTTAATTTCAGACATCTAGCCTCCAGAAATGTGACAGTATCCTTGTTCTTTTGTTGAAAGTCACCTGCTCTGTTACACCAGCTCTAAGAAACTCATCCAGGACCTGTGTCTTCCTGCCCTTTAAGGTGGTCTTTGTCTCAACAAAGCCCAAGTTCTTCATGAAAGGAAGCCTGTGCTATATAATTTCTTTAATCCAGCCTTATCTGCTAATAATATCTCTCATTCTCAAGTTTTAGTGAGACTCTTGAGTTTTTATGCTCACAGATTTCAGCGGGAGGGAAGAGGAAACCACTAGAGGCTGCTAGGCAGCACAATCATCCTGGCCATTGTTGATGACTGTGCATATTTTGGAAAACTATCACAAGTCTTCTCTGAAATCTCGTGAGGGACCAATTAATTAATTAGCAAGATCATAAATATTGCTAGAAGGTAAGAGAGTCCTTCTAGTCAATCCATTACAAAAGCTTTGCCTTGGCAATGCGGCTTTGAAGGTTTAAAAGGCCAGCTCCAGAAAAGAAAGGCATAAACCAGTCAATTTTCCTTCAATCTCAGAAAGGGAATAAAAGAATTTATGATTGTCAAGTGGTATCCTTTGGAATAACATACCCTCAGTATCAGAATGTGGATAAGGAGAGAAAATTGAAAAGAAAATGAAACATACAACAGGCTACATCCTGGAGCCCTTCTTCTACAAGAATGTAGAAAACATCCATCAAAACGCAATCTGGTTCTGCCTTGTCCCTGCTTATATATCCCTGTGATGGTGCAGGGGTATACCTTCAGGATATCAGGCCACACTTCTTAGCTGGGCATTCACGTCTCTCCATGATCTGTGCCCTCCCTATTTCCCTAACCTCATCTCTTCTTCTCCCCCAGCATATGCTCTAAGCAGAAGCCACACTGAGCTGTGCACCCCCTCTTGAATATTCCATGCTCCTTTACCTCTCTGACTTTGCACATGTTGCCACATGGGCATGCCTTCTCCTCCCCCATTCTTCCCCCACTACACTAGCAAATCCTTCCTGCCCTTCCCAACCCAAGATGGTTCCTTCCCACCCCTAGTGCCTGCTGTAGCCTGCAGGTCTTTGTTTTGCACACATCCCCATCCTGTACCTTGTCTCATGGTTGATTTTTCTGCTACACAGAGCTCCTAGGCTGGTGTTATGGCCTAGTGAACTCTGCCCAGGCAGTACTGGTACAGTGCCCATCAGTGTTATCTGATTAAGGTACAAAGTGGAGTAATGACTACACTTTTAGAGTTGCATCAAAGGCAAGCAGCAGCTTGGTGTCTATGTAATGGAAAGCTGTGATGGCAGATAAAACCAAATATATATTGAGCAGGCTATGGATACATAGCTTTTTAAGTCGAAAGAGCACACACCCTTTAAAGGCATGCCTTTTCCATCTTTGTGACTTGTATACCAGAATAACCAGATTTTATCTCCAGTATTATTTCCCAGTAAAAGAAACCAAGATCCCTTGGAAGAAAACTGATTCCATGGCTCAGAAAAAAAATCACAGGGGCCCTGGACTTACTGATAACATGAGGTGAGGATGCCTTCAAAAAGTCAGGGGGATGTGTTCCCACTAAGGAGGATGAAAAATCAGAATAAAACTTATGATGAATTAGAACCAGTTAAGCCAGGGGGTGCCTGGGTGGCTGAGTCAGTTAATCATCCAACTCTTGATCTTGGTTCAGGTCATGATCTCATGATTTGTGAGTTTGAGTCCCACCTCAGGCTCCATGTTGACAGTGTGGAGTCTGCTTGGGTTTCTCCCTCTTTGCCCCTCCTGCTCTTTTCCTTTCTCTCTCAAAATAAATAAATAATCTTAGAGAAAAGAACAAGTTAATCCAGTGAAAGGCCATGAGTTAATAAAATATTTAAAAGAGAGGAGTTCATAGTATATGATAAAACAGTAATCTTGATGTCAAAACAGAGGAATGTAATAGAATGAAAACAAATCTTTTTATTTTAATAAGTATCAGAATATTAATATAAGAATTTTTTCTCCTAATTATATTTTAAGAAAGTGGTATGTATATATGTGTATTTATATGTAAGAATATACAAATATGTATTTTTTATAGTAAACAGGAAAGAACAAAATGCGTTCAGAATAGTAATATGCAGTCTGAAGGGCAAGGTTACAAAGTATATCTTTAATACTTCTGCCACAAAGAATAAAGTTAAAACTAGTGTTTGAGTTAGCTTAAGATGTTTAAGGGAAAACTGACTATGACAAACTTTTCTCAATTTAAGTGTGAGGTTAAAAACAAATTTAAAAAAATTTACTCTTATTACTTCTGTGTAGATATTACTTTTTGGAAGTCCTCAGAAGATTTGATAAACGTGAACATTCAGTAGCATTCTTCTGCGAGAATGGATACAAACATGATACAAAAACATATACACAGAGATGAATTATTGTTTCTTTTAAAGTAGTCATGTCAGAAAATATGTATTCATTGCAATGTTTCCATTACTTAAACTATTGTTAGATTATTAATTTGGGAATTTGGAAATTGTTTACAGAGCTAATTTATAAGTTTTAAGAATAGAAGTCCCATTATTTTATTTTTTCTTTTCTTTCTCTCCTCTCTTCTTAACTGCTCCCACCCTCCCTTCAGTTATTAGAAATAGCGTTACTCCTTCCCCTTGAAAAGCACACCCATTAAAGATGGGAAGAAGCCCTTTCATCACAGCTAACAGGCATACGGTGGCTAGAGCTGAGAACTTACAAATGGCAGTCTCTTAAAGATCCACTTGTGACCCTGAGACCCCTGGGGCTGCCCTGGTTGACCATCCTTTCTAAGGCCTAGCGGTTCAATTCTTTCTTTAGCCATCTTTCCTTATGTCTCTTTGTTTTGTTTTAGTTATCCAAAGTTGACTTTGGCAGCCTGCAGCTATAGAATCATAACTGAGACAACTGATGTACTTGTCAGATTTGACTTTGTTTGATAGATGAGAAGACTTAGGGGCCAGAGAGGAGAACTGAGTTGCCTGAGGGCATGTGGATATTCCACAACAGATCTGGAACTCAGGGCTAATCATTCCAATTTAGGTGTATTTCTCTTATACCATGCTGCCCCTTATATTCAACACCCCTTTCCCCTCCATCTCCACCCCAGGTGCACCCAACCACTGAACACAGATACGTTCCCATACATGGACTCTGTGATATAATTCAGCCTTTAAGAAGTTGGGAAAAGAAAAGCACAGGGAAAAGGATTGGAGGAATGGGTACTGGATAAGATGGTAAGTTTATGAAATGCAATGCTCCTTAGGACTTCTTGCCTACAGGCAAAGGTGACAAAGTCATCGCTCTGGGATCCCCCTCTCCTGTTTCCCCAGACTGTTCTAGTCTTGATACAGGAATGTAATTGGCTTTACATTTGTATTGTACTTGTAAATATAATGCATGCACATGCTCAAAAGTCCAAACTCTGGAAAGCAAACTGCTCTTCTAGCTCTAAGGCTCTGGCATCAGTCTCTACAACTGCATTCAATTCTCCATGGGGGTCTAGCCTTGCCTTTGAACCTTCCTCTCAGTGGCCTGTGCTGCACAAATTTTCATGGAGAATCATTGAGAAGAGTTTATCTGAGCAGAGGGGTGATGGAAGCATGGTGACTGAGGAGTGAATGCCAGGTAAGGAAAGGGGAAAACAAGCACAGGCAGATCTTTCCGGGAAAACAAAGAAAGAGGGAAGCAGAGAAAACAGCCACGGTTTGGTTAGCAAACACTTCAGATGATTTCTTTTCCTCTTCTATCAGGATAAGAAAGGTTCTTACTTACTGCTCTGTGCCTTAGAAGTTATTTAATATCTAAGTTATTGCAGAAATGGAATGACAATCAGGTAATTTGACTGAAATGCTCTTAATCTGAAAAACTATGTTTGTAAGGGCGCCTGGTTGGCTCAGTCGGTTAAGTGTCCAACTTCGGCTCCGGTCATGATCTCATGGTTCATGGGTTCAAGCCCCGCATTGGGCTCTGTGTTGACAGCCAGCTCAGAGCCTGGAGCCTGTTTCAGATTCTGTATCTCCCTCTCTCTGACCCTCCCCTGCTCACACTGAATCTCTCTCTCTCAGAAATAAATAAAAAATAAAAAAATTATGTTTGTATTCCCAAAGACACCTTACTGAATCCTAGATGACTGCAAAGAATGGGCCTTAAGTTTTCAACATTTTGAGTATGGCATTTTCAAATGAAAATACAAGTTGAATGTGAATCAGCTACAGTCTGGTTTCCACTACGTCTCTTTTGCTGCCATGCAGTGACAGTTCTAGGAAGTACAAGAATCCCAGTGTCCTAGGGGCACCTGGGCGGCTCAGTCAGTTAAGTGTCTGACTTCGGCTCAGGTCATGATCTCACAGTTCATGGGTTCAAGCCCCGTGTCGGGCTCTGTGCTGACAGCTCAGAGCCTGGAGTCTGCTTCAGATTCTGTGTCTCCCTCTCTCTTTGCCCCTCCCCTCTCTCAAAAATAAACATTAAAAAAAAAAAAAAAGAATCCCAGTGTCCTAGAACAGTGAAGACTTTCGTGATGGAGTGCCCTCTGTTTCCTTTGCCCACATGGTGCCTTCATTGAGTGGGGATATTTCTGAGTCTAGGGATTTAATTTGTTGGTTTTCTTCAGTGGTGACAAGCTCCTCAAGAACACTTACTAAACATGTTTCTGGAACCTGTACAAAGTGAGGTAAGAAGACCCCTGAAAATGACATGGGGTCCATCTCCAGATCAAACAAAATCCATGAGGGCATCATGAAAAATCAGCTCATGAGTGAATACTTTGGTTCCTTCCATATCATGGCTATTATAAATAATACTCAGCCTTGCCCCTTTTTTTCCGGAACACTCTCCATGGCATACAGGTTTTAACCTGCATTAATGAGCTATATAGCTTTCAACATCAAAGAAAACAAGGGAGGGTTCAATGAATGAAATGAGCAAAGAGGATTGGTGTGTGTAATCTTGTCGTTTCCTTGCTGGCTGGTCTCCTATTGGGTTTGTGAGGAGGCCCAACCAATAGGGGGCAGCAACAGCATTTTGTTTTATGCTCACTTCCAGGGTGAATGCTGTGTCTACTGCCAAGAATGAGACCATAGAGCACACCAAACTTGATTAGACCTTTGGTCCCACTGAAAGACTTTCCTACAGGAGACTTCACCATGTTCTCCCTACTTGTGAGCAGTTAGAGTGCAGCCCTTTGCCTCTCCCCAGACCACCATGCATTTTTATCAAGTCTTCAAGAAAAACCATAGACAAGACTCGTAAAATTGTCCTTGGAGTGGCAGAGTTGAACAACCAAGGTCTATAGAACCAAGGTAAAACAGAACCTGGGTTTGGACCCTTTTGGTTTTCAAGGGCAAATCCAAACTTACGGCTGTCTATGCAACTAAGGTAGACCCTGCCAGAGAACCAGAAGAGCTGGGGGCTGTGTGTAGAGTCAACACTCATTCCTGTTATACTCTATTCTGGCAAGTCTCCTCTCTCTTTGAAGTCAAGACGTTGGGACTGTTACTTTTATTTTTGATAGCCATAAAGGTGCATTCATCTCATATGATCTAGGATGGGGTAACAAGATGTTTAAAAGACATCCAAAAGGCCATAGACCTTCTGGTCCTTTTTGATGTTGAGTAAATTACTTGAACTTGCAGAGTCTGTTCCTTTAACCAGACAATGGGAATAATATCTGTTGTGAACTGAAACGTGTCCTCCCAAAATTCATATGTTGAAGCCCTAACCACCAATGTAAATGTATTAGTAAATAGGGCTTTTAAGGAGGGAATTAAAGTTAAATGAGGTCATGAGGGTGAGGTTGTAATCCAACAGGACTAGTGTCCTTATAAGAAGAGGCCCAGATAGGGGCACCTGGGTGGCTTAGTCGGTTAAGCGTCTGACTTTCGCTTAGGTCATGATCTCGTGGTTCATGGGTTCGAGCCCCGTGTCGGGCTCTGTGCTGACTGCCAGCTCAGAGCCTGGAGCCTGTTTCAGTCTGTGACTCCCTCTCTCTCTGACCCTCCCCTGCTCACGCTGTCTCTCTCTCTCTCCTAGAAATAAATAAAAATATTTTTTAAAAAAGTTAAAAAAAAAGAAAAAGAAAAAAGAAAAGGCCCAGGTAGCTCTCTTCTCTCTCTCACCCCCTCCCTGCCTGCATAGAGGGGAGGCCATGAGAGAACACAGAAGATGGCTGCCTGGAATTAAGAAAAAGAAAACAGAAAACAACTCTTCCAGGACCTTGATCATGCACTTCTGGCCTCCAAAATAGGAAGACAGTGTCTGTTGTTTAAGACACCCAGCCTGTGGTATATTGTTACGGCAGCCCAAACAGACTAATACAATACCTAAATGTATAAAAAGCATCTAGCACAGGATGGTGCAAGTATTAATTTCATTATTTAATATCTTCCATGCTCAATTCAATTTTCTGTCACACTTGTTCACCCAGATACTACCACAAACATCTCAAGATCAGTATTTCTTAAAATACTGATGTGTCTCAGGCCTGTCAATTCTGTCACCACAGTATCTCCTTCCCATCCTCCCCCACTCCAGATCCCCTGTTTAATTTCTTCCTGCATGGAATACTGTAAGAATCCTCTTGACTCTCACCGATAGCAAATGGTCTTCTTGATCCATGTCTCTATCTTTCAAATCATCTAGATAACATTCTCTCCAAATTACAAACTTAAAAGCTCTTCCAAAAACTTTCAGGCTTTTGAATTTTGGGGGATCTGGTATTGCTTGGTCACAAAACCAATAAAGTGTGTGTGTGTGTGTGTGTGTGTGTGTGTGTGTTTTAAAGTCTGCAAAGTCCTTAAAATGCTCCAGATTCAGCTTTAAGGTGAAAAACACAGTGTTAGGTCATTTAAAAGTTGGAAATGGTGGTTTCCTAAAATGATAGTCTATGTATAGGTATTTGTAACTCAAAGAGCATAAAAGAAGAATTTGGGGTCATTAAAAGATAATCATCCAATTTAGGGGAAGGTGAAGTAAATGGCCTTTCAGGTCCCTTAAGACCATGAGAATCCTTTTTTCCTTAAAGGTTGATACCACTATATATATATATACACACATACATACATATACATGCACACATATATGTGTGTATATACCACACACGTATTCATTCATTCATTCATTCATTCATTCATTCATTCATTCGACAAATCTAAGTGTGTACCTTGTGCCAGGCTGAAGAATGAGTTGCACAATGAACAAGGACCTCCAAGAGAATAGAAAGATTGAAGAAGAAGGATAAGAATGGCAAATGGGGGAAGTAAAGTTCTATGGGGGACTCTTCAGCTAGGTAGGTATCATAGCTGACAGGTAGGTTAGGAACTTTCCAGAACTAACTTCTTACCTCTTTCTTTCTGTACTTCCCTCTTACCATTCTTCACTAAAACTTTGACTTGACTACTGTAAGCCAAGAGCTCACAGTCTAGTAAGAGAGAGGAAGAATGAGAGATTGAAACACAGATTACAATTCAGTTTAAAGGAAGAGCATCTAAGGACGGTCCAAGACTGGCATCCTGGGCGGGGGGGGGGGGGGGGGGGGGCGGTGTCTACCTCTCAGAGTAGGTATTGGTCAAAGCAGGATAAGCAAAGTTACAAAGCGGTTTGGAGTTGCTGTCACTCAATGTGGGGCAGGGAATGGAACGAGATAAGATTTGAGGCCCAAGGCATGACATGAAGCCCTGTAGATCCAATTAGTCAATTGAGTCTCTTCCAGGGGAGTTTTTCTTCCAGCAATGTGGTTGTTCTTTTTCATGGGTTCATCACCTTCCAACCAACACTCTAAGAACCTATGTGCATCTCATCTCAAACTGTTTCGCTCTTAAGGTAATATTTAAGGTTCTTCTGCAGGCCCCAGCCTTATCCCTCACATCTCTTGGATAAAACCGGACTGTCAATAAAGCAGCTACTTGCTGTTCTCTGAGCATTCTTCTGTGCTTTGCAGCTTCTACACCATCATGCAGCTCAGCCTCTTCCCTCCATGCTCTTCCCACTCCCAGTTACACAGAGGCTTTACATCCTTAAAATTCTAGTCTAAGTGTGGCAAACTAGTAAGAAGGGTTGTGACTTTTAAAATCTGGATTTCTCTTGGAAAGTCAAGAGCTGGTATGTCTGGGCCTGAATCTCTACATGGCAACAGTGGCTGAACCAGAGCCAGGTTATCTTTTGGAAGGGCACGGGCACCCCAGGTTAAAGGACACATCTCTTTGGTTTCACTCATTAGCTGCCTGGCCTCTATAGCCTTTTGGGTTCCATTCCCTCACCTAATATAAATGTCTTTCCTTTCATGATTCCTTCCTTCTTTCCTGTACTAGATGTAAATTCTCCCGATTTGAATGGCAATCACACTGTATATTCATCACCCATTTTCATGTTAAACAACTATAACTTGCCTTTTCTCCCAGTCTTTTATACATGACCAGGGCTCAACAAGTTTTCATTCTCTCAACAAAATGAAAGCACTGTCACTCCCCATTATGAAGTATAAATATTATATTTGTGGCTATGTACTTCTATTTTGAAGAGGTACCCCCATTATTTGTCAAAAAATTCAGATTCTAAAATTTCTCTTAGAAACTTAGATAGTCCTTGCTCTTTATAGGCATCTCTTTCTCTCCAAGGAACTTGACCCAATCAAAGTAAAAGAGAACTCACCTTTAAACTTATGGGAGTGATATTTTTGCCACCGACAATTTCAGATTGACATAATATAACAGCTTCTGTGCCTCTGGCAATCTAAGAGCTTACCAGTAAACTCTAAACAATGTCCCAGGCTCCATGCTAAACTCTCTGCCTGCATTTGTTCATTGTCCTTCCACAACTCAACCATAGGTATCTTCTCCAATCTAGTCAAGGGCAATTATTCAAATTGTCCAGTTGCTAGATAATGAAGATGTAAACCTTAAGTAGGTAGACATGAGGGCCATCTTCATCATTAAATCCTGCCCACCCTTATCAAGGAATAGTATTACGTATCTGACTTAGACACCATTTTATGTGAGCACATCACTACCCTCCAGTAATTGGTTATAGCAGTGGTTCTCAAAGTGTGCCCTAGACTGGGGCGCCTGGGTGGCTCAGTCAATTGAGCATCTAACTTTGGCTCAGGTCATGAGCTAATGGTTTGTTGGTCCGAGCTCTGCATCTGTGCTGGCAGCATGGAGCCTGCTTCAGATTCTGTGTCCCCCTTTCTGCATCTCCCCTGCTCACTCTCTCAAAACTAACATAAACATTAAAAAAAAAAAAAAAAAGTGTCCTAGACCAGTACATCAGCATCACCTGGGAGTCTGTTAGAAATGGAAATTATCGGGGCACCTGGGTGGCTCAGTCGGTTGAGCGTCCGACTTCGGCTCAGGTCATGATCTCGCGGTTCGTGGGTTCCAGCCCCGCATTGGGCTCTGTGCTGACAGCTAGCTCAGAGCCTGGAGCCTGTTTCAGATTCTGTGCCTCCCTCTCTCTCTGATCCTCCCCTGCTCATGCTGTCTCTCTCTCTCTCTCTCAAAAATAAATATTTAAAAAAAAAAATGGAAATTATCTAGCTACAACCCAGACCTACTGGATAAGCAATTCTGGGAATGGACTCAGAAATGTTTTAATAAGGCCTCCAAGTGACTCTGATGCACCTCGAAACTGAGAACTCCTGGGCCAGAGGAACAGCCCTTGTGCTTGAACAGCACCCTGGGCTTACTTTCCTAGTTTAGTTTCTCAGTTCTTCTACTCGACTACTCATTTAACCAAACTTCCTTTAAACTAAGGCTGTCTTGATCAGTTTTATTTCTACCACCATTATGAAATGACTGAATAAATGAATGTGGAAGTCAAAGACATTAAACAACACCCCTTACTCATTAGTGTAGGGTGAACGAAATTTCAACAATACTTTAAAAAATTTTTTTTAAATGTTTTATTTCTGAGAGAGAGCAAGACAGCGTGAGCAGGGGAGGGTCAGAGAGAGAGAGAGAGAGAGAGATGCAGCATCTGAAACAGGCCCCAGGCTCTGAGCTGGTTGTTAGCACAGAGCCCAATGTGGGGCTTGAACCCACAAATGGTGAGATCACGACCTGAGCCGAAGTTGGACGCTTAACTAACTGAGCCACCCAAGCACCCTATCAACAATAACAACCTTGGAGCTTTCCCCCACCTCTTCTCCAGTAAAACATCCAGAGACCGTATAATGGGCGCCTGGGTGGCTCAGTTGGTTAAGAGTCTGACTTCAGCTCAGGTCATGATCTCACAGTCCGTGGGTTCGAGCCCCATGTCGGGCTCTGTGCTGACAGCTCAGAGCCTGAAGCCTGCTTCAGATTCTGTGTCTCCCTCTCTCTCTGCCCCTCCCTCGCTTGCTCTTGGTCTCTGTCTCTCAAAATAAAATAAAGACATAAAACAAATTTTAAAAAAGAAAGAAAAGAAATGAGCCTGTCAGGATAAAAGGATTCGGTTTAGTAAAACCTGAGTGATGGTAGAGATTCAGCAGAATATTGAGGGGTAGCACATTTTCATAGGAGACGGTGTTCAAAGAGGCACTGACCGTCAGATTCACATTCTCCAGTGACTCGATTTCTAGAACATATCCTTTACTGTTGACCACTTAACAAGTGTCCCATTAATCACAACCAAACCACTTTGTAGTAGGGGCATGGCTCTGGGGCTATTTTGAGTAAAGCAAATTCTCTTCAGACTTATGTATTCCCAGTTTGTGGGATGCATTTCTTCTCAGAGCCCTAAAACGGGGAGCAAATAGGTCAATGACATGGTAGCCTTCTGTAGTACCTAACATATGGCAGCAGCCTTCAACTCCTTTTGTGAGCATCTTACGAGAGAAGTATCACATCTGCTTTAAATTAATTAAAGGATGTATGTGAAAATTGGCAAATTTATTAAAGAAAGTGGTGTTGGTCCCAGACAGAAGTTATTCCAGACACAAAACCGCTATAAATAACACTGATGGCAGATCCTCAAAATAGCCCCAGAGCCATGCCCCTACTACAGAGTGGTTTGGTTGTGATTAATGGGACACTTGCTAAGTGGTCAACAATCAAGTGTTTTGTAAAAGACAACTACAATCACCTCATACTCACCTACACTCTGTGGATGTTCTGTCGGATGAAACTGTTGTCAATAAGGCATCTTCTTTGAGCTGTACTCAGGTGCAAGGCCAGGAGGGCGGCAAAGTTCAAGCTTGAGGGAATAAAAAACAGGCAAAATAGGGATTCTTCCAAAGCTGTGGTTTTTAGATGCTGCCTAAATCACTGAAACAATTTCCCAGGAGCAAAGTAAACAGAAGGTAGTAGTATGCAAAATATTCCATTTTCTTTATTTTTATGGATAACTGTCATTAATACAGCAGGTACTGGTATGATTATAAAAGATACAAAAAAAAAATCAGAAGAATGTTAGCTTTCAATAAAAATTAAAACCTGAGCTGAGGGCTGATCAGAATGTCTGACACTTGGCACTGTTCTGACAAAAGAAACAGGTTTGCTCAACTTCATAAATAATTCATATTGACTCAGGAAGTTAACTTACATTTCAGAATCTACACATTGAGCTGCAAATGCACTGACACTTGAATCAAATGACTTTCACGGTCAACAAGCATTTGTTTAAGATAACCAGTGTTACCTAACACTCTCAAAGGGGGAAAGCGGGGGAGGCATGTAAACTGTAGGTTTCTAATTAACAAGTTGAGATGTGCTGGTGTATTATGGTTTAATGATTTATTCATGTAGATCTAACAGGCTGGCTCAATTTGTCAGAGCATAAGCAAATGCCAAAAGACAAAGGCGTGGGGATGGATCAACATAAACCCACCCCAATTTCTCAAAAACAAGTGGCACAGTGTGACACCATCTCAAAGAACTGTGCTAGTGGGAATAGGAGACTTGTCGTCTAATTCAGTTCTCACTTTGGCTTCTAGAGTATCTCTTATTAAGAATTTGGTGAAAGAGAGGGAAACTGGATTCCTTTTATTAATAAATGTCCATAAGCAAGAGGGGGGGGGAGCCAAGTGAACATGAATACACTGTAATATGTCGAGTCTTGAGTCATACTTACAAACCAAATGGTTAATATACTACAAAACTTTACAAACATAAAATCCCCTCATCAGCTGCAGAACTCCCACACTAATGGAATTAATTTCTTCTCCCTTTTAATTACTCGTTCCACAGAAAGTCCTAAAACTGAGGAGTCATCGGAATACTTGCACTTTTACACGTGTCATTAAAACATAGTTAACTTTGTCAAAACGATGCAGGAAGCCATGATCACATGAGGTCAAGGATCTTATATTCTCTCAAAACAGTTTCAGTTTTCTTGTCTTCCAAGTTACATAAAAAGAAATGAGACCAGCTGGACTTGTAGTTTTTCCCAGCCCAAGGTCATTAAACTCCCAATGTCTCCATGCTAGAAAAGAATACAGTATTTAAGTGCTCTATTACAAAACATCTCCAGTTAAAAGGGACAGCTTTTACTTATTTATTTTTTAAAGAAGGCTGAAGCCCTTTACTTAGCGGAGACCGGCCACTGACTTCCTACCTGTACCAGCTTTCCAAGATGACACTAAGTGAGTTTTTGCCCTAATATTTTTGCCCCGGGCTTTACGAGGTTTCTCTTCTTTGTGCACCTTCATGTGCTGCCGAAGGTGAGAGCTCTGGCTGAAGCATTTGCCACATTCACTGCACTGGTAGGGCTTCTCCCCCGTGTGGGTTCTCTGATGTTGGATCAGGTGGGAACTCTGGCTGAAACATCGGCCACACTCATCACACTGATAGGGTTTTTCTCCAGTGTGAATTCTCTGGTGTTGAATGAGATTTGAGCTCTGTTTAAACCTTTCTCCACACTCATCACACTTATAGGGCTTTTCCCCAGTATGGATCCGTCGATGCTGAATGAGGTTAGAGCTCTGAAAGAAACTTTTCCCGCAATCGGCACATTTATGGGATTTCTTTCCAGTGTGAATCTTCTGGTGTTGAAAAAGAGTTGAGCTCTGACTGAAACTCTTTTCACATTCAGCACATTTATAGGGCTTCTCATCCAACCTTCTTCTCAGTCTACTTAAGCTTGAGTCAAATCGGACAGTCATTCCCCATTTTTGCCGCTGCCGGCCTGTTTTGCGTGGGTTCTCATACGCTTTTCCTTGGCTTGAGCTCCGAGAAATACCTCCCTTGGGTTTTCCTAACCGCATGGTGATGAACCAAATGTACTCTTAAAGTCTGTTCTCTTCTTCTGAAGTTTCACCTCCTAGACCTCCTCAGCTCAGAATTTTCTGTGTAGGAGAAAAAAATAAGAGCCAACTTAGATCATTTGTTAATTATTCAACTTTAATACCTCTTCAACCCACTGAAATTGCATCCAAGCTTAAATTAAAAATGTATCTAATACAGGTGGCTCATTCGGTTAAGTGTCTGACTTTGGCTCAGGTCATGATCCCACAGTTTGTGAGTTCGAGCCCCGCTCTGTGCTGATAGCTGAGTCTGAAGGCTGCTTCAGATTCTGTATCTCCGTCTCTCTGCCCCTTGCCCCCTCACACTCTGCCTCTCTCTCTCCCTCAAGAGTAAATAAACATTAAAAAAAATTTAAAAATGTATCCAATAAAAAACGACAATTCTGGGGGAAAAATACTTGCAAAATAAATCTAATAATTCCCAGGGTTTCAACTTAATAAATATCCCCATATTTTGACCAAATTTACCTATGGAGTTTTTGTCTGAGACAGGACAAAATAAAAGTGTTAATGTGAAATATATGTTTTTATTAGGCATTATCAAATGAGTACAGAATTCTGAAGGATTAAAAGGCTGAGACAACATGTCTTCATAGGAACAGAAGAACCCTGAAAGACCATCAAAATCTGAGTAATAGACTATCATTACATTTTAGTATTTACTCCCATGTTAAAATTCTACTTTCTTACTGGTGACTACATAATGTATCCAAATTAGAATGAAATGACAAATCATACTACTTTATTGAATATTTCTGTCTTCTCCTTACTTGGTTAGCCATTCTGCTTTCACAGCGTGTGAATACAACTTGGCTTTAACTTTGTAGCATAAATTGCTTTGAAAGTAGGAGCTACTCCCTAGGGAGTGGCAAGTTTCTGGGAATCCATTCAATTAATACTGGATGAGAAAAACATAAATGACGAGGTCCTTTATTATTTTTTCTGGATTCGAATGATTCAAGAAAGAGGACAAATCTTTGAAAATCTGAAACAAGGGAATTGTTTTTGGAGAGAGGGAAAAATAATTCAGAAGACCTTTCAGTGGATAGTGGAATAAAATGGAGTAGAAAAAAAGTGGGGTGCGCAGGACACACAAAAAGGAAGGGCGGAAAGTTTACGAGCAAAAATAGGATAGAATTTTTAAAATACCCAAATGCTATGAAAATTCAAATAAATTAATTTCATTTATTTAGCTATAAAGTTATTTAAAATAATGGCCATAAACAAGTAAGTCCCAAACTCCAAATAGCGGACAATGTGGGATAAGGTGGGCTACAAAAGTAATAAAATTATTGGAACTACTTTCCACATCTTGTGTCAGAAAGTAGACCTTAAAATGAGAGTAATTACTCTGGGTCTCCGCATACAAGTTTATAAAGCAAATAACTGGAAATACAAATTACATCATTGTTCTTGCTTTTCCTTTATCTTATATTGTATAATTGAGACTCTAGGCCTGGAAGTGCTGAGGACTTTATTTGGCTATTTAATAATTAGCTCTGCTGTAACCACGGTAAGTATCAGAAAGAGCAAACTGCACACAATACCAATTACTGAGAGGGCACCATGCATTCCTTAACTTTAGTGAATATTTACAGAGTATCTATTACAGAATACTTATCTTTGTACGGAATATCTATTACAAAGAAACATTTGTTAGGTACATAGTGTTGCGTTATTAAAAAAAAAAAAAAACAACCCTGCTATAATAGGAATGATACATCGAAAACAATGGTTTTTCATACTACAGAAGTCAGACCTTGTCGGAAACTCTCAGACTATGCAATCCACCCAGAACACTACAGAGGAGGAAATGCTAAACACGTAGCCGGTAAGGCCAGAGACTGTGCTATGATATTTAATACTCGTAGCGGCTTCGTGCGATGATGTCTATTTTACAGCCTTGGAAAGGCAGGCATACTTCGGCCAGGCTCCCAACCCCTAGCAGTCAGGCCCCGGAGCTCATGCAGCCACAACTTCTCACACCAAGTCCAGCGCTCCGCCCGGTGCTCAGCATAATTCCTCGGCAGGTGGGAGTATTTAGTCCTACGAACACGCATCCCGGAATAGACCTGCTTTATCTTGCATAAAACTGGGAAGACAATAAGGCTGCTACATCATCAGGGTGTTAGAGGTGTAAATGAGTCAGTATCTGCAGGTAGCCCCCAACAGCCCTGTGCTACCCACGCGTTTGTTCAGAGTATTTAGTCCTGAAAGGTGCCGGGCGATGGCCGGCGTGGGGATTGCGGCCCGACTTGCAAGGACTCCCGCGCAGGCCTCCGCCCTCCCGAGGCCTCCGCCGGCCGCTCCTCGCAGGCCCGGCCCGCCCAGCTCCCTCCGCCCCCGCCCCCGCCGGGTGGCTCGGGGAGCGGGGGCCCGGGTCCGCGCCGCCCCGCCGTGGCCAGCTGGCGCCAGAGCGGCCTCCGAGCACCGAACCCCGAGCCGCGCGCCCTCGGCCCACTCACCGCGCCGCGGGCCGCCTGCCGCCACCCTGGCTCGCTCACTCGCTGGGAGCCCCTCGCGCCGCCGGAAGTGCGGGCCGCGCCGTCAGTCAGCGCCGAGCGGCCGCTCTAGGAACCAGGTGGGGGCGACCCTCTATGGTGCTGGGCCCACCGGAAAGAAGGAACCCGACGCTTCTCCCCGTTCCTTTCCGTCTCCCGCCCCTCTGAAGACGTCCGGAGGCCCCCAGGACAGCAAGACCTGTGGCGGGGTCCCTTTGTGGGCGCCCAGCGGCCTACGGGGCCAGCAAACCGCAGCCCGATCATCAGGGCTTTTGAAAGGCAGCGCAGAATGAGCCGACCTCATTCTTCCTGCAAGTATTGAGCACTTAATCAATTATAAGAGGTACTTGCGGAGCGGTGAAGCTGTTACCGATAGTTTTCACGAGTCATTTGTGTTAAAAGAAATTTTTTTTTAACCAAGTAAATGTCAAGATTTCTTTTTAATTCCAGTGTAGTTAGTTTACTGTTTTATGTTAGTTTCAGGTAAATTTTAAGATCTTTGGCTTTGTTCAGCAATTCATGAATGGGCAGCATCCCATCTAGGACGTAAAGTTGCTCCAAGGAGTTGTACAAAATGGAAGATTTTTATAGGAAGGAGGGACGAGAAATTATTAGCAAAAGGAAAAAAAAAAGGATTGTTACATTTTGGTGGGGAGGGAAGGAAAAGCAGGGTTTTTGTCATACAGATGACCTCACAGGTGCCCATTAGGAAATTTCAGATGTTAAAAGGCCACAGTCCTGGGACAGGTTGAAACTGTAACTAAGTCTTGATTTCCTGTTGTCGGGGAGGGGCGCAATGACTCCATTTTGGCCTCCTTTAACACCTTAATTATCACCAAAAAGCCTCTGCAAAATGGGAATGATCATACTCTCCAGATAAGGAAACCAACACTTAGAGAAGTTTGTTGAGGTTCACACAGTGTGTTAAGTGGAAGACCAGGGATTGGGAGGGGTCTTTTCAGCAACAGAGTCTCCTGATTTTCAGCATAGCCCCCTGTTTCACTTTTATAGTGATCTCTCTTGATTCTTCTTTCTTACAAGCTCCTCCCCCTCCTCCAGCCTGGCAGGTGCTCGGTCATCCGACCCGTTTTTCCTCTCTGTGCCCTCATTCCCCTGTAGAGTTACTCCAGTCTGATGGCTTCAAATATCATCGGTAAATGCCAGGGTCTCCTTACTTGGTAACTCCAGTCTGATCCTGGGATGCAAACATTATTGAACTCTAGGCCTGTATCTGCAATTGATTACTCAGCTGCCATTTGCATGTGTGATGGACACCCCAAACCTAACATACACCACAAAGGAACTTCTGACATTCACCCAACCTGTTCCTTCAACTGTCTTCATCCCAGCAATTGATGGCAACTCCATCTTAACTAGTTGCTCAGGCCAAAAATCTTGATGCCATTGTTGTCTCTTTTTTCAACCAAAACCCAAATCCAATCCAGTCCTCAATTCTGCTGTCTCTGTCATCAAAATCTATCCAGAATCGAGCCATTTTCAACACTTTCACCGCTATAACCTGCCCCAAGCTGCTGTTAGCTCCTTGAAGGCTGGGGCTTTTCTGGGAAACCACCCAGCAGGGACCAGTGGGCCCTGAAGCCCAGTTGTATTTGAAGAGCTCGTTCTAGGAAGAAGTGCATACATACGTGACACAGAAGCCCCGTCTCAGCAGGGAGTGCTGCTGCATTTGGCAACAATGCAAGGGGGGCTGGTCACATGTGTGGCCCAAGCACAGTAACAGGAGTGGCCCAAAGGGTCCCACAAAGGGACCCTGGACAATAGTTCTGTCTACCAAGCCTGCAATTTTGCTTTCTGTTTCCTTTGGTTTCTCTGGGAAAGGAAACTGTGGGAATTCCCACTCTGGGTTTGCAGAAAACATTCTATTAAAATCCTGGTTGGGGGGGTGGTGAGCAGAGCCCCACCCTGCATGTTCTGGGTCCAGGGGCAGATCAACAGCTGACTTTCTTCCAGACAATCTCAGATTGTGCGGCCTAAATACAGCACATGTACATATGCTGTTTTTACACTTAGAATGGCTTGGCATTGACTGCACTTCCTGCCTGATCACGGCTGAGGGACTGAGAGGCAGAGGGGCCACTGCCCATCTGGGCACCTAAGAAGGATATCCCGCTCCTTCTCCACAGCCGCAGGGTGCCTATGTCCTGCCCACCTTGGGACACATTGTGCATTCCTGGCTCCTCCACAAATCACCTGGTCAGACCAAATAAGCCGTGTGCTTTGTTTCCCTGGGACTAAATGACCAGATGTATCCTGGGTGAACACATGGCTTTATTGTGCAAGTAGGAAGGTCTTTAATCCATTTTCTGGTAAACATTCCAAGCAGGTGGCATATGGTTATCACATGAGAAAAACAAGCTGTTTTTCGGTTCCTTCTGATAATTTGTTCTGGGCAAACCACCCTGTTTTTCCTGAGTCCAGTCCTTTTGCAATCATGTTGATTTCATCCTGTGTTTATTATTTTCTCTGGTTGAGACCTGGCCTGGGAAGGCAGTCCTGCTCTAGGAGTGGACACTCACAGAAATCTGTACTTTGTTTTGGATACTTTTATTACCTGAGATACTAGTTAGTGAGGGGGCACATGAGAAATACTGTAAGCTCTATGGAGAGAGGAAAATAGAGCTCCCACATAAACCAGCAGGAAACCACAGAGCCTAGCAGAGAAAGTCTGCAATTGTGGTGTCACTGTGAGCTGAATTCGCAGCTTTTCAAATTGCCTCTGAAAAGCAAGTATGCTGTTGATATAAAGATTTGCTTAATCCCTCAGATGACCGCAGAAGTGTACATTTCCCCCAAATAACTTGCTAGTGATTTTTCTTCACTATGATATTCACAAGCTAATTTTGATAATGTCTATTTCAAAAGTGATCCTTAGCTAGGCAGGTCTTAAGCAATATTGTAACAATTGCAAAAAAAAAAAAAAATCCCAAACACCAAAAAACTATAAAATAAAACCACTGAGTGCTTTCACAAGGTCTCCTGATCCAATGGCTTCCCCTGTGCGGGGCTTTGTCTTTCTTCGGAGCTGGCAGGTGTCTCTCGGGCTGGAATGCCACGTACTTCAACCTGGGCTCAGCCTCAGGCCTCCTTCCAGGGGCATACATCAGCCCTATCCTCTCTGGTCCAGCTCCGCTGGTCCCCTGACCCTCCTGAGTTTCCAGCTTGCTTCTCCAATTGAGGATACCCCTGAACACCTCCCACTGAGGAGAACTGGGGCTCTGTCTTTGTCCCTCCAGGGCTGAGCACAAGCCTGGCACAGTTACTGCTGAACAATGGATTGGCAGTGGTCCTAGACCTGAGCTTATAAATATGGGTTGGGGAGTAGAACGCCCTCGGGGAAGCCTGTTTGATTTGTTTTCTACCCTGTCTTAGGTAGGGATGCTACCCTCCCATCTGAGCCCCTGCCTGGAAGATTCCTATGGTCCTCCTGATACCAAGATTCTGTGAATCAGGGTGGCCCTATTGCTTATCATTCAGGCTGCCCACGGTCCCCTACCAGTGATTCTTCCTCTGTGCCCTTTGGCTGCCTCTGTCCTCAGGCCCCACACCAGTCATGTGCTGACATGAAGGAGTCACGCTGGGGTCTAGAGCAGCGGGCTGTCCCTCAGCTTTGGCTCTTTTGCCAAATTTAGCCACACGTATTGTAGGATAAAATTTCAGAGGTTCGAGCAGGGAGTTAGGGTGGACATGCACCACAAAAAGAAGGCTTGGTCTTAACTCCGTCACTTCAGCACACCTTTATTGAGCACCTCTGAAATTGTGTTGCCAAAGGAGAGCAGAGATGACTGAAACCACAGGGGCTCTCCCTGGGGCATCTCTGTGTGTCTCTGGGACGACAGAGCTAGGTCAGGGCAACCCTGGCAAGAAGCTGGCCCTGAACAGTGGATCCACATGACGAGGCTGCTCCCAAGCTCTGCTCTTTATGGGCACCAGTAAGAAGCCCTTGCATGGAGTAGAGCTGGGCTCTCTCTTATATCTGGAAGACTATATAGTTCTTCTCTTTAAATCTACTATCCACAGGCCCCAGTGGGATAAGAATTTGGTCTTTAACTTGCTCTGTTTTGGACAAACACTTCACATGACCAATGTAAACTGTTGCATAGTTTTGCATAGGCCTTCTCGTTCATTCCAGAAATTCTCCATCAGCTGACAAACCCAAATTGTTCTGGCCCCGGGGAATTCAAAGCCCTTTCCCTTCCAAATACACATTTCTTCTCGTTGTGCCCCTTTGACGAGAAGCGTAGAGAGTGGAGGAAGAAGACCAGAAAGGGCAGGAGACACACAGGTATCCATGGGATAGCACGATGGGGACGAGCCATTGCCTTCCTGAGCCCACCTCTCAGCCACCCCCTGCACAGCCCCTGGCCTCTGCTCCACACAGGCTGGCACTCTTCCAGTGCCATGTTGGCCACCTCCTCCACGTGATCAAAGTGACGTGTTTCCTGTAGCAAGCTCCTTATAAGAATTCCTTCAGGTCTCACCGTGGATGTTAAGAGTGAGTGCTGCAGAGAGAAGATGGGATACCCATGGTCTTATTCCTGGGCTGACCTCTGCTGCCAGGGTGCTAGGCTGCATGAGGCTTGTGGGGTAGCATCAAAGGCTTGGTGGCCGGGAATGCCATGGGGAAGTGGTGGCCGGATGCAAGGCATATCCCATATCTGCTAGCAGCCCCTGCTTTGCCCAGCAAAGTCCTGAGCTGATGAGGTGAGGGCAGATGGAGATCTCGTTGGGTCACGTGGATGAGGAGGCCGGGGGCTTGTGGCTGTGCACAAACTCTGGGCCAGGCACAGGGAAGTGGACAGAGCGCACATCTTAAGGGCTCTATCGGGCACTGCTTTCCTGAGCAAGAGAGGTGCGGCCTGAACAGGACCGGCCACCATGTCCAGTCATACTCTGACCAGTGCCACAGTGTCAGGGCTCAGTACTGCACAGACAGGCCTGGCACAGAGACCCCACCCAGCAAATTCTTGGCTCCTCAGGCCTGGCTCTGGGCCCTGTGAGTACTCGGCGTGGAGCCCGGATCCAGGGGCACAGGACTTATGGTGCTCAGGCAGGTGGACATGTAGAAGCACGTGTGCTAGACTCCTCAGCTGGTGGCTCTCAGTCAATGCGACCGATCAGGGCCCGGCCGCCCACACTCAGTGCGCACCGGCCGTGGGGGGCTTCGGAAGAGGCTGGTGCCGACTGGCTACTCGGCCTCCACCAGCTGCTCCAGGCGCTGCAGCATCGTCAGACGCAGGGCTTGGAACCTGGAGGGAGACACAGCCATGGGGACTCACTGACAAGGGAGGACACAGGGAGAGGAGAGAAGAGCGAGGGAGCACACAGGTGCCTGGGCCAGGAGACCCACGGCTGGTTACCAGCCACCATCTCTCCTCCACCAAGGAGAGAGAGGAGCCAGGCCCACGCCCTGCAAGACGGCTGGCTTAGCGGAGCAGTCAGATGGGGCTGCACACCCTGGTAGGCTTCAAAAGCAGAGTGCGCTGTTCCTTTCCGAAGATTCCCCAGTACAGAAAGGGGCATGTTGGGGTGGACAGGGTGGCAGTGCAGGGATCAGGAAGCCCGTGCTCAAGCCCAGCCTTGTCAATGATCTGTGTTGCAACCTTCCTCACATCAGGCCTCCACTTCCTCTCTGTGCACTGAATAGCCTGCCCAGGTGGCCCCCAGGTCCCCTTCCAGCTCCAAAACCCTTCAGCGACACTGCAGACTGCACGGCTGACTGCCTGAGTGAGGCCTCACTGCGTGGACGGAAGTCTGCGGGGCGTGGGGAGGGCCGTGGCTTTCCAAAAATCACTCAGCCGGCAACTGAAATCCAAACCAGTCCCTCCACTGCAGGCCCTCGCTGTGAGCAGACTCCCTCCTTCCCTTCCTAAATGGCGGGGGGGGGGGGGTTGTTAGACTCCAGCTCTGGCTGATGCCCCACATGCTCTCCCTGCCCCACCCTCCACACTGCAGAGGGACAGACCAGCCACCGGGCTGTGTGACTTGACTAACCTCACCCAGCTGGGCCTTGATGTAGCCTCCCCAGGAGCCAGCAGGTGATACCTGCCACTTTCCACTGGACGGGTCCCCCACTGAACTGATAGAGAAAGTTCCAACAGCCGCCGCTTTCTGGCAGGCTCAGAGGCCCCACCAGCACGAAAGACGCAGACCAGGCTGAATGTGCCCCGAGCAGGGCCTTCTTCCCGGTTGCCCCTACAGGGCTGTGTCACCAGAAGAGCTTGTTACCCCCGTCCAGTGCCCACCCGCGCTCCTGCCTGACGCTCCCGCTCAGTTTCAACAGCCGGGTCATTCGCATGTTGGTGAGGTGCTGAGGCCAGACGGCGGCGGCTTGCACCGCCTTCTGCCATCCCGGCAGGCTGTCACCCCAGCTTGGTGTCAACACTGAGCAGGGGGCCAGAGGGAGGCGCTGGGGAGCCAGGGCTGGCAGGGGTGGGGAGAGCTCTCCCGGGGAGTGCTCTGCCCTGCACACCAGCCTGATGTGTGGGGCCCGCGACTGGCTCCTTCTGGGCTGCTTACTTCATGGTCAGTTTGATTATTTCTCTTTCCTCCTCTTCTTTTAATTTTTCAACAAAACTGTCCAGCACCGGCATTTCAAATTTAATGTACTGAGCGACCTAGAAAATCCAAGAACATTTGAACGTGCTTTCAATTAGAAGCCAAAAGTGTGTTTGCTTTTCCTGGTGGCTTCCACAGCAGCCAATCCAGCGATGTCTTGTAGCTAAGGAAGTGGCTGCCCTTCCCCCGCACTCCCCCCCCCCCCCCCAGCACTCTGTCTGTACAAGGATGGAGGACATATGGGCCCATTATTACCTCATGGGCCACTATCATCCCAGGGAGGAAAGATGAAGCTGGATATTAGGAAAATTATTCAATAGAGAGCAGGGCCACGCAGAGTGTTTTCTGGGGTGGGGGTGGGGGGTGCTGGGAACACCACTGTTTCTATCCGTGGAATGAAGCTGCACTAGTCTGTGAATGGTCACCAGCCTTCGCCTTGGGTCCAAACCCTATAGGCCTTTTCTGTGTAGGGGAGTTTGGCAATGTGCTCACTCCTAGCCTAGGACTCAGGCTGTGGTAAGAGTTAGCCACCCTGGGTAGGCCCTAGTTAAGGAGCCCTTGTGTAGGTCTTTAACATAATAACTAAACACAATCTAATGAAGGAAGAGGTTCTACTTGCCTAGGAGAAAAGCACAAGCTATGCTTTTCTAGGACCCAACTTCCTCTTTCCCCTAGGCCTGCTGTTAGAGCTGGCGGTCACTGACAGGAGGAGGGAGAGCTGGCGCCCTCACTCTGCCAGGCTCGGGGGCCTTCACGACAGCTGTGTGGCCCCTGGAGACATCCCTCGGGAGGGCTCTGGCCAAGGTGCCCTTCAGAGCCCTCGGGGGCCCCCATGCTGTCAACCAGCCCCTGCTTCAGGAGCAGGCCTCCCTGAGCCTCAGCCCCGACTCACATCGTGGGGGACCTCCTCGCCCAGGTCGGCTTCCATCAGGAACATCCTGGCGATCTTCTCACACGGCCCGTGCAGGATTCTGGAAATCAGTGGGTACTCACAGTCTTTTAATTTTGTTCGCTCTGAAAGAGAAGGCAGTTTACAAAATTCATGGGGCATTAGGACTGCCCCTGTTTGTGCCAGGCTGGGAATGTGGTAGAAAATGGATGTCCGTTGGGGCCCGGGAACCTTCTCCAGGCTTTGAAGAGAAGGGTGCCCTGAATGATGTGTGGCTGCGGCCCGCAGCAGAGACCCAGGTCAGAGAGGAACAGGAGCTGAGGAAGAAGAAGAGAGGGGAGACAGGCCATAGGGAGGCCACTGCTGTGCAGAGGGCCATGTGGGTTCTGCAGACGTACTTGGGAGTGGGGTGGGGGGTGAAGGCCTTCAGCTCCAACACACAGACCCTGATGTGCACCCTCCAACCCCTCCCAATTGAGTGAGGCTGGAGACGGTGGCTTCCCTTGTGGCTTTGGTGGGATTCTGAGGGGTAGCAAGTGTGCCTGGGTTTGGGCCTGGCAGAGGCATTCGTGGTGGCCCCCTGCCCAAGCAGCATGGCCCTCAGGGAAGGAGCATGGCCAGCGAGACTGCCAGATGGACAGCGACTTTTGTTTTCATGACCTGGAAGCACAAGCGGACACTTACCCCCAGACTCGTGAACAATGTAGAGCGCAAACTCACTGGGGCCATTTTCCACCTGTACAGGCAGTGACAGGAAGTCAGAGCAGGGCTTTCTGGGACAAGACAGACAGACAGGGATCCCTGGCAGGAACCACACCCCTAGTGCTACACACAGGAGTCCCCAAGGATCCTCCCCTCTCTTTGCTCTAAATCCCAGAGATGCTGCTTCAGCCCAGGACACCTTGCTAGACCTTCTACCCAGGAACTATGGGCAGTTTCCCCAGCCTTTGCCAGCCCCCTCCTCCAACAAAACAGCAGGCCCACCAGCATCCCCGGGCCAAGGCCACTCATGGCCAGACTTACTCGGAACTTGTTCAGCAGCAGGGTGAGCACGTGCAGGGTTGTCATGGTGCTGTTGACCCTCACGTTGGTCACGGAGCCATAGGCAGGAGTGAACACTGAGGTCTGTAGAGGGAGGCGGAGAGTTCGAGGCAGGGCCAGGGGGACATGGAACTGACATCAGGCAGGGTCTGGGGCACGCTGTCAGCCAGTGGTCCAGAGTGACAGGTGGACCTGGGCTGTGGGAACACCTGTGCTTGTCCAATCACAGGTCCCCACACAGCCGTGCCCACATCTGGATGCACTTGGGGAAGCTGTGGCAGCAGAGGACTGTAAGAAAGCTGCTTCTGGAGCGATCTGGGCCAAGCTGTCTGATCTTAGGAGCCAGTCCCACGGAAGTACTTCACAGGGGATGTGGGGGGACCAGTCTCCTTCTCACTCTTTCTCTGCGTCAAATTGCCAAGTGTCTGCTGATTCTAAGACAGAAAGTTTTCAAATCCGTCCGCTCCTTCCCCTGCTCTCAGTGGTGCCCCAGGTGAGGCTGTCAGTCTACACTGTATGAGTGCCACCTTTTCCCTTCCAATCTCAGCACTTTCCATCCATGCTCCACCCTGCTGCCCAAAGGAACAACCTTTCAAAAACCTCGCAGCTCTGTATGTTCCAGACCAGCTGCATTAGCGTAGAGTCTTGGCTCCCAGCCCCAGACTCCTGAATCAGAACCTGTATTTTGAGGAAACCACCAGGTGATGCTCTCCATACAATACAATTTGAGAAGCACTGTCTTCTAGCACAGTTCTTGTTAAAAGTCTCTGAAGGCTTCCCATGGCCTAAACAATACCATTGCAGCTCTTCATTGTTCACACGTGTGATATGATGATTCTCTCCCTAACTCCCTGTGGTCCAGCCACACGGACACTTCACATTATGTTCCTTGCCTTTGCCTATGAGACATCTTATATCCAGTCAACGAGGGCATCGCCTGAGGCTTAATAGTCCTCAGTGAGCACTAGGCAGGTTATAGACCTGCTGAACGTTTCACCCCAAATCTTTGATTGGCTCCTTACCACAGCTTTTCGAAGTACCTGTCACTAGTCCCCCTTTTAAGAAAGGATGTGGAAGCTTGGAGAGGTCAAGTAGCTTGTCAAGGTCACCCATCTAGAAAGGGCAGAGCCTTTGGAAAGCCCCTGCTTTAGGGCCTCCCTGTGAGACTCACTCCCCCGAGGTGAGCTCTTCCTTGCCTTCCAAAACCAAACTCAAATGTGCACATTTCTCCTCTGCGGTCCTAGTCTGCCTTCCCCTGGATGTAACTGGGGCTCAGGTGTATATGAAGGACTTGCTCAGTGTCCCCAAGCACCAGGGTCAGACTCAAGTCCAGACCTGCCTCCTTCATAGTTAAGACGTAGAATGACTCTGGGAGATACAGAACGCCACAGTAGGCTTTCAGTCCCCAAGAAATACGGACTGAAGGAGTTAGGCCATTTCAAGAAGAAAGGTCTTGTCAACCAGATGTTGTTAGTACTCTTCTTCTGCCTGACACCTTTTCTCACGAGGATACTGACCAGCTCCACGTAGGAACAGAGCTCCCAGTGCTGCTTTGCCTCTCTAACCACAGAGGTTTCTCTCTGGCAGAACACCTTTGAATCCAACAGCCCAGGGCAAAGCACAGCCCAGGGCAAGTTTAACCCAGTCTGGAAATCATACCAACATTACTGTGAATCAGAATAGTTTTGGAAAATGATTGAGTGAAGTACTAGTGTGTGATCCTAAGAAAGAAAACCCAGACTAACCTCAGGGAGTCAATTCTAGGAATTTATTTTCTCTAATTGCTGCCTGTGACTCACGTACTTTGTCGATTTCTAAGGATACAAGGATACGGATTCGGAATGGATTCTAAGTAAGATGAGGGAAGGCGAGCCCTTTACTCAGCCGGGGGATGGGAATCAACATACTTAAGATACTAGCTCATGTCCTGGGATTTAGTCAGTTTGCCTAGAAGAATGGACCCACCTTCTGTAGATAAATCTGTCACTAGGGCAAAGAGCTGCCCTGAGTGGGTTCCAGGCTAGTGTGTTGAGTGTCGGGCTGGCTGAGGAGCCCTTCTGGCCAGGGCAGCTCCAATGGGCTGTGATAAAAGCTCTCACTGTTCATTTCTGTGCATTTCCAAGGAAACAGAGTGCTCAGATGTCCATGTCTCTGGGACATTTGCGATGACTAAAATACGGTTTAATGTGCCAGACACACCTCTTAGAGATGAGTAACTCTCTCTTAGGAGGGGGTAAATGTACTGGAGATAAACCCCACTACTTGGTACCCTGAGTCATGGATCAAAAGGTTCCTCTTTTAGGAACATAGAAATACAAAGAGCCTAATCCCATGTAAATATTTAACATTTTTGAATAATTCCTTAAAATAGCATATAAATATCTAATACGCTTTCATAACGCTTTATGGACTAACCTCCTTTGGATTAAGATTTAAAGACTATCCAGGCCAGACTGTGGGGCCTTTGGCTAATCCAAACCATTCTTAATCTCTGCTTAACTTCAGCCCTGCCTCCCCTGCCTTGTCAGGAAACTCTACTCTCAAATAGTCCTGGGCTTTCCTGCACTCAGCAAAGATAACCTATTGTCACTCCTGAGCACTCACGCCAACCCAGCACAGAGCAGAAGGTGGGTCCTGACAGCACTTGCCTTGCTGAATTCTTCACCCCGAAGTCCAGGCTGCCCCAAGAGCACTTGAGTGGCTCCTGGTAGGCCTCACCTGGGTAACTGTTCTTGAGGTCTGACCCCGAGAGTTGCCTTTGCCAGGCCCCCTCCCCCTCCCCTGAGTCATTGTCTATCAAGACGGGCAGCTGCCTCAGCTGGAAACCCCTGCTTCCATTTCCCAGCACTGCAGGATGTGGCCCTGTTACAGGACACTCCATCCGGGGCCTCACCCACACTGCCATGCATGCCATTTATAGAAACAATCAACTTCTCCTTTTACACTTCAGTTTGTTTAGGGACTGATGTCATCTGGGGAAGGAGATCTTTTCCTAAGGTCAGTACAATGCGCACCCGGACAAAAGGCTAAGGGCTGGGAACCAGGAGCAGGGCAACTTCTCTGGGACACAGAAGCACGCGCCCCTGGGCACACCTCAACCGAGGCGGCTAATCTGCCCTGCAAGAATGCCAGCAGCACATCGTGTTCCCACAAAACCATCAACTGAGCTCTGGTGGAAACCTCATGGAAAACTGCCTAATTAGACGAAAACATGGTATTACTTTCCAAAAATCCTTGCAACTTACAAAAATGCATTGACAGTGAGTATGTGGTGAAAAGAAAAAAAAAAAGAAAGAAAAGAAATATACAGGCTTTGGGGTCACTTTTTTTGAATGCTACTTCGATGTGACTTTGGGCAAGTTCTTTCTCCTCCTGAGCCCATCTCCTCATGAGGACACAGATACGACCACACCAGTCCACAGGGCCATGGACTCTGACAAGACTTCTGTGCGGCCTGGCTTACAGAAGGCCCAACAGTTGCACCCGTGCGTGCATGGGCCTGATTCCCTGTGGCCTCAGCCTCAGGGCCCAGGGGAGAGGCCGGGCTGGGACATCACCTTGTGGTTGTAAAAGTGCCCGTTGATGGAGAACCGGTGTCTCCGGATCCTCTGGGCCTCCCCGGGGGCGCGGGACCGGGGCCTCCTCTGGATCACACAGGCTGCGTCGCTCTTGGTCCGCATCAGCTGTGGGATCTCCTCGTCCTCCTCCAGGGGCTCTGTGGGGAGGAAAGAATGAGGAAGTTGGTCCCCGGTGGAGCGAAGATGCCAGAGACCTGCTGTGCTGCGGTGCATGGGCCTGGCGTCCTGGGGCTTTGTGGCGGCACCACGCTGCAGCCCACGGTAATGCTGCTGCTGCTGTGACAGAGGCCAGCATCCAGCTTGGGTGATGCTCGCTTAGCAGACGGGGAAGCTGACCCCAGACAGGAAGACCTGTGTCACCACACCACATGGCCGTGGTGTGGGCCTCTGTCTCTGGGCACCCAGGGCAGGTCTTAGGCGGCCCTATCCCTATCCTCTGAGCCCCCACTGAGTGTGAGGGGGACAGATGAACAGTCTGAACCCCAGAGTGTGAGGAAGATGTCTTAGAGGCTTGCAGGGCCAGGAGGGTGCCCTGCCTGCCACCGATGTTCTCTCCTTTTTATAATGCAGCATGGTCCAGGGGTCTCAGGCAAATCATGTCACATCTGCAAGCCTCTGCTTCCTTTGCTGTGAGGAGCTGCTGAGAATGCCTCGTACTGAGGAGGGATTTAGCCGGTGATGCTCCCGAAGACAAGTGAAGCCACTCTGTGCCCCTCCACAAAGCTGTTCTTCAGAGCCAAGCTCCTCCGCTCCTACCTGGGCTGAGGGAGACATGGTCCCGGGTAGCCTGAGGCCCCCCTTACCTGAGTTGTCTTTGGAACTCTCGGTGCTGTGCGCTGTCTGAGCGCTTGGCTCCTGGGCAGTGACCTTGCCATCCTGAAGAAGTGGCTCCTTTCTGAAAAGAAAATCATGGTGCTCAGAGAGCCGCTGACAGAGAAAAGTAGCTCAAGTGAGAGAGACAAGGCTGGAGGCTTCTGAGGCCGGGACAGAAGTGAGAAGCAGGGCAGGCCGAGGTAAGGCTGGATTTCACACTGAACTCATGCAAAATATTAAAAGAAGAGCAAAGAATTGCCATGGTGTCTTCTGGAAGGAAGGGGAGTCTGGCCCGTAGACCTGAGTGGCCTTGTCCTCGTTGCACAGACACAGGGACACAGGCGGGGCCCATGCACTCCTGGGCACCAGGCAGAGGGGGTGCTATCTGTGGCTGCATGCTGAGTGGGCTTCCTGGGCTTCCCTCAGGCCTCATGGAGTATCGGGCAGGCGCAACCTCGAGGGGCCGACCGCTGGGCCTCTGGGCGGGGTGGGCTCCAAGTGAGGGTACGGGTGCCAGGCTGGAGAAGGGAAAGTGTGTGATGGGAGATAGCCCCACAGCATGAGGGAGCCAGGGAGCAGACAGAAGAGCCAAACTCAGTCTAAGAGGCCTCTGAGGGTCCTGCTGTCTGTCTGCTCATGTGGCTGCTTTTACCCCAGGAAGTGGGACGCACGAATCGCCGCACTTGCAGCCTTTCTAAGGAGTCCATCCAAATGCTCTACTCTAAGTCTGCATGGCGTGCAATGGGGGGTGTTAAGCGGCCTCAGAACAGCACCTTTACTTGAATTTTTGAATTTCTGCCTCTCAAAAGGATTCATTATATGCAGGAGCAAGCAAAACTCAGCGGCTAACTGCCCTTTACCGGGGGTGACAGGGCAGGAGGAGGCGAATGTCCACTAAGCAATAAAATAGGAAACTGTTTCATCATGAGTAAAACATATTTCTGATATCAAAATAAATCTGATATCAAGTTCAAATAAATTTTTAGAAACCAATGCTGATATTAAAATAAAAGCAGAGCAGGAAGAGGTGAGATCTGTGTGAATTGTTGAGCTAGAATGGGAGATGCTAAAAACCATTCATTTTGTCCAGGATGTGGGGAGTCCCTGGCTCTAGCTTGTCCCCTTGCAGACAAGGTGGTTCCTGCGAATGTATCAGAAACATAACTGGAGGTGATGGGAGTCTGGAAAGCTCTTCAAGAGTGAGATGATGTGGCCATCATCTAGAAAGATCATTTGTTGGCAGGTGAGGCCATGGGGAGGCTGTCGCGGGGTACCAAGGATGAGGCTGGCTTGTGCTCTCCTGTGCCCCATGATGGATCAGGGCTTCTGCCCTGAGACTGAGGACAGCAGCCCCTGAACCTTTTCGAAAAGTAAGCAGGGTTGAAGAGTTGTCAAGGAGGCCAGCTGGTCCAGCCTCAGCCATCCTGGCACTCACAGGTGGCAGCTGGGCTGTCCAGGCGTCCAGGAGGCTGAAGGGAGATGCACTCGCTCCCTGTCGTCCTGGATCTGGAGCCGGATTGGCCGCCTCAGTCCCCAGGCAATGTTGAGAAGTCCCTCAATGATCAAAGCGCCTTCCTCCTGTGGAGACCCATACAGGTTAGCCTCGTTCCACAGAGTGGCCCACCTCAGGGGGTCACTGCCCACCCTCCCCGAGCCCCCGTCAGGCCCAGCCTGTCATCCATGGGACTCCCTGTACACTCCTGGCCCCACACACATCCTCTCCTGCTTGGGGTCCTATTCTCCCCCCGGGGGGAGGCACATAAGCCTCTACGTGCCACAAGGCGTAAGGCCATGGGACTGACCAGAGGAAGCCTGAGGCGTGCCCTTTCACCGCTCAGCTCCCTTCTGGCCAGGGACACGGCCCGGGACAGGGCGCTGAGTCAGGCGTCCCACAGGAACCCAACTTCTATCCAGCAAGCACGTCCACACAGGAGTAAGGAAGCGTGTTCCAGAGAAGCATGGCCACAGTGACACCAGTGCCAAGAGGGGTGGCTTTCCACACCCCTCCTCTGATGCTGCACGTGGGAAGGGGCCCCAGGGTCACCAGGTCCTGCTGCGAACATTCGGAGGGCACTGGATTTCATTCCCTGCTGCTCCTTGGAGCTGGGTCACAGCCTCACCCTTCTCCCCACACTGCGTCCATTTGCCGCAGTAGCCACTCGAGTGGGCGGGACTCACCCCCAGATTTCCAAGCTGTCTTCTTTCCTGAGGGCCAGTCTCGCGTTCCTCACCACCTGGACACTGCCAGCCCCGTGTCCCACCACTGGCACGAACACTCGGAATATCTATGACAGCTCCCATTCTGGGTCCCCAACCAGCCTTGATTTCCCAAGGTCTGGGGGTGGCACAGCTACTGCCCTTCTGCCAAACTCTGAGGTCCTCGTTGTCAGGCCCTCCAGACACACCCTCAGCGGGCTTCTACTCATACCCCTCAGGTCTTTGATTCTGTTTCTGACCTATTTCAGGCTCCTATGTATGTGTGGCCACCTCCAGGCTCCCTGCGCCCAGCCTAATGGCCCCCACGAGTGTGCCTGGCCAGGCTGCTCCCAGAGCGTCTGCCTGAACTCCTCTCGGCCTCACTTTCCCCAGAGCTGTGGTCCTCCCAGCTCCACACTCCTCATCTGCTTTGATGCTAGCCCTTGGGCAGCGAACTTTGAGCCTCATTCTCCCACTGCTATCTTGAACATCACTCTAGATTCACAAATTCCACTTCTTTCTCCTTATAGACATGGGAAGCCTTGGGAGAAGAAGGGACCTTGTAGAAACTTCTTTATGTCCCCGGAAAGCTTACGGAAGGTGTGCCTTGCGGTGTTGATTTCAAAGTAAGTTAGTAATCGCTTAAAACACACAGCCATCCCCAGAGAAAACAGTTCCACTCTGTTCAAGGTTATCAAAAGTCTACATAGCTTTCTGGAATGGCCTTGCACTATTTGTTAACAACAACAACAAACAAACAAACAAACCAGAGCGAGATTTTTGATAACCTCCGATGTTACACAGTCACAGATAGGGAACTAACCCTGCCAACAAAGGAAAGTCTGCATTGATTCACTGGAGTTAAAGGGGGTTTGTTTCCTGCCTTGGCCTCGGAGGCCTCTGTCAGATGTCCACACGTTGCTGGAGCGGGCCGCTGCCGGCCCGAACCCCTCAGCGTGTCTGTTCACGGACACCCGTGCCTGCTGGGCCGGACCCGGTGGAGGGAGATCAAGCAGTCAGGTGCCGGCTGTGAGAGTCAGGAGGAAGAGAGAGCATGGCTGGGGCAGGGCAGTGGGGCCGGACATGCTGAGGCTGGCCCTTCAGACAAGCCACAGCGAGGCTGTAGAGAGCTGGCAGGGAAGGAGGCAGGGGAAATCACCCTGGGGCTGGGAGCAAGGGGCTGAAGCCGAGCTGAGCCTGGGAGGTTGGGGTCAGCTGTGCTGGTGACTGCTGGCCCCATGTCCCTGGCATAGGCCACATGGCAGCCCCCACGCTGTCCCCCAGCCATGGCTCCACTGTCCCTCAGCCCACCCCTTCCGAATGGAGGGGAGGCCCTGTCAGTCTGCAGCTGTTTCTGGTCAAATCAGGAAACTGAGGTCAGAGCAGGGGGGGACCTCCGGGCTGCCACACAGGTGGGGAAGTGCATGCGGGAGGAGGCAGGACTAGAGTGTGCTGTCCCAAGGCCTCGCGTTTCAGTAAGTCAGGAAGTCCTTGTGGACCCTCAGTTCTGGGTCCCAGGCAACACCTCCCTCCTTACTGGAACCCCCTACTTCTCCCTCTGCCCTCCACTCCCTCACCCCTGCTCCACTCCTCTACTGGAATAGTGCCACCCCTCCTCTGCCCCTCCCTCCACTGCCCTGTAGAGTAAACATCCCCAGGGCCTCCCACAGCCCCAGGCTGGCTGCTGGGCCAAACCCTGCCCCCCAGGCTGTTTTCCTCTGAGAGCCTTCCTGTGCACTGCTATTTTTGGCCCTCGTGACAGTAATTGATGGCTGGTGGAAAAGTATAAAAGCAGCTGCCACACCTCCAGGTTCACCAGACGGCTCAGGGAGTGCTCCGGACAGTGGCTGCTTGTCCCCGCATCCCACGCTGGACGTGGGGCTCAGACGGCTGGGCCCCCAGCCCTCCACCCTGAGCTCTCTGGGTCTTCCCAAGGACTGTCCTTGCTCACCCGGCGTCCTCGCTCTCCCCACGTTCCCTCAGCTACAGGTAAGAGAGAGCAGCTTTCTTCTGGTTTGAGATAGAACGAAAAGGTTTTGTTTCTCTTCAAGGGCAGGGACCTACACAGCCTCACGGTGGGTAAGAGACCAGGGGATGCAGTCAGCAGCAGTGCTAATAGCTGCAGAGGCCTTCAGATTCATAAAGGGATTTCACGTGAAGTGTCATTCCATGTGTTTCTTACAACATCCTTGCCAACGGGTATTTATAACGTTTTATGGATGGGTAAGGGGGCCCTTGGAGAGGTGACCCTGCCAAAGGTCCACAGGTCAGGAAGTGGCAGGGGCTGGATTTACACCCAGGTTCCCTCGGACTCCAGTCCTTTAGGCTGGGTTCTCTTATTTGTATAGGTTGTTAAACAACAGTAAGGACAGTGGTGTTCAGTGTTAGCAGGAAAGCAAGAGACCAGGCAGGGGGTCCGAGCCTGGACTTGGGGCTGCAGACTTCACTCTGCTCTCAGGCCCATGATTCACTTAGGCAGCCTCTCAGATGAGGGAGGGGACCCAGGAGGGGTGACAGAATGGCAGACCCTCATCCCTGATCCTCTGACAACCAACAGGTTGCCGCTCCCCATCACCGGCAGCCATGAGGTCCCGGCTACTGGTTCCTGTGGCCCACCTGCCCACGATTCGGGAGACCTCGGAGGAGATGTTGCCCGGGGGGCCTGGGCAGGAACCACTGGGCTCCCCCAGCCTGGATGACTACGTGAAGTCCATTTGTCAGCTGGCACAGCCCACTTCAGTGCTGGACGCGGTCACAGCCAAGGCCCAGCTCAGCAGAATGCCCCAGTCAGCCCGGGCCTTCAAGAAGAGCTGCCCTACCGAGTCCCTACAGGACATTACTCCCCGTTTCAGTGGCCAGCAGCCTGCAGCGCCCAGGGATGGCACTGCTGACCCCCTGGACTGGCTCTACGGGGAGTCCCAGGAAAAGCGGCCAAGCAGGAGGGACCCAGCGAGGCGGACTGGTTCCTCTGCTGACCCCCAGGGCTCACACAGACACATGGATGGTGGCAAGGCCCAGGGGACCCCCAGAGGGAGACCCTGTGATGCCAGGGTGCAGGGGCACTCTCTGGCAGGACCCTCAAGAGACTGGCACCAGGGCTCCTGGCCTTCCAGGCCACTCTGCGGGACTGCAGCCTCCCCCCCGCCCCCACGCCACAGCAGCACCCTCAGAACTCTCTATTTGCACCTCCCGGTGATCCATGAACTCTGACCCCTCCCCAATAAAGGCTTCCATACAGAGCACGCTGGTCTGTGTCACCTTCTGGCCCTCTTTCCCGGAGATGGGCGCTGTCCCTGGCAGGTATCTGAGAGGGGGACACCTTTCTGCAGGGGCTGCCTGCCTTGGCATTTCATAGCAAGACCCCCTCCCCTGAAGAGTGAGAACAGCCTCTCTGGCCTGGCGAGGTATTACTGATCCTGCTCTCACTGCTCCTTGCTGGCGGATCACTGCGGGCAAGTGACTTAATGTTTCTGTTCATTGGTTTTCTTGTGGGGAAAATGGGAGTTTCCTAGGCTGTTCTGATGAGTAAGTGGGACAAAACCCACACGCATCATGGGGTGCGTGTTATAAGCCCGTACTCGGAGTAGCTACGGTGTGGTTACTTCACGGCGGGGAAGCGAGGTCGGTGGCAGGTGAGAAGCGAAGGTCTCAGCCCCACAGTGATTTCAGAGTGAAGCCCTGGGCACTCCCGCCTCCCAACCCTCAGAGCCTGTGCCCCATGTGGCCCCAGAGAAAACACAGGATTTCCCCAAATGAACCTGCTGGGTTTGGGGGGAACTTCTCACCAGGCTACCTGGGGGTATCTCAGCTCACAAGTCCTGTTGTGTCACTGGGGGAGGTTTGTCCGGGCTGAGGGCTGACACAGAACCCGCCCTAGCTCAGCTGCAGACCAGGTGGCCCTGTCCTCCCTTCCCCATCCCTCCCTCCACCCAGGGGGCTTCTCAGCTGTGGGGCAAAGTGCAGGCTGTTGTCCAGAGCCTTGCTCTCTGACAGGTCCAGTGGCCAGGGCCTCACTCCACATGACCTGAGGTCCAGGCCAGCCCCGGGTCCTCCAGCCTGGAGGCTTCTAGCAAGGAAGGAGATGAGGTGAAAAATAGGGAGAGGAAGGGTCTTCTTCCTTAGGCAGGTGAGGCATCAGAAAACTCAAAAGAATCAGGCCTGAGGACCCATTACCCTGCTCTCTTGGGCCAGGTCAGAGCTGGCCGACCCTGGTCAGTGCTGAAGGGACAGAGGGGAGAGGAGGAGGGCAGAGCTGGGGCGACATTCAAGCTCACAGCCTGCTTCAGTGTCCTTGTTCTGTGGGCTATCAAACTATTTTCTTCCTTTCTTCTTCCCTTCCTACTTTTTTCTATTTTAAAATTGCTTTGCACTTTTAAAATGTTTATATGCCCTCTTTTTAAAACATTTTTCAGAAGTTTACTTATTTTGAGAGTGAGAGAGACAAAGCCAGTGAGCAATCACGAGCAGGGGAGGAGCAGAGAGAGAGGGAGAGAGAGAATCCCAAGCAGGCTCCTGGCCATTGGCGCAGAGCCTGATGTGGGGTTCGAGCTCACAAACTGTGGGATCATGACCTGAGCCCAAACCAAGAGTCAGATGCCCAACTGAATGACCCTATCTGCCCCCTTTAAACATTTTTTTTAACATTTATTTATTTTTGAGACAGAGAAAGACAGAGCTTGAGCAGGGGAGGGGCAGAGAGAGAGAACGAGGTGGGGGAGAGGGGGAGACACAGAAATCAAAGCAGGCTCCAGGCTCTGAGCTGTCAGCACAGAGTCTCATGCGGGGCTCAAACTCATGGGCCACGAGATCATGGCCTGAGCCGAAGTCAGCCGTTCAACCAACTGAGCCACCCAGGCACCCCTGATCTGCCCTTCTTTAGGTGTGTTTTGTGGGGAGGCAGAATGTAAATCATACATTGAAATGTTTCAGACAAGTAATTTACTCAGTACCTGTAAAAAGGGGACCCCAACCCTGCTCTTGGATGAGTTAGAAACCACCCATACGAATGCCTGCTTCTGCCACAACCTGCTGGTCCCTGACCTTCGCTGGTAAATAAGTGTGGGGCAGCCTTCAGCCAGAACTTCCTTAGGAGGTGGCGGGGAGGGCTGACCTGGGAGTGGGTGCTGGCTGGTGACCACAGGAGTTGGGCTGGCCTCACCACAGCCCCTTCTGCAAAACTGTGCGAACCGGGGTCACAGGGAGGCAACCAGGATGAGGTTGGCCAATTCCCCCCAAGCTCAAAAACCACGTGGCTGCATTGGGGAGGTCAGACAGGGCTCTGGGCTCCTCTCCTAATGTGTCCTGAGATGAAAGAAGCTAATGGTATCTTCAGAAGGTTCCAAAAAAAAAAAAAAAAAAAGAATAAAGGGCAGGCGGAAGGGGTTTCTGGCATTATTGCAAGCTTCTCATGAGACAGAACAGCTTAGGAGAGAGTCCCAGTGCCGGGGGTCCCATCGAGCAGTCTCTTCCTTACACCCACCACTGGAGTAGGAAAGGACACAATGACCCGACCAGGGGGCAGCCTGGCAAGCACTTTGGAGCTCTCGAGGGAACATGTCCATGGCCGAGCACTCACCCAGGTGCCAGTGGGCTGTCAACTGCCTGTCATTTCTGCCTTCAGGCCTTAGAAGAAGGAGGACCATTATAAGAGGGAGGGGTATCCTGACTTTCCCCATCCTGGGAGAGCCAGAGTCCCTGAGTGAGGGCATGCTTCTCCCCTGCCCAGGAGCCCAGTGCCAAGGATGGGGATTGGTGTTGTGCATGCTCACGGCCACCAGGGGGAGCACCAGAGGCAGGCTCCCTGAGGGGCCACATGCCCCTGCACAACTTGAGGGTCCTACTTTTCATTGCAGTGATATATTTACCCACTGGTATTTCCAGCTGGTCCATTTTTCTCTTGAGAAGCCAACCAGCCTGGTTAAAATGCTTTGCTGTCTTTCAAAAGGCACAGGCAGCTCCAGTTCCTCATGCTCTTCGTTCTAATACAAACAAGTATCCCCAAAGGCGAAGTTCACAATGGAGGAAGCTAGTGCCTGGGCCTCCGGAGGGTGAAATCCCTCCCTCCACGTTTGGAAACACTTGCCCCAGAGCGTGGCCCCTGCTCCCTGACACACTTCATCTCTCCAAGGGCTCTGGACCCCTGAGGAGACAGTGGAGGAGAGGATGTCCCCATACTATAGTAGTCAGGCCACAGTTGCTCTGGGGGAGGCCCAGTGGCAGTAAGGAGGGGGGTCTCTCCTGGGCCCCACATGGCTCTGTGAGGTCACAGCCTGTGCTGAGCCCCTCAGCAGCTGGAAGGCACCTTACTTCTTTGTCTGGAAAATGGCCATTATAATGTCACAAAGCCCTTGTATTACGATAAATGACATAGAGGCAAAGTGCCTGGTGCCTCTCTGCCCTTCCCCTGAGGAGAAGCCGGCCTGGGGTGGCCCCAGCGTGCAAGTATCTGCAACTGTGAATTCTCCAAGGTCCAGGAGGTCTCGGGTCTGCATTCTGAGAAAGGGCGGAGGCCTGAATGCTGGGTGGTGGGTGGGTCACATAGGCACTTGGTGTCCAGAAACCAGTCATGCATTTCGGCATCAGACTTGGTGCTGCCCAGGCCTACAGCCTGTCTTTACAGAGGCGGTCACCTCCCACAGACACATACTCCTTCAGGCTGGCGCCCCCTGGGCTGTTAAGGCTGTGGAAGTTTCCTGCAAGGTACTTTCTGGCTCCAGGGAGATCAAGTCTGGTCCTCATGCCTTCTTTAGGTTGGGAACATGAAAATCCCCAACTGTGGGGCATTAACGTCTTACCGCAGGGGCCTGTCGGGAATACCTCTTCCCCTTTTTGGGTCTCTCACTTTTCCACATGGACTGTCCCATCACACACAAACACGGGGCACAGGTTTGGGGCTTCCCAGCCCTGCTCCCCACACAACTATTCTTACAGAGGGGACTGTCTTGGGGAATCCCAAGAGTCAAGACCAAACTCTAAGAGTAGCAGTTCTCAAACTTGGCCTGGAGGGCTTGTTAAAACCCAGCTGGGAAGATAGAGTTTCTGAGTCAGCAGGCATGGGGGAAGGAGGGTGATAATAATTTGCATTTCTAACAAGTTCCCAGGTGACTTTGAGGCTGCTGCACAACCACTTGCTGAGAGATGCTGGGTCTTAGATCAATCACCGAATGGCCTGTGGCTGAGGAGCAGGGCGCAGCCAGAAGACCCCATCCAAGCCTCCAGCACAAGAATTGAAGTGGGTCCAACTCCTCACTTAGCATAAACTGCCCAGCACACCGGAGCTCAGGACCCATCCCAGCCTGCCCTGGGCCTGCACCTGCAGGTTAGTCATCCAGCGTCTATGCTCAGGTGCTACACCGTGCCTGGAGGGGGGACATGAAACCAGGCAGTAAGAAAAGAAACAGCAAAAGCAGAGATAGCAGGGCGGTGACATCAGAGCAATGCCAGCAGCAGTAGGGAGCGCGGTAAGTGGACGATAAGACGCATATCAGAGAGGCCGCTCTGCGAAAGAAGAGTGAGCAAAGGAGCACGTGGCAGTGCAGAGAGGGTGGGGAGCAAGTGGTCAGGGCTGGCCCAAGGCCCTGTGCGGGGCGGGTGCACATGGGAGGTGGCGTGTGAGGTTTGTGCCATTCCAGGTCACTACAGGCAGCCGAGTGCTGCCCAGACCACGAGCCAGCTGCCTCCCTCCCAGCCAGGCTCTGGAGCTGTGTGATGGTAGCCTGGCCTGGGCTGTGTTTCACCTATAGACATGTTTTCTTTAGCCCACTTGGTGTTTCGAGGTTTGGAAAATTGCACATGGAATTCCAGATGTCTAACTTCTTTTGAAAACTTAGAAAGGCCCTGGCTCTCTGGAGCCCCTGTTCTTGTACTGCAGCAATAGGTTCGATCCGCAGGGCGGTGGCATCTACAGACAGGACGTGCTCTCCTGCAGCCTCCATTCCCCATGCCTGCCCTGCCCCCCACGTTCTGACCTGCCTGGCCCTGGGAGCATCTTCTGGGGAGTTCTCCATTTCAAGACCTTTCTCCGATGTCTATTCTGATTGGCGAACACAGAGACTGCTTTCACTTCGTGATTGCCCTGTGAACTTGGGCAAACCAGAGGCCTGGGCTGAGTTCCTTATTTGTGCTGTGGGATCGGCAGAGAAGGGACTGGGCTGTGCGGTCTGAAAGATTTTAGACTCCAGTGTCCTGGCAATTCACGTAGGCAAAAGTCTCAGGGGGAAGGAGAAGAGCCGCAGGTGATTATTTCCATCTGCTCTGAACTCTTGCTGGGGGAGGGGGAGGGAAGTGGAGATGCTCTGACCCTCAGCACCCCTTACAGGACCTCTGGGGGGAGAGAGCTGGTAACCTGGTCTCTAACTCAGAAGATGGGCAGCCTCACAATTCATTACCCAAACTGGGACACTTCTCAGAGTGAAGGGAATGGTCTTAATAATGACCCTGGAATAGCAGGTATAAACTGGGACTGTCATCAGCAATCCAGGATAAATGGTGACCTATGAATAAAGAAGAGGAACAGGCCTTACCTCTCGGTGTCTCAGCTGAAAGCTTCTGCCTTCGTGGTAGCAGTTGTAAGTTTTTAGCAAGCTTAAGAGCTCCGACCTAAAAAGGTAAACACACATGTAATCTTGGGGCGTGGCAGGGCTCTGGGCCATCATGATACATGTCTTGCTAGCCACACAAAATCAGTGTAGAGACTAGACGCTACCATCAGACACACACGCCTTTTAGTCTTCTAGAGGCTTCCACATGTCAGATCTTGTGGAAGGTGTAGGGCTAGGAAGAGGAGGAAGAGAAACACAGATGGCCCACATAATTGTGCAAATTGTGTTTGCACACTTTCACTATCACAGATAAGAGTTCCTGACAATCTCCCTGTACTTTCCTTCTGAGTCATTTCCTCAATAAATCCCCTGGGATTGGATTAGTGGCATTTTAAAGACTTTTGCTTCTCCCCCACCGTATTACTTCCTGTGGGGGGGGTGGGTGGCACCATGAGGGGTGTCTGCCTCTTCCTCATCTTGGCTTTCTGGAGGTCTGACAAGAGATGAAAATGACAGCTGTGAGATAAGACCCTGAAGGTGTGAGGGAGGCCACTCTGCCCAAACGCCTTCTCCCCAGGATAAAGGGAAGCCATAGCAGATAGAGGATGGTCCCTACACCCAGGCTGGGCTCTGCAGGGGAGTGCAATCCAACAGATCAGAAATGCAAGGCACACATGTGCTTTTAAACCTTCCAGTAGTCACATCACAAAGGAAAACAAAACAGGTGAAATTAGTTTTCATAATGCATTCTATTTTATGGCACAATATAGCTAAAATATTTTAATGTCCACATTTAATCAATATAAACATTATTAATGAGGTCTCATTCATTATTTTGTAATATGTGTTTGCCACCTGTCTTTTATATAAACTATACTTCTCCAGCCATAAGTCACGTGCCTGGAAGCCACACATGGCTGGTGGCTCCCCTGCTGGACAGGGCTGTTCTAGAACCTCTTAGGGCAGTGCCTTCACTGACGCTGGAGCACTCCAGGGTACGGATGAGCAAAAGGTGCCGTTGGTGCTCTGGTGTGCTGCCTGCTGTGGGGAGGATGGTAACTGACGGCATAAGGGAAATCTTGTGATTCAATTAATGTTACCGCATTAACAAAGCAAGAGTGAGGGTTGCATGTTCACTGTGCTTCTAAGCGTATAAATGTTGAACATAAACTTATTAGGATATATACATGAAACTAGTCATGTTACGGTTATTATTATGACATTCCCCCAAACTATACTTAATGTTATTTTTCTTTAATTTGATAGAGAGAAAGAGAGAGAATGAGAGAATCCTACGTAGGCTCCATGATCCTGTGACCCTGGGATCATGACCTGAGCTGAAATACAGAGCTGCTCAACCAGCTGAGCCACCCAGGGTTCCCGAATGTTACTCTTATTATAAAATTTAAACCAGGACAGTGATGGTGTGGACAGCACTGTGAACGGGATGCTGTCTGTTTTCTCAGGTGTCTAACTGGAGGACCCAGGAAGCAGGTCAGCAAAAGCTAGGAGGTTGGCTTGCCTTCAAGGAGGCAGATAGGAGCTGCCCAAATCTAGAAAATATTTGGATCCAGCACTCAAAAAGCAAGATAAAATGAAAACTTACTTTAGTTCAGAAATACATTTGAAAAAATACTCCAAACATTTTTTTATGGTAAGACGGAGTAAATAAAATTGAAAATAAACAAAGCTAAAAATGATCATGTCAATAGAACACATTTTTTAAAATAAAAACTCCAAACCTACTTTAAGTTTCATTTCCCCCCCAAACTGTTTAACACAGTAAGAGTGTTAGTATTGCTCTAGTTTTAGAGCATAAATTAGATGCCATCTGTGCAGAGTCACAGCAAGCATTGTCATGCTTTCCTGCTTTTGTGGGCCTTAGGGGGCAGGGGTTAAGTCCTCAACCCAAAGAGATGCTTGATCTCCAGGGAGACACGCTTCAAAAAGAAGAGCCCCAATCACTGTCCCTGGGGACGGGCACATTGTCCTATCTATGACAAGTGCCCAGAATCCCTCTACACAAAGGCTGCCCCTGGCAGGGAGTGGTCACAAGAAGACCCCCTGCCTGTACACAAAGGCTTACTTCAGGATGGACTTGCTGTCGCTGACGGGAACCTGCGAACTGGGTGGACAATCTTCCTTCATCTTTCCCTCTTGTCTGCAGCATCAGGAAGCTACCTGCTGGGAAGAAGAGGAAGGGCATACAGACAGGTGAGCCTGGAGAAGGGGTGCTGGCCAGTGCAGTGCCCAGAGCTCTGGTGTACAGGCCTGTGGCTCCAGACTCACCTCCCACTTCCCCCCTTCCACCACCTGCCTCCGGCCCGGGGCCCAGGGTGGCCACAGCTCTGAAGGATCAGGCTCAGAGGACTTAATGGGCCGCATGCCCACATGGAGCAGCCAAGTTCCCCTCAGCAGGGGACAAGGTCAAAAGTGCTGAGCTAGCCGGCACCCAGCTCCCCTTCCCAGAACCTCTCCATAATCCCTAGGGATCTGACCTGTCTTCTAAATGTTTCACACCACAGGCTCTCTTCCCTCAGCTAGGACATCCTGAATGACAGTTTCTGCCTCCATCTCTCCTCCATACCCCCAGAGCACCCTGGGCCTTTCTTCTCCTTCCCCACTGAGCCCAGGCTGGTGGCCCTATCACTGCCTTTGGAATCAGCACACCTGGGCCAGCTCTCCTGTTGATGGGTTAATTGGTACTGGGGTCACACATGCTGGAGACCCTGTTGAACATTTTCTATGAATTACTTTTTTTACTCCTTATAACAACAGTATGAGGTAAGTACTATCCTCTTACCATTTTATAGACGAGAAAACAGGGACAGAAGTTGACGACTTTGCCCAAGATTTCCAGTGAATCAGTAGCAAAGTCGTTGTTTGAACATAAGCATTTAGATTCTGGTCACAAAACCCATCTCGCACAGTGGCTTAAACCCTCCAGCCTTCCTTTTCTTATCGGTGCAATGGGGTAATCTCTACCTTATAAGATTGCTAGTTGATTCACACATGAAACCGTGTATTCACAACCCGGAAAGCTTTGCGGAGCTTCTCAAACCCTCCCGGGGAGGGTTCTTTCCCTCTCCAACTTACTCCGGCTGAGAACTTTCTTACTGAGCCCCCTCGCCTCCCCACCATGTGTCAGGCAGTGAGCCACAGCACCTCTCTGTCTCTCTCCCTCCCCAATCGCAGCCCTGTCTCTACCTCTCCTCTCAAGTTGCAGCTAGGACCCTGAGGAGTTAAGTCACACCAGGAAGTGGCACAGATGGGGTGCACAGCCTGTCCATGTCACAGAGTGGCCCCTTCACAAAACCCCAACATCTGTTCACACACACCTGGTTCAGTCAAGTCTTCCCCTCCTGTGTGTGTGTGTGCAAATGTTCCTGGGGGGGTTGAGGTCAGGTTCAACTGCTGCTGTATTAATATCCTCAAAGTGGAGAGAGTGCTCTGCCCTCTTGGGCCCTGACTTAACTAGGTGACCGCACTCTCTTCCCACTTGTTTGATACCACCCACAAACAACACAGGCCTGCCTTCTGAGATGGCATCAGGCCTGAATGATCACTTGATTCTGGAAGCAGGGGAAACAGGGAGAAGAGGAATGAATTGAGGGAGGTGGGTGTCTCAGTGACCTTAGAATCATCCTATAAATACCTCCCCTCTCCCTGGGTCTAGAGTGAGGCAAAACACGGTTTAGAGGGAGGTCAGGCCCCTGGCTGTAGCCACGGCAAGGCCCACCTCCATAGGGCACAGGGCAGGCACTATGGGGTTCTGGAGCGGGGGCCTCACTGCTGGGCAACAGGATTTCAAAATTGGGTTTCAGTTCCTCAGCCCCTCAGCCTCCAGTGGAAAAAAGTGATCTGTGAGGCTCCCTCTCTGGGGAGTTCCTCAAACACTTCATGCAGAGCTGGCTTCAGCCCGAGAAAAAAGTATCTGAGCTTCTCCCTCCACACTGTTTCTGGGGGGCCCTGGCACAATGGTGCCTTGCTTTACGCAGGTTCATTATGGAAAGAGCTGGACTTACCCAGAAGTAACAGCAAGTGGTCTTCCCTCTCGCCTCCTCTGTGGCCAGCTCCTCTAGTACCCCTCACTTCCTGGTCTGAGCGCTGACCTCCCCGAGCTGTTCTCACCTCTCCCAATGTGCTCTCTGCTTTGTTCTCCTTCTGGGTCTTTACGGTGCTCTTCTCTGTCCAGAAGACAGCCTCCGGCTTGCCCTGCACTCTGCAAGCTCGCTCTGCCAGGAAACCCTTGCCAGAGCGGCACCCTCCTCCAGTATCAGGGAGGCTCCTCTCTAGCCCTGCACCTGCTCTGGGCTCCTGGCTGTGCTGGGCCCCCAGGACCTGACCCATTGAGTGGGGAGCTGACAGGAGGATGGGGGAGCGGAGGTGCGGGAGGTGGGAGGGGAGGCTGAAGCCGCAGGCCTCCCACCAGGGATGATATGTTTCTGGCTCATTTGTTTCCAGCCCCAAGCCTGAGCCTGACACACAGCAAGAGGTCCATAGATGGCTATTAAATTATTGGACGGATTGGAGAAGCCTCATGGGGTCCTCCAAAGTCAACTTTCCCAAAGTTGTGTGTCCCCGGCTGGAATAAAACACCTAAAAGTCTCCAGGGGTGAGGAGATTGACTGGGCTGACACGCTGGTCATGGGAGTCCATGGGGGACTGGGAGACACATTCCTTCTCTGGAGGGGCAGCTCTTCTGGTGTTTCACGAGAAGCCAGAAATCTGCATCTGTAAGGGCTATATTTCACTGTTTAGAGTGGGACACTGCGGTGGAGACATTGCCTGCCCCTGGGATGACCTGTGATGGCTCACAGTCCTCAGCCCCCTGTGGGGCCATGTGACCAGCATGTCACATGTGACACATAAGAGGTGGTGTGTGTGTCACTCTCAGGCTAGTGCATTCAAGCCGGCGTGTGACCCTGTTCTCTGCTGCGGTGACCCAGAAAGCCACATGTCCTGACTGGTACAGCTTCCAGATGGTCAGCCTGGGTCCCAGAGTGCCTCGGTAGACTACAGCTCTCTGCCAACCCATGGTGGATGTGGACTGGGAAAGAGAAATAAGTCTAAGCTGCTGGTGTCTCATAGATTTGTTATTGCAGCATAATCTGCACTATCCTGACCAGTGCACTAAATTATTCAATTAAAAGTATATAGTTAAAAATAAAACATAGCTGGACAAAACATACTTGCAACACAGATGCCTTTGTGGGGCTCCAGTGTGTGACTTCTGATTCACGACAGGATCCAGTTTACAATACTTTGATTCTCCTACAGCATGTGGGGACTATGCCGATTTTGCTCTATTTAGCAGGAATACTTAGAAGTGAAATCTCTATAAGTCAAGCAGTGATTAGTTAGAGCTCTGGGCCAGGGGCTGCTAAAGACCCTCATGGCTTTAGTCTCCCATATTTTCCTCTCTGAGCCTTCATTTTCCCATTTGTACAATAGGAATATTGATCTCCGGTAGGTTAGAAATTTTCTTAGCTGTAGAACTTTTTGTTCAAATGGAATAGTTATGTAAATCAGATTCAATGCTTGGGTTGATAGTGAGGTGGGTGGCTGAGACCCCCATCTAGGGCTTTGCCTAGGGCTCTGGATAATATTATTTGCAAAGCACGGTACAAAGTAACACGTGAAACCTTCCTCACAATGGCTTTTTGGAGAATTTTGCCCTCCAGAATCTACTTTTTAAAAGGACATGACCCACGTGCTGAGCAGCTCCAGCTGGAGTGAGGTGGCATCAGCTGGGTAGGGGGTCAGAAGGAAAGTGAAGATCGGTCCTGGATTATAGAAGGTCAAGTGAAAAGAGAAAGGGGAGGGTGGCCCATAGGGTAAATAGCTTAGCTTGGCAGGGATGGGGAATGGGGTTGTACACTATCCCAGGGGAGGGCAGGAAATGAGTGAGCAAAGCTAGGGGTAGGCAATAAAGGGCCCACTTCAGCAAAGGGGGTCTCTTCCAACTTGCTGGGCTGAGTCTGAGCCTTATGTGGCTGGAACCTTGACCCCTAGAAAAACAGTATCTTGTTTGAGAGAATCACGCATTTCTGTGTCTTCTGACATGTATCGTCTATCTGTCTGCTTCTCACATGTCCACCCTTCCACCCCAAGGAGACTTCTCCACCTCCCTGAGTTCCAGACCTGAGCTTGGGGTCACTCATAAGATCTCCACTCCAAATCTGAACACTGCCTTTGTGCCTCCATTACCACACTGAATGTTGAGAAGATTTTCATTCATTTTGATAATCCAGTTCTTGTAGAGTTCTAAAGTGAGGTACATGCTCACCTAAGAGTGCCCTAGAGATAACTGCTGAATGAGAGAGTCGCAAGGGAGGGAGGGAGAGAGAGAGAAGAAAGTAACAGAAAGAAAGCAAAAAAAAAAAAAAAAGATCTCTCTGTTTGGAACAAGTTTCTGAAACTGTCCCTTAAATATTCACTCTCCTCGTGCACTGGACAGGGCCTTAGAGAATCTCTAATGGAGTACTTTTCAACCTTTAATAAAAAGCACAATCTTATTTTTACAAGCAGAAGCCCAATGTACAAATGAATTACAGCAAGGCTGCTTTGGGGGGCACCTGAGTGGCTAAGTCAGTTAAGCGTCCAGCTTCAGCTCAGGTTGTGATCTCGTGGTTGAGGAGTTCAAGCCCCGCATCAGGCTGTCTGCTTTCAGCACAGAGCCTGCTTCTGGTCCTCTGTCCCCCTTTCTCTCTCTGCCTCTCCCCTGCTCTCGCTCTCAGAAATAAATAAACATTTAAAAATTTAAAAATAATCTGAAAAAAAAAAAAAAGCAAGGCTACTTGGGTTGAAGCAGGAGTGGGGGAGGATGGGCTGCGGCCCGCCTGTCACCCTGACGCAGCCTAAAAACCAGAGTGACAGATGCAGCCTGGGCTCCAGCCCTCTTTGTCCTGGCCTCCCCTCCTCCCCCAGGCCCCAGGGCGCACAGCTCGGGTCTCCAGGTTTTCTTCCCAGGGCTGGAAGAGGCTCCGTTCCCAACCAGGGAACTGCAGCCAGGGCTCCTAGTGCCCCAGAGGAGGGCCCCCGGGGCCACGTGCCAGACGCGGTTACCTACCTGTCCCCAGTGAACAGGCAGCGAACTGGGTTTCCACTTCAGTGGCTGCTCCGTCAGCCGTGCGGAGGGGCTGCTGAGGACAGCAGGCCCCACAGCCTGCCCTTGCTATTGTCTCTGGCCTTTGGTTTGGGACAAAGGACACTGAAGCCTTTACAACGGCAAGGCTTGGCCCATCTCTCCCTTGTTTGTGGTCATGGAGCCGGTTATCCCAGAAGAAGGAAGCTTTGTGGCCCTTTGGTCACAGCGACAGCCCGATTCCAAGTAGCCAGGGTCAAAGGAGCCAAAAAGGCTAAGCGAGTGGGGTTTTCGTGAAGCCAAACTGAGTGCATTTGAAGGCCTTTTCTTTCAAGCAGATGGCTGCCTACTTTTTTCTCTTACAATGCCCTCTCTTTTCATAAAATGATGGCAAAAATAGGTGGTCATTGTCCTCACTTGGCAAAATGGCGAATGCGTCACTATCCAAATTAAAATGTTCCGGGGAAGTCCGTGAGATCTGAGGGCTTGGTAACCTCTGTTCTAACACTTTAACTTATTTTCTTATTTAGGCATGATTAAAATCGAATGTGTAAAAAAAGCGATGTGGGAAGCAAAAGGCAGGACGACAGAGGTGTGGGGCTCAGCTAGGGGCCTCGGGCCCCGGGCTGCTCCCACAGAAGGAGGCAGGCTCTGAGAGAGAGGGCAGGTGCAGGGACACTGCCTCACATTCCTAAGAAGCCGGTGTCCTCTGAGCGGCAATCCAGGACCACAGCTCTCCAAGGCCAGCCAGGGGCAGCAGGGGGCATTGGAAACAAGGAACCTTAAAGGGCCCCCCACTGACCCCCCAGCACCTGTCTGCCAGCAAATGGTGGAGCTCGGCCATGGAGGAAGCTGCCGTGCCTGCTGGTACCAGCTGCCTCCGAGAGGGGGGTCTGGCTGCACACAGCCTGCCCCTCAGCAACACATTTTTGCTGAGAAAGCCAGTTGTTAGGATGCGGACAGCAGATGGCGACTCAGCAGCTGCTGCCCCCGCCCCTCCACCCTGCTGTCCTTACCCCCTCTCCATTTTCATTGCTGCCCACCCCCCTCCCTCTGCTGCCATCTGCCTGCTGGCTCAGCCACAGCCTTCCTTGCCTCATCTTGGTAGCTGGGAAGGGGGCCCCGGGAGGACACTGTGCACATGGTGGTGATGGTGGCTGAGGGAGAGCAGGAGAGGTGGCCACCGCCGAGCCACCAGCTACCAGCCACTCTGCTCACTGCCTTCTTCTGGGCTGACTCACAGACCCCAAATTGCCTTTACTGCATCCTCCCACCTCCTGGGTCCTGGGCTCCCACCAACAGGTCTCCCTGACACCGTCGCCCTTCCTCTGAAGAGCCTGGCCCTCTGTATGCATGTAGGCTGGCCTTCCTTACAGCTTCCCCCCTCAGCACACAGGCAGTGCTCACCCAGGCCCCTGTGGCAGGATTTTGGGTTTCTGCTCTTGCTTTCAAGGCATCGCAGCTTGAGGCAAGAAAGCCATTTCCGACCCTCCCGCTCACTCTCTCACACACACTTGGCCCTGTGGGACCCATCCGTGCCTATGGAAGAGGGTATCTATGGAAATAGAAATCCCTCAGCCATGCTTTTGGGCCAAACAGGTGCTCAGAATGACCAACAGTCTAAGTGTCTGGGGCCAGAGGTGCAGTGGGGTGTTGGGGACGAGCCCTCCAAGGGCTCAGGGCCAGCTGCTGTGGGGCCACACTCGGTGCCCTCTGTGGCTTCCCCCACCCCTGCTATCTACTGCACCAGGCCTGTGTGCCAGTGCAGCTGCTGGAGGTGGTTTCTTGTGACATACAGTGGGGCTCAGAATCTTCTGGGCCATAGAGCCCTTTGGAATCTCTTGAAAGCATAACACACACTCCCCAGAAACATGCACATGTGTGCATGGGTGTGCAAGCATGCACACACCACATCTGCATACCACTGCAGGGGCCTTGGGAAGTCCCTGTTCATGTGCCGCTGGATTCCCAGATCCCACATTAAGAACTTCTGCCGAAACAGGTCACAGTGAGAGACAGGAGGCAAAGGGGCATCCCAGAGAGAAGTCTGGGTGTGGGTTTGGCTGCAGCGTCAATGTGGCATGTGATGTCACCACGTTGTGCCATCCCTTGGGCCTCAGTTTTGCCAGGATTGTACTGGCAGCTGACCTAGAGTGTCTTCAGGGTTCCTCCCAAGCTCTGCAGCTCTGGGGCTGCATGACCTCCCTGCTCCCATCCCCCAGAGTCAGGCAGAGCAAGGGGAAGGGGTTCCAAATCTCTCCCTCAGCAGTGCAGCCTGGGGAAGGAGGTCAGACAGCCAGGAAAGAAAACTGAGCAAATGTAAGTTCCCCTTTCATGAGAGCAGAAGCTCTGGGAAGCGTAGCTGCTTCCTATTTGATTTTAAGTTACTTTGAAACAATTCCCAAATATGTTTTTCCATGTACTCTGTGACCAGGTAACAACCCAATCTTTATAAGGATCTGGGTTTAAAGCTCTCCTCTGTGATTCTTTAGCTGTGTGACCTTAGGCGAAGTCCCGTTCCCTCTCTGAGCCTCAGTTCCTCATTAGTTGAACCACTGACTGCTATAAGATGAGCCTTGTAGGGAGCTCACCCATAATAAACTGAAGATAGGGAGTCGGAAGCCACGATGGGGCTCTGGAGATGGGGACATGGCACTCAAAGAGGGTTGCAGTCGTCCCCTGGAGTGGCTATGAGCAAGGACATATGGCTGAGTTTACTCTCAAAACCAGGGCCCAGGTCCTCAGAGGCCCAGTCCAGAGGGCCTTCTGGGTAGACCTCCTGCTCAGGGTCTCTCTGTGAGGCTTCACATTTATAGGATCTGAACTGAGACATGCTGAGTCCTGTTCATGTCCTCTGTTCTCTGTCATTGTCCAGCTGACCTTGACCCAGGGGGACCCTGGACCTTCACTCTGTTTTCGACCTCCAGGCCGCCCACTGGAGTCTCATGGTGGAAATATGGCCTCCATTCCCACATTCACAGGGGCTGTTTAATCTGTAGTGTCAACCTCACTTTCACTGTCAAGTCGAACCACCAGCACCCCACACACAGAGAATGAGGACAGAACTACTGAAAACCCACCTCACCACCGACAGAGCCCTGAACCACACCCCATTACAACTTGCGGGCAGAAATATTTTGACCTAAGTTTAATGCGCTCCATCTTCTCTGCTCCCCCTTCCCCTTCTCTCCTCCCCCTTCCTCTCTTCTCCCTCAGTCCCTCCTCCCTTCCTCCCTTCCTCCCTTCCTCCCTTTAGCACCTCTCACCCTGGTGGTAGCAGCTCAGGGATTATACTGGGGAGCAGGAGGCACGCAGACCTGCATTAACCTGCACAGGTTTTTTTTTTTTTTTTTAATCATGGCTACTGGCAACAAATCTTGATTGTATGCTGAGCTGTTAAACTACAGAGAAGCTAGCAAGGATTTCTTCTGCCATTACAAGTGTGTGGCTTTGGAGGCTGACCTGCGTGGGTTCAAATTCCAGAATCCTAGCCCCACTTGCTGGGACTTTATTTAATTTGTTTATGAAGTGAGGTTACTAAAGGTTTCCTTACAATGTTTTAAGAAAACACCGACCAGCACTAACCCTGCACGGATCCTGGTGTGGGAGGAGGCCCTCCCTCCCACAGGGCTATGCACGATTGTAAAAACACTGCAGCATCTCTTGGGGATTAGAAGTGCCTGATTGAGTGTCAGGAGCTTGGGGGAGAACAGGATGGAAGGTAGGGTGAGCTCTGAAGTGAGAGGCTGAAATGAATGAATGAGGCCTGGCACAACGAAGTCTGAGTTCAAATCCTGACTCAGCCACCAACTCATCTGGGTGAAAGTGGACAATTCCATAATTCTAAGCCTCAGTTTTCTCATCCTGAAAATGGGGGTAATGAAAGTATCAGGGCTGTGAGAAGTAGGCGCCATATTGTGCTAATGCCCTTTGCACAGGTCTGGGAACACTGCAAATCCTCTGTAAATAGAGTGGTGATGCAAGCCCCTCCTCCTGCTATTATCTCGGCGCCGGTTTTCCATCTGTAAAATCTGAGAGTTGTGTCAGAGCCTCTCTGAGCCTCTCCCCACAACTAACATCAATGCTTCTAGGATATTGCCTAATATGAGAGGCAAAGAGGGCAAAGGCGTAGCCTGCGGCCGCTCTCACCTACTGTACTCAGGTTTGCGCCCCTGAAGTGCCTTCCCTCTGGAGAAGGTGCCTGCTGCAGTGCCCACTCTCAGCAATGGGCCTGACGCCCGGGATGCGCCAGGCTGGCAGGGGGAAGGAACTCTGCACGCGGCAGCCAAGGGGCACCGGTGCCTGGGCTCCAGAGCCCACCGCTGGGGGCGGTCTTGGGCTTGGGGACAGGGGTGACGGTGCTCCGTGGACGCCCCCAAACTCTCCTGCCTCTGCATCACTCACCGTCCGCTCATCGCGCAGTCCAGAAGCCGCTGCCCGTGCCGTGCCCTCGCCCGCCCTCGAGCTGTGTCGGCAGCGCTTACTGCCCTAGTTCCCCCGGGCTTAGTGCGTCGGGCCCGCCCCTCCCCGCCCTCGCCCGGCGCCGGCCAATGGCCCGCCCCGTTCATTCCTCTGCGCCCCGCCCCTTTCCGCCTCTTCCCCGCCTCTCGCCTTGCATGGGCCAATGGCGCCTCCCCGTCTGTCCAGCCCCGCCCCGGGCACACAGGGGAGGGTGGGCTCTGGGCGGTGCCCGAGGGGCAGTAGAGAAGGTTCGCGGACTAAGGCCGCAGCGGTATCGCCGCGTCACGACGAGGGCGCCCGGAGCTGCTTGGAGGAAGCCTACCCGACTCTGCCTGGAGGGTCCGGTGTGTGGACGGAGTCCGGGACCCTTGGGTTTCCAACGAAGGCCGCTGCGTAGGCGACGAAATTACTAGTGTGTACTGGGGAGGATGTTACCCAGTTAAAGCCAGACCGTTGTCATCTTTTTGGCTCAAAGGGCACCTGTGTGTGGTCCTACTGTTTGGTGTGACCTTAGAGAACTTTTCTGAGTTTAAGAAATGCGATCCGATGGTAAAGAGGAGATAAACTTCTCTGGGCGCCCGGGCGGCTCAGGGCTTAAACATTCACCCTTGATTTTCGCTCAGGTCTTTATTTCGCTCAGGTCATGCATGATCTCATGATTCCTGTGATGGAGGCCCGGCCTTGGGCTCTGTGTTGACAGTACGGAGCCTGCTTGGGATTCTGTCTCTTTGATTCTCTCTCTCTCTGCCTCTCTCCTGCTTGTGTGTGCCTAGACGCTCTCTCTCTCTCTCTCTCTCTCTCAAAATAAAAATAAACTTAAAAAAAAAAGGAGATAAAACTTCTCTCCCAGGCACCGCCTACCGGATGGGGATTTGCCTGCACAGAGGCAGAGAGGACAACAGCACACAGGCCTTTTGGAGAACTCAGAACAGTTCATTGTTTCTGGGGTAGGGAGGGGGGTTGGGGTGGGGTGGGGAAGGGGTTGATGGAAACGTTTGCAGTTTCTGTTTTATATCACCGTCCCTAGTCCTGACCTCCAGACCTCTTCCTCTTCTCTTGTACACCCAACACAAATCATTTTAGTGTCATTCAATCTGTGGTTCCTAATCTTTGTAGAAACAGATGGCCATTTTAGAACCTGATATGTACCTTCTAGAAAAATGCAGGTAAAATCAGCCTGGGATTTGAGTTTATGGGCCCTCCAGACCCCTCTTGAGAGGGGCTGTGCTAATCATTGTTGCTGGATTTGGGGCCATTAGATTGGCTCTGCTATTTCCTGCATGACCTTGCCATGTTGCAGCTTCTCTGGGCTTCCATTTCCCCACCTGCTGAAATGAGGGGGCTAAAGATGACCAGAAATTCTTCAGCTTTACCCTTGCATGAATTTGTGGAGAATGGCCCGTCTTCTGCCAGCCTAGAGGCTGTGGTCAGGGACTTCCACTCCTGCACAGCCAAAAGTTATGGTCATCAAAGCCAAGGCTCATAACTGGTACTTCTGAAAGTTTTTCAAAAACAGTGGACAACAAGTGTCCATCAAGTGATGAATGGATTAAGAAGATGTGGTATACACACACACACACACACACACACACACACACACCACAATGGAATACTACTTGGTGATGAAAAAGAATGAAATTTTGCCATTTGCAACAATGTGGATGGAACTGAAGGGTATTATGCTAAGCGAAATAGGTCAGTCAGAGAAAGATAACATATGATTTCACTGATATGTGGAATTTGAGAAATTTAACAGATGAACATAAGGGGAGGGAAGGAAAAATATAATAAAAATAGAGAGAAAGGCAAACCATAAGCGATTCTTAAATACAGAGAACAAACTGAGGGTTCATGGGTGTGGGTTGGGGGTGTGGCAGGTGAGCTGAATGGGTGACAGGCATTAGGGAGGGCACTTTTTGGGATGAGCCCTGGGTGTCATATATAAGAGGTGAATCACTGGGTTCTACTCCTGAAGCCAAGACTGCACTGTTTGTTGAAAGACAAACAAAAACAGTGGGCAAAATTCATCATAGCTCTTAACCTCTGAGTATTCATTCTATGCCCAATAGGATAAGTAAACACAGCACCAGGGTAACATGCAATTTCCCTGGGGCTTTCCGGCACTTGAGAATGAATCATTCTCTCTGCTGTAGGTGATGTTGTGCCCAGGGCCAGGACCAGTCTGGAGGGATGATTGCATTTGAAGAAACAACTGGATGTGTCTTGCACTCCCACTGTGTGTCAGGCACTGTGCTGGTGCTATGCATCAGGGATCCAACACAATCCCCTTAACATCCCCTGGGAAATAGGTGTTTCCACCTGGATTTTACATGGAACACAAGTGCCGTCATCAGGGTCCTCAGTTCCTTCAGAAGGAGGATCACCTTTTCCTTTCAGGATTCAATGAAACTGTATTTGGTTTCCAGCTCACTTATGGTGGGTGTGTGGCTATTGTTAGTTGCCAATCTCTTATCCATTTTCTTCTTTGGAAAAAAGAGAGGGAGGAAGGAATGGAAAAGGAATAAAGTTGAGAGAGATGGGGAGACTTGTTTGGAGCAGAGCCATCCCAGGCCCTAGTGATGGATCCTGACCACCGCATTTTTCATATGGCACTTGCAACAACCCAACACTGGACGATGAAATTAAGTTAGTAGATGATGTGACTCATATTTAAAACATTGGAAGAGAAAATATCAGTTTACAACATACGAAGTAAATGTAAGTTGTATCTTATTAAGCTTTTGTTTGCATTATTTGTTTTAGGTACATGCATTAGGCTATGATATGAAATGTATTTCTCACTGTGGATTAGGGTCAGAAATGTTTGAAAACAACCATGTAAGTCAACCTTGACAATCCTTTTAATCACTTTCCCAACTTCTTTTGAAGCTAGAAGGGCCATATGACCTACTTCTGGGTGAAGAGACAGGGAAAAGCATTCCGTGGGTGGGGGTGAAGTCAACTTTTGCTTTCCTGGTGGAAGGAACAGATACCTCTTTCACCTGCCTTTCTATCTTAGATCTGGATAGAATGTGTAATTTCTGGAGCACTGGCAGCTATTTTGAAAACATGATTAAACACATCCACATGCTGAGACTATAGAGATAAAAAGAGTCTGGGTCTTATTAACATCACGGGGTTTCTGCACCATGCCTGCACTGCCTACTCTAGACCTGTCATGGAGAAAAATAAACCCTGTATGTTTAAGCCAGAGATTCGTGTTTTCTGTAAAGGGCCAGATAGTAAATATTTTGGGCTTTGTGGGCTAAATGGGCTGTGTTGAAACTACTTAACTCTGTTATTGTAGTTTTTAAAATGTGTTTTTAAAAAAAAATTTATTTTTGACAGAGAGAGACAGAGCATGAGCAGGGGAAGGTCAGAGAGAGATGGAAACACAGAATCGGAGACAGGCTCCAGGATCTGGGCTGTTAGCATGAAGCCTGATGCAGGGCTTGAACTCGTGAACCACGAGCTCATGACCTGAGCTGAAGTCGGCCACCTAACCGACTGAGCCACCCAGGTGCCCCTGATGTTGTAGTGTGGATGCATCCATGGACAACACGGAAACCAAAGGGCATGGCTGTGGTTCGAATAAAACTATTTACAAAAATAGATGGCAGGTCACGTGACCCTAGGCTGTCATTTGCTACCTCTTTTCCTAGATGATCTTGCCCCCTTTATTGCCTCTCTGACCTTATCTCCTCCTACCTCCCCTCCTTCTCTCTGCTCTGGTCATACTCTTTTTTCCTGCATGGGCCCACTCCCACCACAGGGCCTTTGCACTTGTTGTTTTCTCAGCCTGGAAGGCTCTTTCCTGACATGTCCGCAGGATTTGTTCTTTTGCCTCCTTCAGGTCTTTACTCACAAATCACCTTCCCTCTGAGTTCTTTCCTGGTCCCCTACCCAGAATACTCCTCACTGGCTCATACTTACTACTCTCTGCCAAGCTGAATGTTTCATTTATTTACCGTGAGCTCCTTGATGGAGGAAGACTGTATCTGTTTTCTTAGATATTGACTCTGGAATGTGGTAGTGTTTAATCAATATCTGGCATATGATTTTTCCCCCTTTCTGCCAGATTCAGATTAGAAAACAGATTCAAGGTGGCTCAATACCCCATCCAAGGGGACATGGTGAGTAAAGTGGTAGGATCTGGGCCTGGGATGCTGTGTTTGTGCCACCAAGGAATGGGAGTAAAGCAACATCTATCCTGTTGGAAGATTGGGCCTCAGGGGAGCTGAGGCCACACAGAAGCTTCTGTAAGACATTTTACCCTAGCACATGGCCCTAGCAGTGGAGGTCTTTGGGGGTCCGTTAAGGACCAGGGCATTATCCTGTTCACCAGGGGCAGTTTCACATTTTATAGCATTCTTACATCAGAAAGTCTTTAGAGAAATCATTATTTTGTGAACAGCACAGACTAACTTGTAAGATCTGTAAAAAGCCAAATGGAAACACACATGATCCAACATTTTTAGTCAAGAAAGAGCCACAAAGAACGAATTTGTGTTTGAACTTCAAGGGGGTAAGCTTATAGGAGCCTGAGTCTGATAAAACACCCGTGACTTCTTGCATCAGATAAGGCTGCCACTGGGCAGGGTGCTGTGCTGGGCTTTTGCTCGAAGCTCTTGGCACCAGTCCACTGTTCCAAAAAGACTGAGAAATTACCTTCTTCCCTCTGGTGCTTTGAGAGGCAAGCTGTGAAAATGCCTGGGCATAGTCACATGTTGTTGAGATGCAATTTAGATTTCTCTGAGTCTTGAAATATGGGCTTATATAATTGAACATAAATGTGATTAATAATGAGGATCATTTTCAAGGCCATTCCAGTAAAAGTGAGTTTGAATTAAAATTGCTGTTTAACTATCTAAGGCCATTTATGGGTGACTTTGTATGATTTTTTCCCCTTTACTCTCTCTGACATAAGATTCAGAACAAGTGTTTTTTAAAGGTATTTTTTCAAAGTCTTCATGATTTCAAAAGTACATTCTTTAGGAAACAATTGGATGATTGCACTTGTTTGAGATCTGTAAGATCCAGTTGAAACCAAGCAACTATTCTTTGCCTTTAATGGGCTCTATTTGTTGAAACCCACCAACAGGAAGGGGCCACTTACAGAATGTTTCTGGCACCACTTGGTTTGATGGAATCCTTCAGTAATGAGATCATCCATTGCATGATCTTAACACACAGAAGGATTTTCCATCAGTTTTCTGATGATTTCTCAAATAATCTGCATACCATCTTCCCTTCTTTCCTATGTGAAATGGTTTTCATTAACTCCATTTGTTAACATATAAATAACACTTTCAGGTTAATATATGAAATTCCTCAACCCATGCTAGAAGCAGGCTGAAAATGAGAATTTATTCTCCAAATGGATGTAAATTTGCAAAATGTGTGCCACATAATTGCCTTCTTAAACAGTCACATACATACATACACATGCAACACACATACATGCACTCTACATATTACATATTGTTTGTCCTTTATAGTTATGCTTTGGAAAAGCTTTGTATCCGATGTTGCAGAATTAATAAGTGCTTAGGCACTGGGTTTCCTGGGAGAGAGAGAGCTGACTTTAAATTTTTTAAAAATGATTTTATTTATTTTTGAGAGAGAGAGAGACAGAGCATGAGCTGGGGAGCGGCAGAGAGAGAGGGAGACGCAGAATCTGAAGCAGGCTCTGAGCACAGAGCCCAACTTGGGGCTGGAACTCGTGAACCACAAGATCATGACCTGAGCTGAAGTGGACGCTCAACTGACTGAGCCACTCAAGAACCCTGGTCAGAGCTTGCTTTAAAACATGATAGCTAAAAATTGCTGCTGAAACTTCCTTTTGGGGAAAAATACCTGCTTAGCTCAAGCCCTTTCTCCACTTGGTCTTGAGAAAAAGATGTCACTGTTTCTAAGTCTGCTCCAAAGAAGAGACACCTGGGTGGCTCAGTCCACTAAGCGTCCAACTCTTAATCTCGGCTCAGGTCATGATCTCACAATTGTGAGACCAAGCCCTGCGTCGGGCTCTGCGCTGACAGCGTGGAGCATACTTGGGATTCTCTCTCCCTCTCTCTCTCTGAACCTCCCCAGCGCGTGCGCACACACACACACACTCTCTCTCTCTCTCTCTCTCTCAAAATAAATAAATAAAATTTTTAAAATCTTAAAAAAAAGACATGTGAGGACAAGGATGGCACAAACAGATGTGCCAGATCAGATCAGAAGATGTACTTCCTTAGAAGGTACATCTTTCCATTTCCTTAGGTTTTTCCTGTCTTCCCAAGCCTCCTGCAGATCTATGTGATCCCCCCATACAGCCACACTTCATACAGCTTGCCACCTTCTACTTGGGCTATGCTCCGCTGCCAGAAACTCAATTATTATGAATGGACTTTGTAGTGGCCATGAGTTGCTAACAGCTCAGAACTAAGATGAAAATAACTATGGCAATGCAAGACGCTTGAATAAGTTGCATTTTCAATGGAACTACAATTTTAATAATAGAAAAATACTGTTCAATATTTTGATTCATTTAACAAATGGCAAGACTGTTTGCTGGCCCTGGCATGAAACAGTTGGGTTGGAGGATTTACAGAAGGATGGTTTCTCAAAGTACAATATCTGAAGTGAGGATTTCCCTCTACAAAGAGTCTGGTGTTGCTTGAGATCCAGAATTCCTATGAATAAACAGATACTGAGATTCAAAGGGACAAAACTAATAAATGATTAGAACCTTCCCTCAAGCCAGGATGTTAAGCAGCCAACGGAAGTGGAGACTTTCCAGATGGAAAAGAAAGGAACCTTGAGAGAGCACAGAGCATTTGCACAAACAAGGGCCATTTGTCCAGTTCCTGGGCTTTGTATCTCAAAGCAGACCATCCTCAGGGCACTCTGTGAAGACTCACCAGCCAGAGAATGTGGCTGTATTCTGTATTCTGGAGGGAAGTACAGCCCCTCTACCTCTTCTTGCAAGCATGCAGTTTCCCAAGGAATGTAAAACATCCTCAATGGAGAAGTGGCAAGCCGGCCAGACTTGACCTGTTAACCTTGTGTTTAAAAAGATGTTTCAGCTGAGTTGACCTCACCTCTGAACCTGCCCTCAGAGCCACCTCTATTTAGTTCTTGGTGTGACAGGGGTTGACTTACCCAAGTTTTCTTCCCAGTCTTTGTAATTGTGAAAGGCTGGGAAGAAAGGCTGAGGATGTGTGTGTTTAAGGCAGGATTGTGCCCTATAATAATAACCATCTTAAATTTTGTGTCCATTTGGGAATCATCTCTGATTTTTCACTTTGGAAACTCCCTTTCTGCAAAATAAATAAGATGTCGACCTTACAGCTGGGACAGAATTAGAATGATCAGTGTAAAATCTTTTCAGAGAGCTGGCAAGCTAGAGACTCAGATAAGAGTTGATATTGCAGCCCTGTGTCTAATATCTTCAGCCCAGCACACTGGAACCTCATTCAGGGGTTCTCTGTTAAGTCTTGAGGCAGAATTGCTTCTTCCTTGGGATACCTCAGTCTTTTCTGCAAGGCCTCCAGTGGACTGGGGAGGCCACTCATGTTACTGAGGAAAGTAATCTGCTTTATTCAAAGTCTACTGATTTAAATCTCAGTCGTACCAAAAACAAAACAAAATAAACAAACAAAAACTTTACAGCAACATTAGACCATGTAACAGGGTGCCATGGCTCAGCTGTGTGGACACATAAAATTAACCATCACAAGCAGTGAGATTGATCAACATCTTGTACCATCTTGTCCTTCTAAGGACAGACTCTGTGGCCTTGTATCTGTGACAGAAACTAGGCATTCCAAGACTCTTCAGGATTAACAGTGCCTTCTTTCCCAAGGATATCATGGTTTAATGTACCTATATAATCTGTGGCAATTTTTGAGGAACTGTTGCTTCTCTTTCTAATGGATCTAAATTTGAAGTTTGGCAAATATTTTTGGTAAAGGTCCAGATAGTAATTATTTTCATATTTGTTGACCATACGATTCCTCTCGCCACAAATCAAGCCATAGGCAATCTGAAATTGATGGTGTGGCTGTGTTCCAATAAAACTTTATGTAAAAAAGAGGCAGAGGGCCTGAATTTGGTCCATGGGTAAAGATAGAGTTTGAGGTGATATCAGACCTTTTCTCCATGGCAAACTTGGAAAAGGGGGTAGAGAAACCACACTTGGGGGTGGGATGCTTTCAGCTGTGAGGCATAAAGAACTCAAACAAAGTGGGCTTTATTATCTCATATAATGAAGAAGCCCAAGAACAGGTGGTTCCAAGGTTAAGTCAAGGTCTCAAAGACATCTTCAACGACCAAATTTCTTTCTACCTCTGGACTCTGTCATTTTCAGCATATTGGTTGGTTTAGTTTCCCCTGATATTTACAAATGGTTCTTACACTTCCTGATAGACATGACTACATTCAGTGGAAGAAAAAAAAAAAGGTATGGTCCAGTGTAGCTCATTTTAGTAGCAAGGAAACCTTTCCCAGAACATACTGGACCATCTCTCTCAGTTCTCATTGGCCAGAACTAGGGCATGAACATGATGTACAGAATGGACCTGCTGTGCCTGGCAGGGTGAAAAACATGGCTGGCCAAGGGGAAGGAGGTAGATTGGATTGACCATGAACATTCAAGCTCTACCAGCAAACAAGTGATCAATGGTGCCCCTGGGAAGAAGCCAGCAATGTCTGCTCTGACTCCTGGTTCTATCATAAGAGGGGGGCTAGAGAGAGGGAAAAGTTGCTGCCTTGTGATAAGTGAGCAGGGTTTGAAGGGATACAAGGGAAACAGTCTGGAGAGATGTTCAGGACAGCAGTTTCCTCTGTGAAGCACCATGTATGGGGGAGGGGAGGGGAGGCTCTGGTTAACTGTGAAGAAACCCTAGCTAGAGAAAGGGAGCCACCCAAGCCAGAAAAATGGGAACTGAAAATGCCCATGGAGAAATGAAGAGTGCCAGGGGGACCTGAGGCCAGAAAGTTCCCCACTCCCTCACCCAGTTGCCAGCCAACTCTGGGCTCAGGGGAGCAAGAAGCCTTGGAGGCTAAGGAGGCTGTGCTGGCTGGTCTCTATCTGTGAACCTCCTTTAGAGCCTCCAGGGACTGCAGTGCAGCAAGGAAGAGCAGCGAGAGGTCTGGGCCCCAAGAAAGAAACTGGAGGGGTAGCCGGGATGTTTAAACTGTGTTCCTAGGTGTCAAAGTGACATTTACTTAGTTATTCCTTCTTGCATGGGGTGGGGGACACTCTTCTGAGGCTGGGATTTTTGTCATGGGCTTTGAGTAAGCCATTCAGGAGAGCTGGACATAGCGTCTGGTCTGGCCCATCAGCCAGTGTGGGAAGTCCAAAAGGTGCTCCCACCCCTCCAGTGTGAGGAGGTCAATGCTGATCAGGTGTGGTGACGTGGTAGAGAACCCATCTGACCCTTTCTTTTCGTTTCCCTGTCCCTGTGCCTTTCCTTTCTTTTTTGCAAGAATATTAGTTTTTAAATGACATATGATAATGGATAACACACATGCTTCATTCCTGTCTATAGTTATATCTGGCACCATAATTCAATTTAGACATATTGCATAGGATGTGCCTGCAATCACAGTAATAAACAAATGAACTCCATGACTTTGCTTGGGCGACACTCTTTACAGTGAACTCCGGGTCACAACACAGGAACTGTCTGTCACCAAGGTTTCTACCCAAGCAGGTGGCAAATCAATTCTCAGTGGAAGCTGGTACCGCCGGCAGGGACTCTGACTGTTGGGAGAACTCATCAAGACTGCGTCAGAGTAGCCTAACTGTGTTGACATGAGGGCACTGCATGCTCAGGACAGAAAACATGCCCGGGCCTGTCAGCGCAAGGGTGAAAAATGAGGTGACTCCAGTCACAACCAAAGTGGAGAGCTGGTCTTCTGCCTTGTCCCACCTAAGCTAGTTCTCCCCAGTCTCTGACTCTTTTGATCCCTCCCTGTCCCTTGCCTCCTCTCCTTCTGTGCCCAAGAAAAATTAGTTCCAGATAATTTAGCTGGAGGGTCACCTGGTCAACACTCTTCTCGTTCAGAAGATGAGGGGGAAGAGGCCCAGAGGAAGGGACATGATCAACAACTGTCATTGTTGTTGATACCGCTCTTTGTCTTACACTTTTTTCCTGCTGCACAGAGGTCTCCTTTGTCATATATGGAAAATGCATCTGCAGTCTTCGGACTCTGATGGCGTTGGCCATGCTTCCCTTCTCCTAGGATGGACAGTTATGTGCCTGATAATATTCTAGTCCTACTTTTGACACTAAACACAAATCTATCTTCATAGATTTCCTTTTGAATTCATCTCTCATGGCATTTTGTTTGCAGTTTCATTGTAGCGCTTACATCTGCCCCTTATCAGCCATGCTCACCTTCCATCTACGAGATCAGACAGATGCCTGACTCATCCCTTCAGCCCAGCACTTTGCATGATTCACCAGTAGGTGCTTAATGAATATTTGTTGGGTTAAATTGGCATTTATTTCTAGCAACCTATGTCCTAAGTTTATGCTGGTGCAGTTGGTTTCCAAGAAAGGAACCTGTTCCACTCTGGAAAGTGGAACCCAAGACCCGAGGCCTAGGATTATCTCAGCGAGTTTTCTGGAAACTGGAAAATGAAGTGATAGTGAGCTATCATGCCCTCATTCCAATCAGAGCTCTGTGCAGCCTCAGATAGAAGCAGCTGCTTAGGGACAAATGAATCATCACAGTCATTGCCCATCCACTTTACTTGTGATCTTCTCTTTAAAGGGAAATTTGATTTGAGACTCGCAGAGGCTTTCAGTATCAATTAGGTGGTAACCATTCCATCGGAGGGGCTCTTGCAGCTGCCCCAGTATATTCCCAGTACACTTCTCTGGTTCTATTGCTCCCCCTCTTTTCCAGATCATTGTCCTGAGAGATTACGCAAATTTCCCAGAAACTCACACGGCACAAAACGTCACACAGCTTATCTTTAGACTCAGAATTGGATTTCCTGTGGGTCTGCTCTGAAGTCTGAGCAAATGCTCCCGGTTAATGTGTACAGCTGGTGCCCTCCCTTATGCAGATGGACAGGACTTTCGGAGATGACCTAATTCCCTCAGGCCCCAAAGCTCAGCAGAACCCCATGGGAATATACTCTTGGTCACTTGGAAGCTTCTTTTTATGAAGGTGTTTTCACCCTTATCATAATGTGAAACGTGAAGTATAACATTTCACCTAAATGAAACTTGGCTTCTTTATATTCCCCTTCTCTTCTGTGCAAAGGTCTTGACTTAATCAGTTCTTCCTTCTTCTCGGAATAATGATAAGATAACCAGCCAGGCAGATCCCATGGGAGCAGCCCCTTTCCAGCCAGTGGGGACAGTCCCTCTGTGTCTTCCAAGAGCCTTATATTTCCTTCCCTCTCCAGGTGCTCAAACAAGCTCCCCACCAGCAGGCCGGCAGCTGTCTAGACTCCAGCTGAGCCCAGAGCTTCAAGGCAGAAGCTGCAGGCTGGATGACTAAGCAGTTTAAGAGAACTGAAATTTTGTGCAGGCAGGGGATGGGGCAAGGAGCTTTCCCATTTGGACTTATTAACAAGTGTTTCCTCTGAGAGATTAGTGAAGAGTGGGACACTGTAGAATCCAAGGAAAAGAGGCTCAAGTTTGTTCCTAGGATAAACATATCACTGGCAAAGTATGGCTCCAGACTGAGCTGAAAGGAGTAGGTGGGGGAAAAGAAAGAAGGCACCTGGGTGGCTCAGTCAGTAAAAACGTTCCACTTCAGCTCTGGTCACGATCTTACAATTTGTGGGTTCAAGTCCTGTGTTGGACTCTATGCTGATAGCTCAGAGCCTGGAACCTGCTTTGGATTCTGTGTCTCTTTCTTTCTCTGCCCCTTTCCCACTAATGCTTTGTCTCTCTCTTTCTTAAAAATAAAAGCTTCTCTATTCTGAAGAGGCCCAGCCAAGATGAACGAAGCCCCCTTCTTCCAGGGAGCCCTGCAGGAAATGCTCTGCTCCAGGTGCAGTGGACAGAGAACCTGGGGCCTTAACTGCCGGACCCTACTCACTCCCAGGACAGAGGCTCCACACTGGGAGAGGCAAGCTGAGGACACCGAGGGGCAGCTCCATCTCAGTACCTACTTGTAGAACAGAGGTGTCATGCTGGGAAGAAGATATCTGTCCCCATCTCTGGCTCCTGCACAGTACTACAGATGTTCTACCCAGGGAGAAAGCAAGACAGAACAAATGAAGAGCTCACAGCTTTGCCTGAGGAGACTGATTTTATTTAGAACAGAATGTGGAGAATTCCATGCATGGCGGGGTGGAGGGGGAGGGTATTGAAAACAATGGAGATCTTGATAAAGTGCAATTAAAAGGATGCTCATGACTCTATGACATTAGTAGTAGCAAGCAAAAGAGAGGAACAGCTAGGGGTTTACTAGAGACTTGGTTGAAGAGACAGCCAAGAAGAGCCATCCTGAGATCTCAGTCACTTCTGGGGGTCAGAAAGGCTGTGTGCAAGTGTTACACTGCATCTACTCAGGCGCCATCAGCAGGATGTGGGGCAGGTTTGAAATCATTCCCCAACTCACACACAGATCCATCAACAAATGGTAGGTGCCTCACTGGCTCAAGAGGCTTAAGCACACTTTCTGACCAAATGCCAGGCTAGGGGCAACTCCTAGAAAGCCAGGCTCAAAAACAAAGTCACCCATACGCCTATTGGGCACACCGCCTGGCACACAGGTTTGTGTGTCCAAACTCTCAGGAGTGGTAAGGAAGGAAACATCCAAGCTACTAGTCCCTGGTTAAATGTGGGGCAAAATGTAAATTTCTAGAACTGTGATACAAATCTCCAAGTCACACTCACCCACACATCCACACACACGCACGCGCGTGCACACACACACACAGACACACACATGCTCGTGAAGGGTAAGTATTTAACTGGTCAAAGGCACCTAATCATAACTTTTGACCGATAAATGGCTTATGCTCACCCAGGGGAGGCTTCTGGGGAAACAGGCTAAAAAATTAAACACAAGGAAAAAAATCTGAGCAAGACATAAGAGGATGAATGGGGGAAACTGACTGGCTTCACAGAATTACTCCAGCCAAGTCAGTAGACTTAACATGACAGATAGGGGAGGAGGAGAATCCAGGGTAATTATCATATATTATTGAAAATGCCCAGTTGTGAACAAAATTCTTTGAGATACACAATGAAAGAACATGCGATACATAGGCAATGGACACAGTGTTGAGGGGGTCCAGAAGTAGGACTTGGTGACAAAGACTTCAAGGCAGCTATTATAAATATGTTGAAAGGAAAACATTAGAAAAATTGAAATCATTCCAAGTGTGTGTTCCAAACCCGGTGTAGTTGAATTAGAATATGTGTAAATTAAATAACATATTGTTAAATGGCCAGGAGGCCAAAGAAGAAGTCAAAGGAAACTAGAAAATACTTTCAGATGAATAAAATAAAAAATCCCTCCACATATTAAATCATATGGGACGCAGCTAGAGTAGTGCCCAGAGAGAAATGTGTAGCTGTGAACGTATATATTGAAAAATAAGAAATACCTCCTATCCACAACCTAACTTCTACCTGAAGAAACCAGAAGAGCAAAATAATTGCAAAATAAGCATGAAGAAAGAAAGTGAAAGATTAACAGCAGAAATACATGACATAGAGAATATAAAAACCATAATGAAAAATCAGTGACACCAAAAGTTGGTTTTCTTGAAATGATCAACAAAATTGACAATCCTATAGCTAGAATGACCAAATTGCAGAAATGAAAGGGATTATAATATAATATTATGAACAATATTATGCCACCAAATTAGATACCTTGGGTGAAATGGATGCAGTCCCAAAAAGATGATAGATGTGTTAATTGACTGTGGAATTCATTTTACAATGTATGTGTTTATTAAATCATCACTTTGCACCCTTAAATATATATCATTTTATTTGTCAATTGTACCTTAAAAAATCTGGGAAAAAAGGAAAACCAGTCCATTTACAAAATCATGAAAAAAAGAATACAATATTTAGGAATAATTTTAACAAAGAGAGACAAAACTTGCATGTAGCATTGAAAGAAATTGAAGACGATCTACATAAATGGAAGGGCACCATATATTCTTGGGTGGAAAGATTGTGGAGATAGAAACGCTCACAAAACTGGTCCACAGAGTCCATGAAATCCCTATCAAAATCCTAGCTGGCTTTTTTTTTTTTTTTTGCAAAAGCTGACAAGCTGATCCTAAAATTCATATGGAAATATGACGGACTTTGAATCACCAAACCATCTTTAAAATGAACAAAGTTGAGGGCTCACACTTCCTAGTTTCAAAACATACTTACTACAAAGTTACAGTGGTCAGAATTGTGGTAATATCATAAAAGCAGATACACAGATCAATGGCATGTAGTGGCAAGTGCAGAAACTTATGGTCTATAAATTTTCAACAAAGGTGCTGTGACGATTTACTTTGACAAATGGTGCGGGGACAACTGGATATCCATAAGGAAAAGAATTAATTTAGACCCCACATTACAACGTGCTCAAAATTACCCCAAACTGATAGTTCTAAATTTAAGAACCTAAACTGTAAAACTCTTAGATGAAAATATAGGAATAAATCTTTATGACCTTTGGTTAGACAATGGCCTCTTAGATTTGACCACAAAGGAATAAGCAACAAAAGAAAAGAAATAGATAAATTGGACTTCACCGAAATTAAATCTTTGGTGCCTTAAAGGACGCTACCAAGAAAGTGAAAAGGCAACCCACAGAATGGGAGAAAATATTTGAAAATCGTATATCTGATAAGGGTCAAGTATCCGGGATTTATAAGAAACTTTAACAACTCAAAATTAAAAGACAACTCAATTTTAAAAAGGCAAAGCATTTGAATAGACTTTTCTCAAAGAAGATACATAAACAGTCAATTCTTACATGAAAAGATGCTCAATACCATGAGTCATTAGGGAAATGCGTATCAAAACCATAATGAATGGGTGATTATAAGCAAACAGTCAGACAGTAACAAATGTTGGTGAGGATGTGGAGAAATCAGAACCCTCATACATGGTTGCGATGTAAAGTGGTGCAGCACCTTTGGAAACCAGTTTGGCTGTTTCACAAGAAGTCAAACGTTGAGTTACTATTTGACCCAGCAATCTACCCCTAGGCATACATCTACGAGAAATGAAAATATATATCCGCTCCAAAACTTGTATATGGATGTTCATAGCAGCATTGTTCATGATAGGCACAAAGTGTAAACAACCCAAATGTCCATCAACGGATGAACAGATAAACACAATGTGACATATCCATATAATGGAATACTCTTCAGCCACGTAAAGGAGTAACATCAGGATACATGTTACAACATGGATGAACGCTGAAAACATTATGTTAAGTGAACAAAGAGAGTAAAAAAGGCCACATACTATATGATTCCATTTATGTGAAATGTTCAAAATGAGAGTATCTATAAAGACAGAAAGTAGGTTAGTGGTTGGTTTGGGTGGGGGTGGGGTGGTAATTGCTAATGGGTACCAGGTTTTTTGGGGGGATGATGAAAATGTTGGGAACTGAGATTGTGATGAATCTGATTTATTCAGATGTGATGAATTGGTGAATTTTATGGTTTGTGAATTATATCTCAATAAATATATCTTAAAAACTAAAAAAAGAAAAAGAAAAACATCCTTAGCGCTGATGGGAGTCAGAGAGGACATACTGGACAGTCCCCAGGGCAAGGCTCCTCACGACTGAAGGTCCACTGCGGTTCTCTATCGAAGCTGGAGGTGGGTAGCTACACCCATCCGAGGCTCAAGCACTGGATTCTGGAGTGGCTTGCTGCTGAGACATATGTTGGTGGCATTTCCTCAGCGCTTCCTTACTTTGGGGCTTCCTCGCACACTCAGTATGAGGCCCCCATAGTGATGGGGATGTACACTCACACCGACATGGGTGATATGTGATCTGAACAGCACTTTCTCCATCTTTCTCAATTGAGTCATTGCACCAACCCTGAGAGAAGGCTGTTATTCCCACATACTAGGAGAGCCTGAGACCAGAGAGGCGAGGAAGGCTGGCCAAGTTCAATCAGCATGTTCGCGGCAGAGCCAGCGATCCCAGCCCAACCCTGCTTCTACTTCCAATTGCTCTGTTCCACATCTACAAAATTTCTGCTCCACTTTCTGCTGAGAAAGGGAATAGTGGTCTTTGTTTCTCATCAGGGATAAGGGTCATTATACCATCTTCACAGGGATATTGTGAAGGGTCATTATACCATATCCACAGGGATAGCAGTGGATGAGGATGTGGTTGGAGAGTGTCTCGGGCTAAGAGTCAAATGGTGACACATGGTATTCATCTGCTCCTTGGGAGGCACCACTTTCTAATCTGGCCTACTGACAGAGGTGAGGGCTCCAGCCTATTTCATGATCTTATCTCAGCCTTGTTGTTTTGGGCAGCAGTAAGAGTATTTGAGAGCTTTACTTTGCTGAGCTACGTGAGATCGTAACTGTCCAAGCCTCTAATGCTGCATAGCCTTGCAGCCTCTCCCTTAACTGATGATGGGTACCAGGAAGCCCAGATGTCACAGGATGGTATGCACACCGTGTCACCTGAAACCCCAATGTGCAGCTCCCTCTAGGGCCCATGCCAAGCAATGCTCTAGCCCTTGGGTTGACAGAAGTGTTTATTAAATGACGTCGGACAGCTCTGATATCACACTTCGGGGTTTGCTTCTTGTGACCTGGGCATCCATTCCACTCTATTGGCTTGGGTTCTGAGAACAGAGTAGAAGTTTTGAGTTCTCCAGAAGCCTGCCATGCCTATGCTGTGAAGGTGCCTGTGCCCACATGTCTCGCCTGTACATATGATGGATGCGGAACCCCTGCCCCCTCTCCATGTGGGCTCCTTCTGTGTACCGGGGGCCCAGGACACCTGCCCCAGCAGGAACTGCGTGCTGTCCCTGTCTACGAATGCCCACATTATGTTCTTCACTTTCCTCCATGGACCCTGGGATCCTGAAGCTCTTCCTTCCAGCTAAGCAGCTCTGCCACTTCCAGCATCAAGGGTCCATGGGAATCTATTTCTTTGTTTTTTCTCACTTGGTTTTACAGGACAACTGGATTCATACAGGAAGAGGGCTGCTCATTTGGGCCACCTATGGGATTTGGGCACCAAACTGATCATCTGACTGGCTGTATTGCCACACATTTGCAGCGTGACTGCTAGGGGATGTCGAACACATGTTTCTTGTCCAGAACCTAGAGCATATGCTGGAAGGGTTGCTGTGGCACAAACTGGTCAACAATGTAACTTTTTTTCAGCTTGCCCATTAATTGAGCCTGCCTACCAGGAGTAATGTGTCCGCTCTTCCTTGCAACAATCCCGTGAATCAGAGGACACTTTTTAGAAACAAATACCATTTTGGAAATCCTGTAAGAGCTATCTGATTCAAATTACTTGGTTCCTTCTAGGTTAACTGTCACTCCCACAGCGCAGTGACAGAGAGCTAGCCTGTCCGCCTCCTTTCCTCCCATCCCCCCTCTTTCCCTTCGTTTCCCTCCCTTACGTTTTAAAAAAAAATGCGTATTCTGCCACCACACACCAACGCATGACAGAGCCACCTCTCTGTGCTGAGTATCTCCAGGGCACCACCTCCATGGTCCCTGTGTGCTGCGGGTACTGTGCCCTGTGCTGCTGTCCTCACTGTTCACGTGTTGTTGGCTTTCAGGACCTTTTAGTTTACATCATCTACTTGGAATCTCGGGAAAGTTCATGTGGTGGGGAGGCAGGGAGTCCTCAGCGATGCCTCTGGAATGAGCCTGACTCATCTGGCCTAGTTTTCTCTGCAGGGAGCACAGTGTGGCATTGTTTCCCTGGGTGGCTCTGTAACTCAGGTCACGCAGGGCCAGCCTCAGAGCACGCAGAGAATGCAGCCCACTGCTCGTGCTGCCCCCACCCCCGAGGGCCTGCAGCCTTGCCTTCCCCACGTATCCTGAGCCACCTTGGCTCTTGGGGGTTGGGGTCTATGGCTACTTTCAACACCTGCCTTTGTGATGTTTAAGTAGTCCGCGTCATTGGGCCTTCAGGGCTGGACTGCTGCATCCGAGAGGAGATGGACAATGAGGCCTTGCTGACTGCTGGGCCCCCGTGTCAGGAGCAAAAGAAGCTCATTGGCTTTGGGGCCTGAAGCAGCCTTATGTAAAGTGGGACTGATGGTCTCTTTTGGGGATTTCCCCGCCCCCTGTCCAGGAAGGAAGAACTTCTATTGGCTTGAGACAGCATGAGCTTCATTTGTGCCTTGCCCAAGGCGTCTCCAGGGTCTGCCATGCCACCTGATGGGCCCAGAAACCCAGCTACCAGGGGGATGTCTGGTTACCCCTTGAAGCACTAATCTGTGAAGACCCCAAGCTCCCTGGAGGGGGCCCTCAGATGTCAGGAAACGCCAGACAGGGCCATCAATCTATGCAGACCCCTTGCTGAGTGTTCCCTAGGCTGGAGCCAACAGCTCAAAACAGGTTGGTGTCTGTGAGAGAGGACAGGAAGACAGGGGCCTGCGGGGGAGGGATGATGGGGGTGGTGTCAGAGGTGGTCTCCTCTGGCTCGCTGTCCCCCTCGTCCAGGTCTTCAGTGAGAGATGGGATGATTCTGACCGTACTGTCTTCAAAGTGCACCTGCTTCTTCTTGACCAGAGAGTCGGCCGGCTCCAGGGTCAGCTCTGTCAGGGTGTCTGGGCACTGGAGGGCACTGGGCTTCTTCGTCCCCTTCAGGATGCTCTTCATGTGGATGAAGAGGGAGCCGGTCCCCTCCTTGAAGGCCCCGTGGAAAGTGTAGGTTTGCTCGGTGTCCCCAGAGCCGGTGGTGCTCACGGCGCTGCCCGAGGGGTCCGTGTACTGTTCCGGGGGAGTGGGCGCCTCGGGCTTGGCTTTGCTCTTCTTCCGCTTGCTCAGCAGGAAGTAGGCCAGGCCAGTGATGATGAGCATGGAGCCTGGAAGGGATGTGGGAGGTCAGCATGAGGGATGTGTGATGAGGAGGAGCCAGAGGCTGCCCAAGCCCACGGTTCCAAAGGGCCATCGAGGCACACTCAGGCCCTCTATGCTCCAGCCTGCACATCTGACTTGTCCTTGCGCACCCACTTCAGATTCAGGGGACAGGCCTGATGCCTGGCTGAGGGGCACCGGCAGGGCCACTGCTATGCTGGGGTCCACGCCCTCATTGTTAGCCAGGGGGCCCTTGAGGCCTACTGACAGCCCACCCTGGTGCAGCCCGCCTGGCCTCTCATCACCATGCTTGGCCTCCCAGTGTGTCAGGCTGGACCTGCAATGGGTCTGCACTCTGTTTTGAATGCTGGGCTCCAGCTGCCGATCTGGGCTTCCCTCCATTCCCAGCAGTGGGCAGATGCTCCTTCCTCAGCCTTCTCAGTAAACACAGAGGAAAGAGCAAATCCTATTGGGTGGGGCTTGCTTAGCATGGGTCCCCTTCCTAGGTGCCCCCCACCCCCAGGCTCCAGGCCAGAGGTCCCTCTGTCTCAGGCTGAAATGGCTCCTTCTGCCAGAAGACCCAGCCTGGCCAGAGGAAGCCTCTGGGTGTCTCTCGCTCTTCAAGAAGCGAGAGACCGACGCTTGCTCTGGCCTGGGCAATGCTGAATCCTTCTCTGGAGGGCTCACTGAGGGCCGTCCAGAGTGGCCCTGAGATGCTATGACAGGTACATTAAAAGAAACCACAGGAAGGAAGAGGAGGCTCTGCCTTTCAACTTTGTTTCCCTGTACAGTTGGTTTCCCGACATTTTAAGTGGGTCATGAGGAGGTGTATAGTTTTCACAGCTAGGGGGGGAGGGAAGAGAAGGGTACTAGAAGAAGAGGTCACGGACAAATCCCAAGGGTGGGAGCACTGAGTTCTGGCTTCTGCGATCAGAAACCAGGCTGACAAGCAGGGTCTGTGAGGTCGGAGTGGGAGAAGATGATGAGGCTCTGAGGGTCTGCCCCGGGTCTCATCATGGGGTGCCTTCCAAACCAGGCTGAGGAGTTTGCACCTGAATGGGTAGGTGCTGGGGAGACAGGGGAGTGACCATCTCACACCCTCTGAAGGCTCAGACCACACCTAGGCATTGGAGAAAAGTCTCTGTTTGTGGGCGCAGTCTCTGGATGCCTACATGAAGGGACATTCCTCCCACTTGACAACATGAAGGAGGTCTGACACTTCCTCATCCCCCTGATCTAGCCCAGAGAAGTCAGTGGGGCTAGTGGGGGCCCCAGGAATCAGTGTCAGTGAGGCCCGTGAGAAGGGGATTCAGCCCTTCCTGCTCAGAGCCCACCGGTGTGGGGTTGCCTGCCTCCACTACCTCCTGGACATCCTACCTGGGATGGTCACGTGCCAGACCAGGACAGGGTGGAGAAAGCAGGCCACAGACAGCAGCATGTATGCCAGGAACTTCTGGAAGCAGCCCAACCAGCGGGCTTTTTCCCTTGCTCTGTAGGCCAGGGACTCCGGCCGGCACCTGGCGGGAGGGAGTTCAGGGTTAGTAGGGGACAAGAAACAACCAAGCAAAACCCCAGCGACCTGCGAGGCTGTTGGAGGCTGGGGGTGGGTCCTTCTCTGCCCATGTTCTCTTTAGTGGCCTCTAGCTGAACCCTCCTCAGGGGCTGGTGTATTCACCATGGGTTCCACAGTTAGGGGTCTTGCCTGAGTCTCTCCAGAGGGTCCATGATTTTTCTGAAAGGCTGCCTAGCCTTACCTTTCTGTCAAGGGGGAAAGGAGCCAAATGATATCAGGACTTAGCCAAGACAGTGGGAAGGAGAGTAGGAGACCCAGGGCCCCACTGGGGCGTCCCCCGTGGAGTGGGGTGGAGAAGGCATGCAGTAGGGGAGACAGCTTGCTGGGACAGTTGTATTGACTGTGCACTGCACAAGCTGCCTGGCCTCCTGTGAGAAGAGGCTGGAATCCAGTTATATCTTGCTCATGGAGCATTGCCTAGGCATAAGATGGCATCAGCCCAGAGGGGCTTCTTTTTAAACTGGCACACAAGGGCCACACACGGGCTTGGCAGAGGCCTGATGCTGAGCAGTTTTCCTCAGGGGTGTTGTTTCCAGGTTTCAAAGCAGGAAAGGGCTTGCCTTAGGTCTATCTCCTCCATCCTCTGAGTTGGTCTGGAGCAGGGCTCTGCACAACTGAATTCTGTCCAGGCAAGTTTTGGGGTGGGGGAGCAGGGGACTGGAGGTCCAGAGCACAGCTGTCAGCCAAAGGCCATTGACTGTGGCTCATTGGTGCCCTCTGGTGGACATTGTTTTGTGACCAAATTCTGGCTGGGAGAGGAAGCTGTCCAGGGCAGGGTGAAATGCCCCTTTCAGATTCAGGGCTCTCTCCTCCCCCACACGCCCTTCTCTTGTCCCAGAGAAGTTGCAAAGCTCTCTTGGCAATAACATTCATCAGAAAGAAGGAAGCCTGTTGCCTAAGGGCTGGTGACCTTGGGAGGCAGCTGATAGCCTTGCAAGGTACGGGATGGCTGGATTTGAGGCCTGGCTTTTCCCCTGACTACCTAGAGACCCAGATGTTTAGGTTCTGAGAGCTATGGTCCGGGACAGCCCTTGGCCACACTGATGACAGCTTCTACCAACTGAGCACTGCTGGACAGCAGGTATGGGCCTCCGTGGCCATGTGGCTTCCCAAGATCCTTGTAGCCCCTGACTCGTCCCTGGGTCCCAGCAGGAAAAAGAGCTAGTTCTCAAATATAGCTCTGCTTACTGCAAACTCCCTGGCCTTCCGCAGGGTCCTCGCCTCTCTGTGGGTACCTTGGATGGCAGGTGCAGTATAGTCTGTTCTTGGAGGTGGGGGCAGACACTGCAGGGGATTCTGGTGGGAACAGGCCCTCAGTGAATGCTTCACTCTACTTCCCTGGTTGGGAGCAGAGAAAGGAGACCACTGAGCCCTGAGGGCCTGGTCCCATGTCGAGGCAGGGCTGGCCGCACTGTGGGGAGGGAAGCCATCTGCAGCGGCTTCAGAAGCAGGACATCCCCTGGGCTGTGGCCTCACAGGTGGGGGCATCCGGGGGAGTCTGGGGCTGGGAGGTGGTGGAAGAGCTGCTTGGGAGGCTACTTACTGGAAGCAGATGGTCAGCATCTGAGCCACAAAGTAGGCCCCTTCACACACGGAGATGACAGCTCCTATAAACCTGTGGAGGAGAGAGGTAAGGGAGGTCTGGTGCCATTTGATCTGCCTTCCGCTCCTCCCATAGCTGTTTTCTCACAGCATCCGGGCTCCTGGCCACGCATGGGCAACAGACTGACCAGGGGTCTCCCGATCTAATGCTGCACCCAGCCAGCATCTGCCTGGAGCTGGGCCTCAGTGGAGGGGTGGGAGCCAGGGCCCGAGATGGGTGAGGGAGTACGGGCCAGCAGGGGAGGCCGTCTTGACCCAGGCCCCCATGTGGACACTGGCAGACATGTACTTCTACCTACTATCACTAGGATGACATTCACTGCTTTGCTTAGAAACCTTAAGGCTGGATCTGTTCCAGACTCCTTCCCTTCTTCCTCTTTTCCCACTGTCCAGTCAGTCTCCAGGAGGGGCTGGTTGTATTCCTTACATGGTTTAGAGTCACTCCCGTCTCTCTGCCCTCACCTGTCTGACCTGATTTTGGGCACTGCCCCCTTGACCGCTGCGCTAGTCTCCCCTTTTCCGCCTCCCTGGTTCCCTGCTTCCCCTCTCCCCCTCCTGCTCCTCCACTCTGTCACTACTGGGCTGCCCCGAGGGCTCCTTCTGACACCTGAATGTGATGGTATTACTCCCAACCCAGAATGCTTCAAAAGTTCCTTGTGCTCCAAGTATGATCCAGGGGCCTTCCAATCAGAATCTTCTGGGAAATATGTAAAATCATAGATTCCTGGGTCAGCCTCAGACTTTATATACTAGAATCTTTCGGAATGGAACTTACACATTTTATTGGAGGGTCCTATTGGCCTATACCATCGAAATTTCTTAGCATGCCTTTAAAGTCTTACATGAACTTCCATAGTCCTCTGACTACACAGGATGCTACTAGGTACCACAGGGCCTTTGTACAGGCTAATCCCTCATGGAAGGACCCCCTCCCCCTTTTCCTCTTTTTGTCTGCCTGGTCTGTCTGTCTTGCTTCTCCCTGTTTTACCGTGTGATCTGGGCCACCAGTCTGTGATCTCCCTTTGGCCGTTCCCTCTCTAATTCTTGCATGCAGTCCAGGCCCACTCTAGGGAAGGCTTACTGCTAAGTGCTCCATGGACATCACTGGACTGAAAGAATGAGAGGAGATGCTGCCTTGCAGGGCAATGTGGCTGGGGGTCGTGGTTTCTTCAGAGTCCTGGGCATTGCCCCTGGGTGCCTATAGGCTGTGTGCCTATAGGAAAGGGACTTGACCTGTCTGTGCATCAGGATCCTCATCTGTAAACTGAGGGTAATTACACTGCTTCAATAACATTGTTATAATAACTGAATGGACTGATGTTTGTAAAGCCTTTCAAATGTGGCTTATAGTGCTCATTATATAAATGTTAGTTATTATCTTTTTTCTTTTTCTCTCTGTGACCATAGTCCTCTGACTACACAGGAAGCTACTAGGTGCTACAGGGCCTTTGCATAGGCTCTCTCCCTATTATCTCCTACTCTTTCTATGTCTCTCAGTATCTCCCTGACTCTTACTCCTTAGTTTTTAAATTGAATAACTAACATTTATATAATGATCACTATGTGCCAGCTATGTTCTAAGGGCTTTAAAAGATCAATTCATTCAGTCCTTGTAACAATATTATTGTCGAAACACTGTAATTACCCTCAGGGTACAGCTAAGGGCCTCAAGGCACAGAGGGGTCAAAATCCTTTCTGTGGTCATGCATCAGATCAGTAGCAGGGGCAAGATTTGAACCCAGCACTCAGACTCCAGAGCCTATGTTCCTAACAAGCGCACCAAGATGCGTGCTTTGTAAAGCAAGTGTCATTGCTCTTTTCTACATCCTGGGATGTGGGGGGGGGGGGGCGGGGGCAAGGAGGAAACTGAAGCTTGGGCAATAAAGTGACTCACCAGATGTCCTGTCTGATGCTATAGAGGCTGTGCCGCTTGAGGCGAGGGAAGTCTGCTTAATCAGGTGGGGCAATGAATCCAAGGCGGGAGCCCTGCTGCGCTAGCAATGTCCTAGAAACCAAGGCCTCTGCCCAGCACGCCACCCCAGCCACGCAGACCCTTCAGCCAAAGGTGTGGCTGCGGTTTGTGGGTGAGTGGCAGGGAGGCAGTGAGGGGCCTCACATGAAGGAAGAAGACGGGAGAGGAAGCGGGCGAACAAGAGAAAGCCAACAACAGCTCAGTTCTTCCTGGAGGGTACTGGGGGCCTCAGCCCCTGCTGGCTCCCAGGGACACAGAGGAGGGAGTGACAGTCCGGAGGGAATGCGGAGGCAGGAGTCTGAGATCTGCAGAAGAGCCTGATTGTGTGCAAGGGAGGATGGCAGAGGGAGAAGAAAGAGGGAGGCGAATGTTTAGATGGCCTTGAGGAGCGGGTGGCTGTGAGCTCAGGAGGGCAGTGGCCACCTGTCCGGTGGAGTGTAGAGCAGGGCACGGTGTGGAACATAAGCCAGTTCACAGCGAGGGGTAGGGGCACCTGAGGCTGGAAATAATGTCTTCAAGGACTGGCCCCAGAGAGGCCAGATGGGCACGGCGCCCTCTCTGGAAAGGGACAGAGCAGTCAGGAAAGGGCAGGGTTCTGGGCAGAAAGCAGTTTGCATTAACCGGCTATGGACCTGACCTGTTACTGTAGGATGATAATCCTACCTCTTACTGGAAGTGACGGTGTGGGTGAGCTAGGCAACCACGCGGAGGGGGGGAAGGCCGGGCCTGCTGCTGGATCCGGAGACAGTGCACAGAGGCGTGGACAGGCTCAGTAAGACATGGAGGGCGTTCAGAGAGAAGAGAGGTCATTTTCAGGCAGTGGGGGCTCCAGGCTCAGAGCACGCTTCCCAGGGCAGAAGGCCAGAAGGAACATCAGGCTTTGGGAATGTCAAGGTGTGTGGGAAGGCATGCTGGGTGCTCACCGTGATGAACAACTAGCTTGGAGGTGAGTTTGAGAAAGAGTTAGAAGCTCCTGGGGTGTACGCTGAGTGACGAGAAATAAAATGGAAGCCGGGGAATGGCAGAGGACTGTGGCCTGGAGGCCCTGGCATGTGCTGAAGGTTCTGGGAGAGCCCTGCGTTTATAGGTGGCTAATTTTGTGGTGGTGTGGATGTGGGCTGGAAGGCTGGAAGATGGTAGGGAGAGGGTGGGTGTGACCCATGTAGCAAATAGAAGAGCCGCCCTGGGCAGTGATGAGGATGGATGTGGGTGGGGAGGAGAGGGAGGAGCAGAGGAGGTAGTCTGGCCACCCAGCTGGCCAACCGTGGCCAGGAAGCGCAGGCTCCCTGTGTCCCTCAGGATGGGCTGCTGAGAAGCCGGTTGGTCAGAGCCGGCAGCGATCCAAGGCTTTCCTCCCTCTCTGGGTCACTGCACTGTGATCTTCTCCCCAGGAAACATTGACAGAGGCAGCTGGCCAGGGAAGGATTCTGGGGGGCTAAAGGGACCAGGCCTGAGTTTGCACCTTGTTGCTCATAAGTTTGGTGACATGGGCTAAGCTGTTTACTCCCTCTGAACTTTCTAACCTGAAAAACTAGGACAGTGTGCCTTTCTACGGTGCTGTCGGAGTTAAAGAACATAATGTGAATAAAACATTGTATGTGTGTGTGTGTGTGTGTGTGGCATGTAGAAGGGTTCAAATAGATAGTCTCTTGAGCCGATTCCTCTCTAAAACAAGAGCTCAGTTAGTGTTTGCTGAATAAAGAAATGATCGGAAAGGTAGATGGGTGGATAGATGGTGGCTGGCTCGCTGGCTGAATGGATGGACGGATGGAGGGGTTGTTGGATGGATGGATGGATGGGAGGAGAGGTGTGTAGGTGGATGAATGGAAGGAGAGTTGTTTGGTTTATGAGATGGTCTGCCCAAAGCCCTGCCCAAAGCAGAGAATTTCCTAGAAGCCCCCTCTACTTCTTCCACCTGGGGGATATGATGGATTTAGCAAGGGAAAGGGGCCTTTCTCTGTGTTAGTCTGCAGAGACAGACTCAGGATGTGCACGCATACTCACAGCAAATAGAAAGCCAGGCTTTTGAACCGTCCCTGGAGGAAGGTCTCAGTGCCCACGCCGATCAACACTAAGAGGGGAAGAGGAGAGGGGAGAGTGGGCCCAGGTGCTCCAGCCACAGTGCGGCCCTGTGGAAGGTTCCTTGGCTGTGGAGTGAGGCTTCTCCCTGGGCACCGGGCACCCAGGGTGGGCTCTTCTCCACATGGCACAGGTATTGGTGGCTGGGAAGATGCAGGAGAACAGGGAGCCTTCTGGAATGGTCTCTGGAAGCCAGAGGGGTTTCAGGCAGAACCCCAGAAGTGCCCCCATAGCACAGATGCCTGTCCTTTGCCCACATGGGTCATGCCTCCACCCCTTAGTGCCCCCAGAAACAGTTCACACTGACGGGCCACCAGTCCCTCTGCCCCATGGCTGTACTCCAGGTGGCATGGCCTCAAGGGCCCTCACTGTCCTGCGGGCCATACCCATGTACGCTGTGTGTCTGGGTCCGTGCTTGGCCATGGGACCTCCCCAACCCTTGTCCCCTTGCCTAGTTCACTGTTCTAGCTATTTCTGTGACTTGTTTTCACTTGCTGGTTTGGTGACTATATCACACAGTCCTGGCTCCTTGCTTTGGCCTCAGTGCTGGTTAAGCCCTTGAGGGTTTGCTCAGACACAGAAAGCTGATCAGCCTCGTCCCTTCTCCTGCCCTTTCTTGGCAGTCGGTGTTTGTGCTCAAGCACCTGACCTTCCATTTGTGCAGAGTGAATTTTGTCCTGGACCCACCTTTCCAGACTTGCTGGCTCCAGGCTGTCCCCTCACGGGGATTCCCTTGCTCTCACTGCTTCACTCAATGAGCCATGGCTCAGACCCCATCTACTTGCTGATGGAAACATTCCACAGACAGCACTGAGGTATCCTGAAACCTTCCTGCAGGGCTGCATGGCCCACTAACCAGATTCTTTCTGGTCCTAATTGATTACTGTGCACCCTCTATTTGTCTCTGGGCTCAGATGACATACCCTGCTATTGGCTGAATATGGCTTCACCTTGTCTGCCTCCTGGAAATCAAAGGTGGCAGGGTTAGGCTGTCTTGTTTGGCAGCCCGTCCGTGTGTGGCTCTTCATCTCTGCTGTTCAGGAGGCTGCTTCCCTTGATGGCTCCTCTCCTCCCTGGCAGAGATGTGAACTTCCATTCCCCGTGTCCCGAGCCCTCTGTCCACTGAGGAAATGCTGCCTTCTGAAGACTGAAGAGCAATGCAGAGCCCCTCACTTACCGGTACCTCTCCCCCTCCCTTGGGGGGCTGGACGTGGAAGTACTTTGGGGGTAGCAGGGTGCAGAGTGCTTCAATCTAGGAAGGGAGGGGCGGTGCCTACAGATTCTTAGTGAAGGAGGGTTCCTGTGCTCCCCTGGGCTTGGCTTGGAGCAGGAGCCGAGGAGGGCACTGTGCACTCCCCAGGTTCTAGATGTTCACTGGCTTGTACCAGGCCAGGGGCTAGGGATGCTGGTCAGCCACACACACATCCAGAGGGTTGGCACAGCCTGCAGAGAGCTTAATGCTTTATGCATGGTGGTCTGCTCGTCTTGGCTCCTCACAGCAGCCCCGGGACACAGGGAGATGTTTACTTCCTGCTTAGTCTGCTGTCTTGTATAGGTCTCCCAAGGACACATGTCAGAAAGTAAAGGATCTGCAGACCAAACTTGAGACGCTAGCTCTGGGTGGTGGACAGTTTCCTGGTTTCCACTGTCTATGTGTGTGTGTGTGTATGTGTGTGTGTGTGTGCATGTGTGTGTGAGATGGGTGTGATGCATATGTGTGATGGGTATATGATTTGTGCATGTGTATGTGATGTGTGTGGTGTGTGATGGATATAGTCTGTGTGGTGTTTGTGTGTGTGGTGTGTGCATGTGTGTGTGGTATGTATGGTGTGGGTATGCTGTGTGTATATGGTATGTGCACGTGTGTGATGTGTGTGTGATGTGTATGGGTATGTGATATGTGTGTATGTTATATATGCATGTGTGTATATGTGTGTGGTGTGTGCATGTGTGATGCATGCATGTGTGTGGTGTGTGCATGTGTGTGATGGGTGTGTGATGTGTGCCTCTGTGTGCGTACTGCAGGCAAATGCCCATTCGTCTATTTAGTTTTCACTATGTATCTTGTCTTGTTCTCAGCACTTAGTATTTATTAACCTTTCAAGTCATCACAACAGTGCTCTGTGAAGGTATTATTGTTACCCTTATTTTACAGAAAGGAAACTGAGGCACAGAGAGTGTAAGGAAAACCAATCTACCGGCCAAGGTCATTCCTGCATTTCACCCTTACATCTGCCAGTTCATAGCTGAGTCATGCAATCCCACTGAGCCTCAGCTTCCTCATTATCCCTCGTGCACATCATGGTTATAAGGATTCAGTAAGGTAACTCATGCCAAGCACATCAGTTGCTCAGTCACTTGTTAGCTTTCCACCGGTGGCTTCATCACATTTGTAGATTTGTAAGCTTTGTGGCGAGTGACCAGCAGGTGGCAGGAAAGGGTCTTGGAAACTCAGCCCTTTTCCCTGAATTGTTAGGCCTGTGGAGAGGTATTTTGATGCCTTTTGATGGAAACAAAAGGTCAATAGTCAAAGGGGCATTCTAGGAATGCTGTAGAGGCAGCACTGGTCTGCACTTAAAACAACAAATCAGTGGAACAGCAGAGAAAAGAGAGAGTTGGGTTGGAATCCTGTTTGTGCGTGACCTTGTGTAACCCCTTGGGTCAGTACTTAGCACAGAGGGGGGCATGGGCAGCCCACGTGGACTGAGGCCGGAGGGTGGATCTTTAAATATTAGCCCCCACAGGACGGGCCAGGAGGGCCCTGAGCGTTTCGGAGAGGCTGAGCGACACTTTCAGATTGGCCCTTCGGAAAGCATCCTGGCCTCGGGCAGACAGGGTAAGAGGCTTGGGTGACATGTGGCCGAGATTAAGCAGCAGACATGAGGTGGTGACCGAGAGACAGTGCCATGCTCCGGCTACTTGTGACCTCCCCGTCTCCCGGCTCACTGGTAGACACTACCTCTAGTTGTGGCTCCTGCTGGTGTGCCCAGGTGTCCTTGTTCCCCCATTTAATACTAGGGTGCTGGTAGGCATAGAGGCCCAGGGGGAGAGGGCCGGTTCTGTCCGGGGGCTCAGGCAAGGAGGCTTCCGAGACACAGGGAAGGGCAGGCCTTGCCACTTCATCCTGGCTTTTGTTTTGTCCTGGGTAGTGGAAGGCAGAAACGTAAGACCAGAAGGCGTCGGGGTTTAGAGGCTCCCTGGACGTGACTGCCCCCTGCGTCTCAGGCCGGTCCCACCATGTGCCTCACCTTCCAGTAGGCCCCTACGTGCATCTTGTTTAGTCTGTGCAACATCCCTCCTGTCATTTGTGGAAAAATCCTAATGAGTGTCCTGGAGGTGCCGCGCTTTGCCCGGGGCATGTTGGTGGTAAAGGGCAGAGGGCACCCAGAATCAGGACTGATTCCCAGGGGCTCCAAGACACCTCAGCAGAGGAAGGACTCTGGCAACAATGGTGCTGATGGGGAAGACATTTCCTGGGAGCCTTCATGCATAATGGGGGTGTCACATGGATGAGACCCTCATTGCCATGGGCAGTGGTCCACTGTGTCCCCCAAACCCAGCCGTGAATGGATTCTGCTAATGTCTGCCGCAGAACGAGTCAGGAAACTCCCGCCTCACTGCCTCGATGACCTGCCTAGTGTCTAAGCTCTGGATGAGTGTGACGATAGCCCATCTGCCCCTCACCCCAGGCCTCTGGAAAGGGGCCCTAGCCTGAGCAGAGCTGGCTTCTGAATGTCAGAAGTAGCCACAGCCGAATCTCCTTGCCCAGGGCAGTTCCACTCAGCAACCCAAGAGCTGTCCTAAAAGGCCAGGGTCCAAAGTCCCCAGCGGTCAGCCTGCACCCTCATTTATGGCACATTCTCTGTGCCAGGCCTGGGCAAAGCACAGGGGAGCACAGGATATATACCCTGGCACCTGAGCAGACTGTCGCGGGACCAGGAAATGGAAAGCAGATGAGGGCGGGAAGAGGCCACAGCACCTTGGGAGCAAGACTCGTGCGGGCTCCATTCTGTCTGGGCACCGAGGATGGTCCTGCCCAGAAGGAAGGCTAGGTGATGCCAGGGGTGTGGAGCAGCATGAAGAAGAGTCTGGCACTGCCATGACTGTGGTTCTGGGTACTGAAAAGGGACAGGGCCTTGTCTCTGGGCTTCTCTGTGCAATTCCTGGCACCAGGTAAGGTCACAGGTTCCACGCTGGGGCAGTGACAGTGTGGCTTCCTGGGCCCACACCTTCCAGTCCTCTTGCACTTTGCAACTTCCTCCTGCTTCTCCAAGGGGGTCAAGTTCATTGAGGAAGCTGTGCCCTGTGGTGCTGGGAAAACCCTATCTCCACAGCCTGGGTGGGGACGAGACTTGCTTCTGCGAGAACTTACTCTTCTCCCTAGCTAGCACTTGTCTCCCCAAAGGTCTCCCGGGCCTCTGAAGGTCACACCAGTTGCCATGACTAAGGTAAGTGAGCCAGGCATGGTCTTGTGAAGATGTTCCCATTGATCTCTGGGGCAGCTACACTCCCAGACACATGATAAGCTAATTTCTGGGCTCTATGGCAGAAAAGGGGAATGGACGCCCATGTACTTTACACAGTTAGGTGAGAGACATACCCGCAACTTTGGGGTTTCTTTGTTACAGTAGGCAGTGTTACAGTAGGGTGTGTTATGCCTCCCATCAAGAGGTGGCGTCTAACCTTCCCTCCCCTTGAATATGGTCTGGCATTAGTGACTCACTTGGGGAGTAGAATGATGTAGAAGTACTGTTCAAGGCCTTGCACTGCTCATTCACAAAGAGCTTCCACCCTGTCCTCTTAAGATGTTTGGCCTGGGGGCAACCACCCTCCGTGTAAGAAGTCTGACACTCCTGAGACCACCCTGTGCGATGAGACCACGTAGAGGGAACACCAGAGAAGGAGAGACAGACAGACAGATACACAGCCAGCCCTAGCTGGCTCAGCCCTCTCCACCAGGCAAGTGTCAGTGAGGAAGTTTCCATGGACGTCCCAGCCCCAGCAGGTACCAAGGGGAAAAGAATGGATGAGCTAACCCAACAGTCAGACCCAAAGCTCCAGACATTCAGCCCTAGAGGAACCACTCCAGCCACCACGCCATCATGCAGCAGAGATGAGCTGTCTCCACCGTCTCTGCCTGAATTCCTGAGGCACAATATTTTGAGCGTGATGAAATTGTTGTAGCCTTAAGCGTCCAAGTTTTGGAGTGGTTTCATTATGCAGCCACAGAACTGGAAAAGCAGCTTATCCGATCTTCCCAGCTACCTGAGAGTTCTGGCCCAGGAGTCCCTGTGTCTGGTCTGGTCTATATTCTGACTCTCCATGGGAAGCGTGTCCCCAAGGTCCCTTGCGTCTCTGGCCCTTCTCACTGGTCCTCAGCTTGGTTGTCAGAAAGCCATCTTGTGGGCTCCTAGGTCCTGCAGAAATGATCCCCTTGCTCGAGTTTGGGCACAGCCTGGGAGATGCAGTTTCTTAGGAGTAGGGGTGGTGTCTTAGAATCCTATGTGGTGGTATCATATCTGAGGATTTCATGCAGGATCTGTGAGGCTCTGCCTCCTTCTAAGCAGTTCCCTTCTGCAGATTCATTTTCCAAGGTTCCCAAGGGAAAAAGTGAGGAAAGCAAAAATTGAGAGTCCTCTACTGTGGGAGAATGCTGTGACTTGTGTCCAGCACTCGCCGCAGACTGCCACATCAGCCGTTGTCACGGAAGCCCCCCGCCCACTGTTCTCACTGAACTGTTCTGGGAACACACTGTCTCTGGGGGCACCGCAGCTCCATGAGACATAGATGCAGGACTCCAAGACTGTTTTGACTGAGGGTCTGGAGTTTCCTAAATGTTTTTCCAGGGGACTAGTTTCCAGAACTGGGGTATTTCAGAAGCCAAGAAATGAGCGCGATGTGTGGCCTTTAACTGGAAGGAGGGGTGTTCGGTGAAAAATGGATCTGGTGTGTGAACAGTGGTTTGGCCATCCCATGGCCTGCACGTCTGTCTTCCCAGGACTGCACAGGTGGACCACCTGCTCTCTCCGAGGCCTCCTGTTGGCCCCGTGGATGAGAATGGGTACAGTCCTTGCTTGGTGGAATTGGCCCTAGGAACCCAGCCAGGTTTCCAGATTTAGGCAGGGCTGTCTATAAGACACAGAGAAGTTATGCTATCCAGCAAAGACAGGACTAATGTGCGGTGAGCACAAAATTTTAAGAGGTGCTCACTCTAAATTTAAGAAGGCGCTCACCCTAAATGTAAGGAGGCACATCCTAAATTTAAGTAGGTACTCAACCTAAATACTAGGAGGTGCTCACTCCCAGGGCCATGCAGGGGCAGCATTGGCCCTTTTGTGACCATGAGAATGGGTGCCACCAGCCCTGGTGTCCAGAGACGCGCATGGCCCAGGGTATGGGAGCCTCTAGTTACTCCTGGAGTCTGACCTGTACGCCTGGTCCTGCTTCTTCCTTACCAGGCAGCCTGGCTGATGTCCCTGCAGCTTTGCCTTCACGGGGCTCTAGTTCAGTGTGAAATGGACAATCTGTGTCAAGAAGTCACTCCAAAATATGACCCTGAGGCCTTTTCCCAGAGCTGGGCATGGGGACAGAGGAATGGACAGTTTGACAATGGAAACAAATACCATACGTGTCCCCAGAATCAGGGCTTCAATATAATAAATTCTCTGTAAGAAAAACTTGCTCCTTAGAACAGCCTTGATCCTAGATGTATTGTTGTTGGTTTTGTGCTGTAGGTAGGAGGGTGGTACTGGGCAGAGCTGCCACGTAACTACTTTTATACCCAAGTGGCCCATTGACTCCTTCCAACACTCCTGTTATCTGTCCCTCAGGGCCCTGTGACCTCTCGTCCCAGACCAACAGAACCACATTAGGAGCCCCTCCTCCAGTACAGTCTGCCCCACCCTTCTGTCTCACCCCTCCTGCACTGCCCCCCAGGGGAGGCATCTTACTTGGTGCCGGTTAGAGCCAGCTCTTCCTCCCCAAGCATTTGTGACAAGCCTGGCCTCCTCACCTTGTCCCCTTCCCTCTAGCCTCTGTCCCTCCTGCCTGGGCCGAGGCACAGTAATTTCTTCTCCCAGAGGCCAGGGCTTTCTTCTGAGTTGCCTTCCTGAGTGGTTTGTTCTAGTTCAGGTTAGCAGGGATCAGAGGTTCTGGGCCAAGAGCCTGTGGTGCACCGCTTTCTGAGCATCCTTCTGGGCGTCTTGAAGCGCTGGTCTCAGAGCGGGGGCGGATCTGTGCGGATCTCACAGCGGAGCTGTGAGGATACTCGGCTGTAGCAGAGAAAATGTGAGGGCAGATCAGGAAAGCGGAGTCCTGGCTTCTCAAGCAAATCAAAACCCTCTCATCTGCTTCCTCTTCCGGAAAATGGGGGTAATAAAAGCATGCATAAATGGCTGTGAATATTCAATCTTAGTAAATTATAGAGTGTTGTGCAGATGTAGATGATGGCTCAGAGAATTATCAGGAGAGCCAGGTTGTTCTTGCCTGAGAGAGGCAAGCACTCTCAAGGGAGAGGAGAGGGTTTATTCTCATCCTTTCCTTCCATTAATACACGGTTTTGTTGTAGCTAAAGAGCTCTTCTCTCCTCACTGATGTTGTTCATTGATTTTTCTGTCCTAGGTCCCTTCTGCAGGCCTGATTGGGATATCAGTAGTCCAAAGCCCCATCCATTTCAACATCTCTTGTGTCATGTCCTCTGTGTGACCTGCTAGGGATGCCCGTGGCTTAGGGCCAGGGTGCTCATGAGGGTGTGGCCTGTCCGTGGTGCTGACTGCTGAGGGGCTATCCTGGTGGCCTCTGGCCTTATGCTGCTTCTGTTTCAGGACTGACCTGGTGGTTGGCTGTAGGTTGTCTGTTCTGACTCCATCACTGGGTTGAGTTTTGATATCTGTCTTACATCCAGTGCAGTGCCCTGGTGGCAACAGAGGTCACTAGAGGTCACATTACCTGGCTTTTCATGCCAGACAGTGATCTTGGCTCTGGATGCGTGGGGAGCAGGATGAGAATGTCATATTCACTGCTGCTGAGGGCAGCCTCATAACTCGCCACGTCATAATTATTGCTCCTCTTCATCCTCAGGTCTAGTGTATCTCCTACTGGTCATAGGATCAGTAAGGACATGTCAGGTAAGGATGTCCCAGCGGATGACAATGACTGGGGATGGTTTAGGTTCTGAAAGGGTCACAGAAGGGTGACCTACAAAGGGTCTACCTCATTGTAGAGGTAAAAGCTAGATTTGCACCATTTCTAAGAACATGAAGATGTTGGAACCAGTTGCTAAGAATCCACTGAGATAAGGAGGTAGTAGCTGTAGGCTTCTTAACCCAGGAGAAGCTTTGGCAGAGTCTAAGCCTGGCAGGAAGGTTTACCTGTATGCTGAGAGACGTTCAGCTGACACATATGGGCCAGGGTTCATAAACGCTATGAGAGAAGGCCAAGATTTTATAGTATAAAATTCTGGATATTCAATTAGAAGAGATTTTAGAGTGTAGTGTGGCAGTCAGTACCCCTAATACCTCTCACAAGCCTGTTAGGGAAGAATTTCCTGAAGGCAAGAGATTGCCTTTAGATTTTCTGAACAAGATTCTTGTAACATGACCTATAGACCAAAGTTGACCAGCCAGGAGGTCTACTGTGGTTGGCCTTGTAGAAGTCCTGTGGTAGATTGCAATAATGCCCCTCGTGTGTTTGCACCCTTTGTTATGTGACTTTGCAGTCCCCCACACTAAAGTGAAGTCTGATTCCCCAGGCCCTTGATCTGAGCTCAGAAATGTGACTTGCTTTGTGCAAAAGGGTGTTATCAGGCATCATGCAAGCAATGACATGAACTGGGTTTGTGAATGGGCCTGTTCTCTCCTGCCTCTACCGTGATGCACAGCTACCTGAGCCAACCTGCTGGGGCACGAGGGACGCAGAAAGCAGAGTGGCCCTTCTATCCTTGTATCCTTCCATCCATCCCCAGACAACCACTGACTTGCTTTCTGTCATTAGAGATTAGTTTGCATTTTTTAGAAGTTTATAAAAATGGAATCATACAGTACACACTCTTTTTTGGCTCTCTCCTTTCATTCAGTATGATTATTTTGAGATTTATCCACGTGGTAGCGTATATCAGTACTTATGTCTTTCTATTGCTTTTTAAAAAGTTTATTTATTTTGAGAGAGAGAGAGAGTACATGTAAGTGGGGGGAGGGGGAGAGAGAGAGAAGGAGAGAATCCCAAGCAGGCTTCACGTTGTCAGCTCAGAACCCAATGTAGGACTCAATCCCACAAACCATGAGATCATGACCTGAGCCAAAATCGAGAGTCCGACGCTTAACCAACTGAGCCACCCAGATGCCCCTATGTCTTTCTATTGCTAAGCAGTATGGATGCACCTTGGCTAGTTTAGAGCTCATCTGTTGATGGGCATTTGGGTTGTCTCTAGCTTCTGTCTATTACAAACAAAGATGTTATGAACATCCATGTACAATCTTTTAGTGGACATATGCTTTTTTTTTCCCTTGGGTATAAATAGCTAGGAATGGAACGGTTGGATCATATGGTAGGTAGATGTTTACCTTTTAAATAGATTGCCAAATTGTTCCCAAAGTGAGTGTACCATTTTACATCCCATCCGTAGTGTAAGAGAGCTCCACATCCTTGCAAACATTCAGCACTTCGTATGGTATTGCAAACATTCAGCACTTCGTATGGTAAGTCTCCTTATTTTAAGCCATTCTAATACTATGTAGTAGTACCTCCTTGTGGTTTTGATTTGGATTTCCTTAATGACTAATGATGTGGAACATCTTTTCATGGGCTTATTGGCCTCCATATATTTTTTTTAACTTTTTTTTCATTCTCTTAACATTATATTTTGAAAAGTGAAGTTTTAAATTTTGATGGTATGCAATTTATCAATTTGTTCTTTTATGGATTGAACATTTGATATTATAAATAAGAAATGTCTGCTTAACTCATTACCTAGGGTTTATCCTGTAATATAAAAGTTTTTTAGTATTAGGGGTGCCTGGGTGGCTCAGTTGGTTAAGGGTCTGACTTTGGCTCAGGTCATGGTCTCACCATTCCTGGGTTCCAGCCCTGCATCTGGCTCTGCGCTGACAGTGTGGAGCCTGCTTGGGATTCTCTCCCTCCCTCTCTCTCTCTCTACCTCTCCCCCACTCACACACACTATCTCTAAAAAGTAAATATTACAAAAATAAAGGTTTTGGGGCGGCTGGGTGGCTTAGTCGGTTAAGCGTCTGACTTCGGCTCAGGTCACGAGCTCACAGTTTGTGAGTTCAAGCCCTGTGTCAGGCTCTGTGCAGACAGCTCAGAGCCTAGAGCATGTGTCTCCCTTACTCTCTGCCCCTCCCCCACTCATGCTCCATCTCTCTCTGTCTCAAAAATAAGTAAATACTAAAAATAAATAAATGAAAGTTTTGTAGTTTTAGGCTTCACATTTAGGTCTATAATCCATTTTAGTTTTTTTTGTATATGGTACAAGGTATAGATAGACCTTCATTTTTTGGTAAATGGATACTCAATTGTTCAGTACCATTTGTTGAAAAAGTTATCCTTTGTACACTAAATTGTCCCTGTACTTTTGCCAAAACTCTGTTGTTTATAAATGTATAGGCCTATTTCTGGACTCCATTCTGTTCCATTAACCTATCTGTCTTTCTCTGTGTCAATACTGCATTGTCTTGACTTCTGCAGACTTACAGTAAGTCTTTAAGTCAGGTAGTGTTAATGTTCTAACTATGTTCTTTACAAAATTTTTTTGGGCTATATTAGGACCTTTGCATTTGCGTGTGAATTTTAGAAGGAGCCTTCAGGTTTCGGAAAAAACTGTTGGGATTTTGACTGAGATTTTACATCTCAGCAATATTGTTTTCTGACCCATGAGCAGGATAGATTTCTCTATTTATTTAGGTCTTCTTTACTACCTCCCAGAAATTTTTTTTTTAGTTTCCAATATACAGGTTTTTATTTACACCTTTTGGGTCAAGATTCATCCTGAAGTGCTTCATATTTTTGATGTTATGTTTATTGTATTTACAATTTTTCATTTTCTAATTTTTCATTTCTGGTATATAGAAATATGATTGGTTATTGTATATTGATTTTGTCTTATGCAACTTTACTAAACCCTTTATTAGTTCGAGTAGTTTTTCTGATAGATTCTATCAGATTTTGTATAGATGATCATGGTCATCTGTGAATAACAAGTTTTCTTCTTCCTTGCCAACCTGTATTATTTTCTTTCTTTTTTTTTTGCCTTATTATACTGATTATAATCTTTAGTACAATGTTGGCTCAGGTGGTGAGAGTGGACATCCTTGTCTTGTTATTAATCTTAGGAGATAATTTGAATTTGTACTTGTAAGTAGCTGTAAAGTTTTTGGTAGATGTTCTTTTTAGACTGAGAAAGTTTTCTTCTATTCCCAGTTTGAGAATAGGTTTTATCATGAAAGAATGTTAAATTCTGTCAAATGCTTTTTCTGTATAATATAAGCTTTTTTTTTAGTTTGTCACTATTGTCAATTATATTAATTGATTTTCAAATATTAAGGCAATCTTATTGTTTCTGGGATAAAGTCCACTTGTATATGATATACTATCCTCTTGACATATATATATTTTTTGATTTGCTAAACTATTGTTTGGACTTTCACATCTATGTTTTGAGGGATATTTGTCAGTAGTTTCCTCATGATGTTTTTTTGGTCTGATTCTGGTATCAGAGCAATCCTAGTTTCTAGAATGAGTTGAAAAGTATTCCTTCCTTTTCAGACTTCTGGAAAGGTTGTGTAGAATAGATGATATTATTTTTTCAATGTTGCAGAATTCACCTGTGAAGCCATCTAGGCTGATATGCCACTTTTGGGGGATGACATTGTTTATAGCTCTGCAGGGTTCACTGATACTATTAAGGATATCACCTCTAGCACATACTAGCATTCTGGTAAGGACCTACCGGGGAAATTTCTTCTAGCTGTTGATATCAGGTCAAGGTATTTGCCCAAGGTATTTACTTCTTATTTCTCACATTCGAAAAGAATGCATCTGCTCACCCGTCCATATGGCAGCTTTCCTGGTGCCAGAAAACAATGGCCATACTTCCAGATACTCTCTGTCCATGCCACACAAGCCATGTTTCTTCATCCGAACTTCACCTGGCTTCTGGCAATCTAAGAAGTCTTGTGGGGGGACCCACAGAAAGCTCTTCCTCCTCAGCATCTGCCACTTGTATCTAATGACAATCTCTTTTGAGAATAGCCCTCTTCAGATGGTTGTTCAGAACTAAGGACAATTTTAGAAGAATTGCCAGCCCATAAAAAATAAAGTGAGGCCACCATCATTCTTCCAATTTGATCACTACATGTGATATAGAAATGACCAATTTCCTGTGGGCTGATCCTAATGACCCAACCTCACATTGTGAAGGAAAATGTTACTTAGTAAAAGACTTTTACATTCTTACTCCCTCTTCTCTTTGCAGCTTCAAGGGTCATAGATTGCCTTATTCCTTTCCTTTGGTCTTTCTTCTTTTTCCCATCCTGCAGGAAGAGCCCATCACTTATGCTTTACCATCCCTCTGTGTTCTACACATTCTTCAAAATTAACCAGCCCTGGTTGAGCATACGTGTGCCAGGCATTTTGCTGCTTCAGTCATTGTTTTGTTGAATGTTCACAGCCCCAAAAGGCAAATATAGTCATTATTCCCATTTTGTAGGTGAAAAAACTGAAGTTCAAAGTGGCTAGGTAACATGCCTAAAGTCACACACCTAGTAAGTAGTAGAGAAGGACACAAATTCATCCCTTCAACTCTACACTGCAGCACTTAGTGCTAGGATGTGTATTTATTGGCTTGTCTCCCTGGTAGACCATATGCTTCTCAAGGATAGGGGTCAGACCATCCTAATCTATGTGTCTACATGGCACAAGTGGGAACTCAGCACATGTTTGCTGAACAAATGAATCCTAAATGGAGTTACAAATTTCTTGTTCTAACTCTAAAGAGGACACAGGCACAAAGAAGTAAAAAGAAATGTTTGACCCAAGTCATATGATCTTTCAGTGGTAAGAGAGTGGGACAGAGGTAGGGATATTTCATTTACTCATTGGAACAATTGGATCAGAAAAGAAAAACAGTCAACATCCATTTGGAGGATGTGAAAACAATGTGGTCTTGCTTGGGTAATAAATTCACTTGTGGACATGTTAAAGTGCTTAAAGCTTCCTTAGATGGCAGGAAATGGTCACGGGGATACACATTTAAGAAGGATGGAAATTAGCATGGAGGGCCCAAGAAGGTTGCCTCAGAAGCATTAGATTTTTTTTTTTTTGAAGGCTTTGATAGGGTTAAGGTCAAACTATGCATTTGCTGTACTCTTTAAAAAATAATGAGAACATCTGGGTTTAAATGCTTCTTTTGTCTTAGGATATATTAATAAGACAGATCTCCATTTTGAACCAAATATTGGCAAGGAATGGGGCTTTGGGGAATGTGGCTCTGTCCCTTGGAGGACAGAAGAGGTTAATAGGTCAAAAACCTGGAACAAAACAAAACCTGTAAGTGATTCCAGGTTGATCTAAAATAGTTGATTTGTGAGAAAGAGCACATTAGCCTGACAAGCAGGGCTCATTCAAAATGGCCTTGTCTCAGTGCCCGCTCATGTCCTTGCTGGGTGTGTGGCGCCCCGTCTTTGGAGCAGTGTGCCCATAGTTCCGGGATGTTCCACTGCATCACTGTGCGTGGGCAGACGGGACCTCCAATACCATGCCTGCTGTCTGCTGGCTGTGTGACTTCTGTCCAGCTATCTGAACATTCTGAGCTTCAGTTTTCTCATTTGTAAAATAGAACTAAGGTCAGCAGTTGGCCCGCATAGACACTGGTGGGGTTTTAGCAAGATCGTGACTTTACTGTTGCTATCAGTTGTGCATCACCGGACCCATAAATGGGAGGTCCTGCTGTGGTAGTTCCCTCTGGAAAGGTGAGCAGATTTGTCTGTCTTCTGAGGAGGTCGAGGGGTGGATTTGGCAGTGCTAGTCAAAGTATGCGTGGTCATTGTTCAGAGACAGAAAATGAACATCTGGATGAAATTTAGGAAGTGTTTGGTCATGCTTACTACGCTTCAGTGTAGCTGTGCCCAACCTAACCATGACCCTACATGCCTGAGCCTGTGTATGGCGTGGCCTCAGTCAGGCCTCTTTGGGACCCTCTGTGTGTTTTACACCCTGCATCTTGGGGTTGCCAAGACATATAACGACAAGTTCTTTAGCATGAATCAGGTCGAGGATACACTGATAAGAATAGGGTCTCAGGAATAGATCTTCATCAGTTAGAATCTTGCCTCTTCGCTTCCTGTTTGTGAGACTCTGAGCAAGGTGTTTCACGCCACCAAGCCTCAGTTTCCCCCCACATGCAGTGAGGCTGAGGAGGAGGATGATGATGCTTCAAAGAATCATTATGAGGATGAAATGCAACACTACATTTGAAACAGGTAGCACAGACCTTGGCTTACAGTAAATACTCAAATAATGTTCATTATCGGCTATTACACATAAGTGGGGCTGGAAGAACGAAGAAAAGTCCTCAAGCCCTGGCAGTGAGAAGCCTCAATCTTGAGCCTCCATTGCTCTGAGGAAAGTTGCAGGGGTCTCACCAAAGGGCTAACACAGTGGGCTCTGTCCATTCTCTTCCCCGCAGACTTGGGGCTGGGGCTGAGGAGTGGTGAGGACGTACATGGAGATTCTCACCCAGGGACTAAGAGGACTGCAGAAGTTCATAGGGAAGCCAATCCTGGTTTCCAAGAACAGGGATGGGGACCAGTCTTGTGGGGCAGAGAAGGGGCACCCTGTACCTCTGTGCTCCCATCTCAGTTAAAACCTGCTTCCCATGTTCCCTTTTCTGATGGTTGATTTGTAGTGAGAATTAAGCCAAGGGTTGAACATCCCCTAGGGCCTGAGTCTGTAACTCAGGATGTCACGTCTCTGCCTTTATGTGGACACAATGAGAACCCACTTTGAGGGTTGGACAAGTGGGTGTCTGGCATCTGCAAGGGGAGGTATGGAGTGATCACAGTCTGTGTGCAATTCCCCAGTTGTGTCTGCTTCTTTGAGTGACTCCTGGAGCCACATCTCAGTATCAGAGTCACCAGACATCACATGTGCACACACGCGCACGCACACACACACACACACACACACACACACACACACTGCCTGCCATGCCAAGGAGGTAATGCAAATGAGTGAAGCTGGCCAGTGTAAGACAAATGTTGGGGAGCAGCTCTGTGATGACCTGGAAACGTTATGACTGGCTCAAAGTCATAAAAAAGTCTCATGGGAGAGACTTTTTCTAATTTTAGAAACACTTCCAGCTGGGTGCTGTCTGCTCATGGCCTGCCGGCCTTTGTTCAGCAGTGGCAATGCTCTGTCTGTGCCCATTGGTGTTGTGGGTCTGGGCATGGGGGTGGGGCACCAATGGCCCATGGGACCACTGGACATCCTGAAGAAGCTTCATCCAAAGGGCCTGAGAGGAGAAGAAGAGATGAGCTCAGCTAACCAGGCCCTAGTCACTGGACCTTGCCATTGTGGTGGCGTCTCCTGGGGTCTGGTGCCCTTAGAACTGCTAATAGTCTCAGACTCCATATGCAGAAGGGAAAAGGGTCTAGGGAAGAGGCTTTCCTCTAGGGAAGAGGATTGGCAGGTGTTTGGTCCCTGCAAGTGACACTGGGCAACCTTAGGCCACATGCTTCTCCCCGTTTCTGAATATCCTGCACTCCTTCTCACAAAAGGACCAGGGGCTATGTTAGGTCTCCTGGGTTTTCTGCAAAGTGACAGCCTCTGTCTCAAATCTTATTTCCTCTCTGGTAGCAATGCCCCCGTAAATGAGGCCCAGATTTCTCAACAGAGATTTCAACAACAAGAGGCTTAAGGGAATAAGGAATTTGCAAATCTTACACACTGGAAACAGGCCAGGAGTTTAGTCGGTGGAAGAAACTTGAGATTTGCCCAAAAGCACCAAAGCCCCTCTCTTTAGCTTCCCACTTGCTCCCAGCACTCTAAAAGGCTCAAACAAGATTATTGGAAAGCCTGGCCATTAAAAGGTAACTTGTGGCCTATTTTTAGCCTGGGTCCTATCAAAATCAAGAGGAAGGCCCATCCTCAGCATTAACAGCAGCCCTCTGCACAGAGATAAGAGTGTTGTTAAGAGGAGCAGTGTTTGTGTGTGTGTGTGTGTGTGTGCGCGCGCGTGTGTGTATGTGGTTACAGACCTTTCCACTGGCTGAGATAAATTAGACTTTTAAACTGTCTTTTGCTAGGCTATTAGGAAAGCAGATATGTCTTAAAACAGCTTCCTGACAGGAGGCAGGGCTCAGCTGTGGGCAGAATATCACCAAGATATCTGAGAGTTAAAAGGGATACATTTTAGTTATCTGAAAACTGCCTAGAGGAAGGCAGGGTGGGCTCAAGATCAACACAGAAACTCTATATAGATTTACCTTTCTCTCCCCAGCATGGGAAGTTGTGGGCGTCGGCATTCATTCCCTTACATGTAGGTAACAAGGTGGTTCTGTCAGAGGTGCTAACTGACTACCCTACCAGCCCATTTACTTAAGACCCTCAGCAGAGCAATTCCAGACCCTTCCTGGTGTCTTCTGGGTGGGGTTTCCTACTCTGAGAAGTAGAGGGTTCTTTAGCCAGAGTCCTGGCCTTTTCAAAAGTTGAGGCACCTGAGCTCCAGATTGGCCATCCCTTTGATCTGCATTGTGACCTTGGGCAAGGTCACTGCCCCTATTTGAGCTCAGGTGCTCCATCTTGCAACAAGAAGGGTGGCATTAGAGCTTCTCCAACAGCTAATGTCCTGTGCTAACTGAGGACCTAGATGCTAGCCAGTCTCCCCAACAAGCTCTGACCCATGTCATAGAGGCTTCTCCCAAGAGGTTATGCCCTCGGTCCACTTAGCTCTGCTCAGTTTATGCATCCTTAATCCTCCAAAACACCTGGACAGCAGGTCTGGACCAGAACATGCCATCCTAGGGGGTCTGGGTGGCTCACCCAAGGTCATACATCAGCAGGTGACAGGGCGGGGGCTGAGACCAGTACTGTTGGAGTCTGAGCTGGGGGACATTTCCTATTTGCCAAGACCCATACTGGATTTTGTCCAGTGACAAGTAAGGACTTAGTGAGCAACATGTGTCTCTTCCTTGTTCCCAAGGGACAATGGGGCCCAGAGCTAAGAGCTCAGAATGCTGCCTTCTCACTTCCCCCACACAGACTCTGGCCATGTGGGGGCTGATGGGGCTGAAGGTTGGGTCTACAGTAGGGAAGTAAGCAGACAGAGCTCAGGATCGTGGCTGCTCTGGTTCTGCTCTGTGCTTTCAGAAAGCCAAGTGGCCTGTGATCAGGCTGGGTGAGGGAGAAGAGCCCAGCATAGGGAACCATTTCTACCCCAGACCCACACTGTGTTCTTGCAGTCAGTCCACAGGGAGGGGGCTTGGGTTTCTACAGGACTTTCTGTTAATGAGATAGGAGTGGGCCAAGGGAAGCCAGGGATCTCTAAGTTCAGTGCTAGAGCTCAGCCTGCCCCAAGTGCTGGGAATTCTCATTCTATGAAATAGGGCTGTGGTTTGAGTAAAGCAGGATGGGCTCCGTTGATCATCTTTTTCACTGTAGAGTGAGGCATCCAATTCTCATATTGGCCTGGTCTTTTATACCTTCACCTTCAGCCCCCCATCTCCACCTCACAATAGCCCTGTAGGAGGTAGAGCAGACCCTCTCTACTTAGTTCCCAGATGAGGACACTGAGGGCTCTCACGGTCATATGGGTCTCCAAGCAGAGATTCAGCATCAGGCTCCCTCTCCCAGGCTCACCCCCCTGCACCTGCCACTGCCCTGCAAAATAGTGTTTCTGGAAGCATTGGGAAGAAAAGTGAGGGCAGATGTGGCCCGCTGTGTCCATCTGTCCCCAGCCTGCCGATCCCCACCCCTCGAGCAGCTGCGTCTGCTGTGCACCGTGCACCGTGCACCGTGCACAGGGGACTGTAGCGGGGAGGCGGGGTCTTACCTGCAGCAGTGGTGATGCCCAGGAGCCGGCAGGTGTATTCCAGCCCAGTCCAGAGCATCTGCAGCTTCATGGTGCCAGGGTTGAGGGCAGGGTCCTAGTAGGGCTGGCAGCAGTAGCTCTGGCCTGAGATGCTCCTCGATACCCGTGTGCAGGGGGAGGCTGTGACTGTCGGCTCTGGGCCCCCGTGCCCCAGGGCCCTGCCTTCCAAACCGGTCCTGGCCACCACAGCCTGGCCGAGGTGTGAATAGGGCTCACCTTCCCGGCTCTGCTGCCTGTGCCCTTGCCAGACGCTCGGCTTAATCATTACCTTGGAAGAGTGCCCCTGCTGCTCCGTGCAGCTCCGGCCTGGCCTGGAGTTGCTGCGGCTCCAGCTCGGCCGCTTGAGATCAGGCCAATTAGGGCTGGGCTGGAGGCAGCCTGGAGCTGGCAATTAACCATTTCTGGGTGGGAGGGGAGAGCGGGGAGCCAGCCCAGGCCCTTTCGTACTGGTCAGCTCTGAGAAAGTCACACCTGGACCTCAGGCCCTCGGGCTCCAGGGAAGTCATTGTCTAGAGGTGACGGGTTTGTGTGGGAGAGAAAGAAGTGTCTTTAAATCACTAGCAGAAACAACTCATAAAATGAGTTCCAAGCTTCTATTCTTCTGCATATAGGTGGATTAGAAAGCTTTGCAGCCATGCCAGGTTTGGACTATGCCCAGACATACTTAGCTCAGGCCCATAGCACAGAGGGACCCTCCTCTATCCCCGACAAGGATCCCTGACGTGTGATGTGGAAACCACTATGATTCTCTGGGAGGGGACTTTCTATGTCAATAATTAACTGGGTGACCTTGGGGAAGCCCAAAGATGTTTGTGAGCCTTAGTGACTTTTGCAGATGATAAATGAGAGGGTTTGGCTGGATCAGTGATTCTCAGGGTACATTCTGGGAGTTGCTCCGGGAAGCCCAGCCTCTAAAAGCTGACAATTGTGGGCTTTTACTAATTCACAATTTACTCATTGATGAAAAGTTTTAGCATTCCTCCCAGACATATTTCTGAAGTCTTTTATCTCTTTGCTCAAGTGGAATTGACAGCAAAACAACCAAATCATGAAAAAAAAAAGTCCCCAAACTAAATTCTAATAATAACAAAAACTCAGGCATAGTCTGTTTTGCTTATTGCTTTGGTGAGGATCATACACCTTCATGTATGAATACATACTTTTCTCTAGTAAAGTTATTATAAGTTTCCCGTGAAGAAAACAATCAAAAAATTAAAAGGCAACCTACAGAATGGGAGAAGACATTTGCAAATGATATGTCTGATAAAGGGTTAGTATCCAAAATATATAAAGAACTGATATAATTTCACACCCCCAAAACAAATAATCCAATTAAAAAATAGGCAGTGGTGCCCAAGTAGTTCAGTCCGTTGAGCGTCTGACTTCAGCTCAGGTCATGATCTCACAGTTCATGAGTTGGAGTCCTGCGTCGGGCTCTGTGCTGACAGCTCAGAGCCTGGAGCCTGCTTTGGATTCTGTGTCTCCCTGTCTCTTTGCCCTTCTTTTGCTCATGCTCATGCTCATGCTCTGTCTCTGTCTGTCTGTCTCTCTGTCTCTCAAAAATAAATAAACATTAAAAAAATTTTTTTAAATGGGCAGAAGACACATGAAAAGATGTTCATCATCACTTACCATCAGGGACATTAAAATCAAAACTACAAACAGATATCACATCACACCTGTCAGAATGGTTAAAATAAAAAACACAAGAGATAAGTGTTGGTGAGGATGTGGAGAAAAAGGAACTCTCTTGCACGGTTGGCGGGAATGCAAACTGGGGCAGCCACTCTGGAAAAAAGTATGAAGGTTGCTCATAAAAAGGAAAAGTAGAATTCCCCGATCATTCAGGAATCACATTACTGGGTATTTTACCCCAAAATACAAAGACACTAATTCAAAGAGGTACATGCATCCCTATGTTTATTGCAGCATATTTACAGTAGCCAAATTATAGCAGCAAGTGTCCATCAATTGATGAATGGTTAATAGGATGTGGTATATATATACATTGGAACATTATTCAGCCATAAAAAGAATGAAATCTTTCCATTTACAATGATGTGGTTGAAGCTAGAGAGTATTATGTTAAGTGAAATAATCAGAGAAAGACAACTACCATATGATCCCACTCCTATATGGAATTTAAAAAACAAAACAAACACACAAAGAAAAAAAAGAGAGACACAAACCAATAAACAGAGAACAAATTGATGGGTTACCAGAGTGGAAGTGGGAGGGGGCATGGGGGCAGTAGAGGATGAGGATTAAAGACTTATTCTGATGAAAAAACAATAACAAAGTTATTCTAATGTGATTGATTAATTTGACCAAGATTTTGCGGCATTCCATAAAGACTGCCATTTTTTAAAATCTCCTCATTTGAATTAGTTTAAGAATCTCTGTGTTCATGTGACTTTTAAGATCAAGTTTAAAAATATATGGTTTGGGAGGCCCTGGGTGGCTCAGTCAGTTGAGCATCGGACTTCAGTTCAGGTCACGATCTCATGGTTTGTGACTTGGAGCCCCTATCGCTCTCTGCTGTCAGTGCCGGCCGGGCTTGCTTCTGATCCTCTGTCCCCTCCTCTGCACCTCCCCCATCCTTCCCACCAGCTCATGTACATGCATGTGCTCTCTTTCTCTCTCTCTCTCAAAAAGAAACAAAACACTTTTAAAAAGATTAAAAATATGGTTTGACATATTTATGTCTTGGGTCACGTGTGTTTCCCAACTCCACAGTTCCCAGTTTCCCACAGGTCCTGGCGCTGGCGCATGCCCTCTCCCGCATGCCGGCGCCTGGGTGTCTGTAGCACACACGACCGCACAGATGTTACTGTGGGCGGCCGGGGGTCTGCAGTCCCGTGGCTCCATGCCAAGTTGGAGCCTGTTCTCTCAGCTCCTTTGGAAGCTCTGGCCAGCCCCGCAGTGCGCTTTGCTCCTTCCTTGCTAACAACAGCTGGTTTTGTTGGGTATCTGACATCTGCCTGCTCAGAAGACAGAGTCCTTCCAGGCCTTGCTTGACACAGTCTGTTTAGCTCTCCAGTCCTGATTATAGCCCCTTCCTAGTGCTTTTGTTTTAGAAATGAGCGCATGACCCAATTCTGGTCAAACAGCCTAGAAGGGGTATATGCCGAGGTACTTCTGGGAAAGCGTCCCTCACTTTTAACAAGAGCCTGATGATGGGCTGGGCTTCCCCTCCTTGAGTGCACCTGTATCAGGACGGACAGCTCCTTCTTGATTGGGGGGTCAAGGCAAAGGGCAAAACGAGCACATGGAGTCTGTCCAGGGATATGATAGCAACACTGGGCCCTTAGCGAGCTGCTAAACTTACCTGTTCCTTGTTTGTTTGTTTGTTTACATTTTAAAGAATGTTCACTTATTTATTTTGAGAGAGTGCGTGCACGCAAGTGGGGGAGGGACAGACAGAGTGGGTGAAAGAGAGAGAATCCTTAGCAGGCTCTACACTGTCAGCTCAAGAGCCCGACACGGCTGGTGGAGGAAGGAGGGTATGGGCTGTTGCAAAAGCTCACTGTGGAGGTGACCCTGTGTGCGCCGGCTTGAGGAAACTGAGAAGAGGCCGCTGGCAGTTCTGGCCCCTCTTGCTACCACCAAGCCATTTGTGGAGCTCCGTGGGGAAGGGAGAAATCTGGCTGGCAGACAAGGTCCTCAGACGTCTCAGAATTCAGAGAAAAGATTTCCAGGAACCGAGGGCCAGAGACCTTGAAATAGAAGCTGACTGTGAAGGTGGGGAAGCTCCCAGACATTTAGCTCTGGCTTTGTAGTCATTAATGGGCTCAGAGGAAAAAGAAAAAGGCACTTTCCTGAGAGATCAGGGGGCTGCCCAGGGAACTCTGCTTCTAAGAGGCTTGTGAAAAGGTGAAGGGAAGGACTGAGGACAGCTGTGAGAGACCTGCATGAAGAGTGAAGAAATGTGCCCTGGGCAATAGGAAGGAGCCTCAGACTATAGCAATATAGGGACCAGAGAACTAGGTGTCCCCTGCTCCGGACAACAGTGCAGCGTGGGTACTGCAGAGAAGGCACACTTTCCACTCTGGCTGCTTTGGAAAGAATCTAAACTTGCCCTAATGGGTGGAGTTATGGGGAGAAACTTTCAGTTCACAGTAGGGGAAGGCAGCTCATCAGTTCTCCACTCACACGATGGGCTGATGTGGGAGGTCATGAGCTCCTGGAGCCCCCAAGAATACTGTGTATGCGTGCGCATGCATATCTGTGCACATGCGTGTGCATGTGTATGTGCATGCACATGTGTGTGTGGGCGAGTGTGTGCATGTGCACATTGGTGACACTGTGGGCAATTCTCAAGCTCTGATCAGATGATTTGGACCCCAGAGTCTGTGATTCCAGATGGCTGTGATTCTTAAAGGAATCCAGACAATTGCCCTGCGAAGTGCCAGGGATGCACCTAGAATGCAAAGGAAGAGAGCCAGAATTTCCTACCTTGCCTGGTTCCTCTTCTGCACATCTGTCCACAGTCCCTGGATGCCAGGCCAGGGCGGAGAAGCAGTGCAGAGAGGGAGAGGAGGGGTGCCAAGCTCAGCTCTGCAGTTACTAGCTGTGTGGTTTGGGACATTCTTTATCCTCTCTTACCTAACTTCCTTATCTATCAAATGGGTCTATGAGGCTTCTCACTGGGATAGAAGCATTGGGTCTATAGCAGATGCCAGGACATGGGATCTACTACTCTGAGTGAACAAGGAAAACTTTCTGCACTGTGGTCAACCTTTTGTAGGTTTTGTTACAACAGGATTCCACCCAGTGAATCAATGACACTCCCAATTAGGGGCACAGCCTGGCCCTGACCTCAGGGAAATAGGGAATAGCTGTTCTTTGGGATGATGGGGCTCACCCAGATCTTTGTTTACTATATTGTTTCATTTCACTGCACACTAACCAGAGTTCCTGTGTGTCATAACCATAGGAAGGCAGTCAGACTCAATAAGCTTACAATAATTCAAGCTGCTTGGTAATAAATGTCCTGCCTCCAGGGCTGTGAAAACTAGTGATAACGTCAGTGGCAGTCATAACAGCTTGTGTTTGTTCAACATTAACTGCATTCCAGGTGCTGTGCTAAGTGCTATATATACAACTCTATTCTTTTATTCACATTTTACAGATGAGGAAGCAGTCATGTTAGATTAAGTGCATTTATTCAAGATCACATAAAACAGAAATGAGGAGACAATGAGCCCAGTGGTCTCTGCTCGGCTCCCTCTGCTGTGCCCTCTGGTTTTACAGGTGCCTCCATCATAAAGCTGCCCAGTGAGAGGAGACCATGGCAATAACCCTGGGGCAGATCCTTCAGGAGGGTTTCTATAGGAAACTGTTCTTAGGTTGAAGGAGGCAATGGGGCACTTGTTGAAGTTCTCCACTGTCTTCCCATGATGGTGATGGGAATGAATGCCCCCCAAAGGCTGGGTTGCAGCTGCCCCTGGCCTGATCTAGAGCTTCTGTGTGTTGCTATATCTGAATGCTTTACAGATACACCCTGCCATATGGGATGGCCATAAATTGTGTGCCATTAATAGCAGCACAAAACTTCTAGATGCCCAGGATGGCTCTGGGGAGCATAAGAAGTCAGGAAAGGATAAAATGTGGGGGTATGCTAATCGTCATCTGTTGGGGGATGAGGAAGCTTGCACAAAATTGTAGGAAGCTCATGGGCATAACTCACAGGAAGTGCTTGGCCTTGGAGACAAATCCCTGGAGCTGCTCTAAACCTTTGACCCCTTCAGGCCCTCATCTCAGCGTCTGCAGAAGATAATAGAGATCCGTAGACCTGTAGCCCCCAGTAACCAGTCACATTGTATTAGCAATTGCTGAGTTAATGTTGGCTTCTTCCACTGGCTGGTGAGATTTATGGACTGAGGGATTGTAGATACTTGAATGAGTGAAGAAGTCTTGTCCAAGGGGACCCTTTGCTTATATTTTAGTTCTTTAGGATCCATTTAGCCAAAGCACAGGAAGTAGACAAAGCCACATACCCAACAGTGTAAAGGGTGCAGTGGATGCATTTTCAGGTAAATTCATTTTTGTCCTTCACCTCTCTCTCTTTCTCTAAGGTTGGTGCCATTTGTGTTTGCTTCCCCACAGTGTATGAGGTACCAATCATCTGTGCAAGGCCTGTGTTATGTACAGGGCTGTGTTAACAATTTCCCCATGAGTCTTAGTTCACAGGGAGGCAGAGTTGCCCAGGGTCCACCATGTGTTGGTCTGTGCAGGGCAGAGTGAGATACCTGCCCAAGAATGGGGTGAGGAGGGCTACTGAGCTGCATGGGTCTGCCGTGCTTGGCAACTGTCATTTTAACACCCTGGTTCTGGAAGAGGGGATGGTGTAGCAGTCTTCAGGCCAGGTTACCTGCAGATAAATTCCAACTTGCCTCTAAAGGACAGGTCATGCTTTTTGGGGATGTTTTTTTTATGCTTATAATGAAGCAGCTGGACCCTTCAGATCTTTCCAAGTCACTGAGGTTGTGGTCTTTATAACCCTGAACTCCATTTCAATTAAGCTGTCCTGAAAGGGTAGACTGACAGGGTGAGGGATTGCCATGCCTGATGGGGGCCTGACACGGGGACCACCTGCTCTGCTGAGCAAGCTTCATCAGACGTGGTCAGACGGCCTTGCTGTTGCAGCGAGGTCTCCTGGGACCATCTGTCGAGACACAGATTTACAGTGCGTGGCCATGGGAGGTTTTAAACATTTCACGGCCCTGGCCCTCTTGATGACCACAGATTTTGGGAAACTGGTCTCTGACATCAGTCCCCCCAGGGGGCACAGTGAGACTAAATACCTGTCCAGGTTTGTAGCATTTAGGAGGTTAAATCCCCAACACTCCCAAGAGTGAACTACAACATGTGGAGGAAATAATATTTTAGGCAAAGGCGCCGAGTTGCCTCAAACAAGGTCCCCCTCTGTTGTTGCTGGGAGGAAGGGGTTTTCACATCAATCAGAGCCCCAGTGGGAGCTCAGGAGAAAGAACACAGGCTCCTTCGTGAGGGTCCTGGCTGTGCTCTTCCTAAAAAACCCACACCCGCCATGAAAGGTGAGGGCAGGGGTGAAATCAGGAGGGTGAAGCTACAATTTCCCCTTCCATGTCAGCGCTTTTCATGACAGTGTCTCTGAACATTTAGATTTTTTTTGGTTTAAATTAATTCTCAGGGGCGCCTGGGTGGCTCAGTCGGTTAAGCGTCCGACTTCGGCTCAGATCATGATCTCATCGTTTGTGGGTTCGAGCCCCGCGTCGGGCTCTGTGCTGACAGCTCAGAGCCTGGAGCCTGTTTCAGATTCTGTGTCTCCCTCTCTCTCTGACCCTTCCCTGCTCACGCTGTCTCTCTCTCTCAGAAATAAATAAAACATTAAAAATTTTTTTAAAAGATTAAATTAATTCTCAAAAGATGTCTAAGGCTCTGCCAGGAAAACTGAGAATCCTGTTGGTAAATTCTGTTCAGAAGTCAAGCAAGGTCATTTGTAACTTCTCTATGTACTAAAACCATGTCTTACTCTTTTGAGTCTCTTCAGTCACCCACCATCACACACTTGCTAATCCACATACCAAAAAAAAAATATATATATTTTTCTGATATAACGAAACAAAAAAAAAAAGCCAAACAACAAAAACCAACAACACCAAGGTTTAGTTTTGAAAACACAGGGGTTTCCAGATGAATGTGCCTTTTTTTTTTTTAATGATAAGCATTTGGCTCCTCCCCACTAAAATGGAGTGTGAGGGTTTAAAAACAATTACTACATGGATACAAGATAAGAGCAAACAGGGGAATTTAAGTGAAGGCGGTTGGAGCAGTGGCCACTGATTTTGCACAACATGGGAAGGTTAGAGCTACTGGCCTGCAGTGAGTATTTCCTGTGAGCAGTGAGTGTTTCACCCTGCAAATCCCTGAGAGGCTCAGCACCCAGGGAGCCAGGGTCAGGCTTAGAGCTAAAAATGGGGGAATAGTTGAAGTCTGGAACCTGAGCAGTTGGATTGTTAGGTCCTTTCCCTGTCCCATGCCATCTGGGGGCTCCCATCCCTGTTCTCTGCTCTGCTCGTGTCCTGTTCCTCCATCCAATGGAGACCAGAGGCTTATTGTCCAGATGAACTAAATGGCGCTGTGTCAGCCTCTGGGAGGCTAGGCGAGGCACTGGACAGAAGACAGGGATTAAAGTCAGACTTGTGCTGAACTGTGAGCCCTTTCCCTGACTTGACCCTAGAACTGCAGAGGCAGACCTGGGACCCCAGGGAGCAGCCAGAAGACTTTTCATGGAGAGTGTGAATAGCCCCATGGAAGACCTGAATGTTAACTTCAGGGGACCAAAAAGTCTCATGACCTTCTGGTGAAAACCCCAAGTCCTCAAAGTCTCCACATCACGTTTCTGATCAGTTTTTTAGTACCTTTTTGTAGGTATTAGGTCGTATTTGAGGAAAGGCTCCAACGTGACAGACAGAGTCCAAGACAAACAGATAAAGAGGACCCAGAGAGAAGGTATAGACGGTGTAGGACACATAGAAAACTTCAAAACAATAAACCCTATAATTACAAACTTGAGAGACGTATGAGAAGGTATTACATCTATAAAACCAGGACAGAATACTCTGGCAAAAAAAAACAATAGCCACCCCAGAGCAAAAGAATCTCAAAATGAAAAACAAAACCCAAACAAAATAAAATAACAGTTAGAAGCTAAAATCCAGTGCAACAAAAAGACAAAGAAAAGGAAATAGAAGAGGAAGTCTAAGGTTATGTCTACTGATCTCCAGGAGTTCCAGAAAGGCTAACAGAGGAGGAAAAAGTATGGAGGATAACACAAGAAAATTTATGAGAACTGAAGAAAATAAGTCTCCAGAATGATTAGGTTTTAAGAAGATGGAAGGTGGGTGCCTGGGTGGCTCAGTCGGTTAAGCATCCGGCTTCATCTCAGGTCATGATCTCACGGTTCGTGGGTTCCAGCACCATGTTGGGCTCTGTGCTGACAGCTAGCTCAGAGCCTGGAGCCTGCTTCAGATTCTATATTTCCCTCTCTCTCTGACCCTCCCCTGCTCATGCTGTCTCTCTTTTTCAGAAATAAATAAAAACAGTAAAAAAATAAATTTAAAAAAAGAAGATGGAAGGAGAGACAGTGATGGGGATGTCAAAATTTAATGCCTACAGCTGATCAATTAAAAAGTGCAACATGGGGGGTGCCTGGGTGGCTTAGTCGGTTAAGCGTCCGACTTTCGCTTAGGTCATGATCTCGCGGTTCGTGGGTTCGAGCCCCGCGTCGGGCTCTGTGCTGACTGCCAGCTCAGAGCCTGGAGCCTGTTTCAGTCTGTGACTCCCTCTCTCTCTGACCCTCCCCTGCTCACGCTGTCTCTCTCTGTCTCTCTCCTAGAAATAAATAAAAATATTAAAAAAAAAAACTGCAACATGAATATATTACCAAAAAATAGCACAGTGAATATCGGAAGAATTTGCTGGAAGAATTGGCAATATTTACCTTTGGGCAGTGGAACTGGGGAGAGGCATTAGAGAAATAGGGGACAACTTTTTGCAATTTTTGTTTTTGTTGATTTGCTGCTTCAAGCCTCTTATTGTCTCTTGAAATATTAAGCTTGGTTACTTTTTATTAGTTGGAAAAGAATAAATTGTATTTTGAGAAAAGAAACAGGGTTAAAAATTAAGAAAATACCTCTTCTCTGGATGTTAGTGTATGAGAGTGTGTTCTAGCTATACTATTATGGATAGATAAAAAAAAAAAAAAAACCCTTATTTTCTTACCACAACTGGCTATCATGCATGTTGCTAAATATTTGATTTTTATAGCTTAAAAATATACTGGAATTATGCACCTGCCAACAAAAATATGTGGAATGCTTATATAAGGAAGGCCTATTACTTGGTACTGCAGAAGAGAATGAAGCTGTATACAGTTAAAAACTTTAAAAGCTGCACAAATTTAGTGGCATGGGACAGAAACAACACAGGGGCTTCTTAGAAGAAATGGTTTGGAAACACTCCAAGCCACAGATGTGGAGGCCTTGGTGATGGAGGAGACATGGTGTCCCAGGACCATCATGCCAGCCCCATGCCATCCACAGCCGCTGAAGCCGATCCCTAAGATCTGCTGGAAGGTGGGGCCCACATCAGTCATGACTGTGGCCCATGTGAAGGCCAAAGCACATGGAGATCCCAGGTTGGTTGTAGGGTACTTTGTCCCTAGCTGTGAAGGAGGGTGAGTGGGGCAGGAGCCTTCCCCATCTTAGTGATGATATTCACCACATGTAGCAATTCCCCCACTGTGAGCTTGTAATCATGAGCTGAGCTGAGCTTGGTGAAGTCCCATCCGGGGAGGTTTCTGGGGAGAGTCTGTTAGGGCAGTGGGGACGCCTGCAGAATCTCCCGCTTGGGATGAAGTCCCCCACTCTGACTGCCACCTTGGTCAGCTCCTCATGTGTTACGTTCTCAGCTTTAAAACTGGTCTCACTTTTCCTGTTTTCTTTTCGTGTGCAAAGCGGGAAGTCAGGACTGAGGCGGGGAGAGCCTCACGGATGCTCCTGTGCAGGCCACAGGCCGGCCTGGGCTCTGTAGTTCCGCTGCAGGGCTCCTCTGTGTGCGGAGTATTTCAGGGGCAGGAGAACCCGGAGACTCTGACCCCAGAGAATGGTGTGGGTGGGTCCCTGTGGGGTTAAGCACCAAGTGATGGGGGGGAGATCTTTTGACCTTTCTGAGAAATCCAAACTCGCTCTTTCCCTAAGTTCACCTAAGACAGTGGGTCTTAACTTGACTGTTCATAGGAATCACCTGGGGAGGTTTAAAAAAATGCTGATGTCCAGGTCACACCTCAGACCAATTTAATCAGAATGTCTGTGGGTGGGACCCAGGCTCCATACTTTTTTCAAAGCTTCTAACTTTATTTATTTATTTTTTAAAAATTTTAAATGTTTATTGGAAAGAGCCTAAGTGTCCATCCACAGATGAATGGATCAAGAAGATGTGGTTTATCTATACCATGGAATACTACATGGCAATGAGAAACAATGAAATCTGGCCATGTGTAGCAACATGGATGGACCTTGAGGGTGTTATGCTGAGCGAAATAAGTCAGGCAGAGAAGGACAAATATCATATGTTTGCACGTATAGGAGGATTAGGAGGAACTTGACGGAGGAACAAGCGGGAGAAGAAGGGCGGAAATGGTGGGGGAAAGGGAGAGAGGCAAACCATGAGAGACTCTTGAATGCTGACAAAAACTGAGGACTGGTGGGGGGGGGGGGGGGGGGGGATGGGCATGGAGGAGGGCACTTTGGGGATGAGCACTGAGTGTTATGTAGAAACTAATTTGACAATAAACTATTTGTAAAAAAAATAAATAAATAAAAATAAAAATAAAAAGCAAAAAAAAAAATTTTAAATGTTTATTATTGGGAGACAAAGACAGAGCATGAACAAGGGAGGGGCAGAGAAAGAGAGAGACACAGAATCTGAAGCAGACTCCAGGCTCTGAGCTGTCAGCACAGAGCCGGACACGGGGCTCGAACTCACGAACCATGAGATCATGACCTGAGTCGAAGCCAGATGCCCAATCGACTGGGCCACCCAGGCGCCCCTCCAAGCTCCCTAACTTCAATGTGCAGGTGGTGTTAACAGCATGTCGAACACAGGGGCTCTAAATCCTGACTGCACATTAAAATCAAGTGGGAAACAAACAAAAAGCAGGAGCCTCAGTGCTATAACCCAGTCTCTGGGAAGGCCGGCTTAGGCACTGTTTGTGTTAGAATTTTCTAGGTGATTCCAGTAGGGTGCAGCCAAAATGAAACCCCTGGTCTAATGGGAGCAGTGTTATCTCTTGCTGCTTGTGTGAGGTTCAGCTTAGCTCCCTACTCCATCTGCAGGGCGGGGGGTAGGGTGGGATCCTCACCATTTAATGTTAGGTATGAAGCACTTGGTCCAGCACTTGGCAGTGCTCAGTGAAGGTCTTTTTGTCCTCGATTAGACTGGCTCTTCCTTGTGTTCCACAAGGAAACCTATAGCAGAAGAATGCCTTGGACCTCACATGTGAGACCTGGGAGGTACCCCGAGGTGACCCCTATAATCTGAGATTGGTTTTGGTCAAAGCTCTTCTTTTAAAATATTTTTTAAATGTTTATTTATTTTTGAGAGAGAAACAGAGCACAAGCAGGGGAGGGGGGAGAGAGAGAGAGAGGAAGACACAGAATCCAAAACAGCCTCCAAGCTCTAAGCTGTCAGCATAGAGCTTGACATGGGGCTTGAACCCACAAACCGTGAGATCATGACCTGATCTGATGTCAGACACTCAGCTGACTAAGCTACTCAGGCACCCCTCTTTTTTTTTTTAACTGAAGATCCAGTACTTATATTTTGACGGGCTGCAGAATGATTTCCCTCATTTCCCTTCTCTGCCTTTCTGCTTTATGCATTATAGAGAATTGCCAATTCTTCCATGTCCCTGTCTGGGGAAGGAGGTGAAGCCATAGTGTCTGGAAGCCCAGTTCCCGGTGCCTCTTTCTTCCTGACAAGCAGCTGGGAGTCTCCCAAAGCTTTCCTCCCTATAGCTGTCAGTCCCCAGGGTTCATTCTAGAGCTTTCCCAATCAGTGGACCATTTTCCTCCAGCCACAGGCACCCAGGGTATCATGTGGTATGATGGCTATCAGGGCTGGAGGGCTATTCAGGGTTCAGCTACTTACTAGCTGTGTGACCTTAAGCAAGTTACTTAGTCTCTCTGGGCCTTTGTCACTTTAGTATTTTTTTGGTGAGTACATATGTTAGTCTATAACACTCAAGTATAAAAATTGTCACATTTCTCCTAAGCAGATAACCTGTGCCTGCTTCTAACAAGTAAGCTGGTAGATTATGAATTCTGTGCAGTTGGGAGACCTTGTTCTCCATCGGATTGAGTGAGAGTGTCAGGGGGTTAAATGGCCCAAACACTCAGAAGAGGCCCTCTGGTATTCATTCCACACTAATTGCCACTGAAATTCTCTTTGTTCAAATCCACAGGTTTCTCGAAGGCAAGTGGTTCTGAATCATCTGGATCACATCATGGGGGTGGTGGCAGAGCACAAGAATGGCCACAGTCTTGCCCTTTTTCCTATATATATATGCTCTTCACAATGTGCCTTTGCAGCTCCCTCTCGTCCTCCCAAGTCTGGGCTGGCCTGTGTCTCGTTTTGGCCAATGGAATGCGGTGGAAACGAAGGTGGGCCAACTCTGGACCTCAGCATCTCGCATACTTCTACCTCCCCTCTCTGCTAACTCCCTCAGCTGCTGTTGGAACATGCTCAGGCCAGTCTGCTGGAGGACAGGAGCTGAGATGGGCTGTCGCATCTGAGGCCATCCCAGAGCAGCTAGCCCCCTGCTGACTCAGCAACAGTAGACAAAACCCAGTAGCTGAGCCCAGCGCAAGCTGCCAACATGCAGAATTGTCAGATAATAAGTGGTTGTGTTTTAAGTGACTTAGTTGTAGGGTGTTTGTTAGTCAAAGCTGACAGAGTGGCCTGTCCCACTCTGGGATAGCACAGAGCAAGATATAGCTGCTGCTGTTTGATGACAGAAATTCGACTCATGCCCAGACTCAGGAGATATTTGCCTCCCTATGCTCTCTCCACGGGGTCCCCAGTGCCCTCTCAGCCTAGGCCAGAATGACAGGTAATGCTCTTAATAGACCTTGGTGGGCATATCAGGCCCAAGGACTGGCTGGGAAGATGGGCTGGGAGCCTGCTTATCTCGCATAAACCCTGGCTGTGATGATCTCATCTGTATGATGAGGTGATAGGGTCTGAGGGTCACAAACGTCCCCCCAGCTCTGACACCCTGAGATTGTAAAACGAGGTGAAAACTTGCTGAGCAGCAGGGAATATCTCCAGCCAAGACACAGACGCCTTTCCTCCAATCTCTCCCTAGCCCTTGCTGAAGTTCAAGACCTGACCACATGGAACTCTTTGTCAGGAAAGCACCTTCTTGCTCATTGTTCTTTTTCAGACCATGGAGAGTCAGCATTTGAACAAGGTGGGATTTATATTCATAGAATTGGTTGCAGTTTGGCACTTGTTTGGATTTTGAGATATAAACTACTGGGGTGTCTGGGTGGACTTCCGCTCAGGTCATAATCTCATGGTTCGTGGGTTCAAGCCCTGCATCGGGCTCTGTGCTGTTGGCAGGGAGCCCACTTTGGATCTTCTGTCCCCCTTTGTCTCTGCCCCTCCCCTGCTTATGTTCTCTCTCTCTCTTATTAATAATAAAATAAAATAAAATAAAATAAAATAAACTACTTTTGTGTCTTGTGCTCCAGGCACGTGTTATTTATTGTTGGAGGTTAAGGTATGTTGAGGATCAGATGTGGGTAGCCAGGTCAGCCTGGCTAGGGGCAGATTATAGACCTTGTATTATTTTCTCCTGCTTATCCATTCACATTGGTTCCAGTCATTCTGAAACTGAGCAGTGGCCTATAAATATGAATATGAAGACTGTATGAGTTGCCCTTGGACTTGCAATCCTCCCTGGCACTAGTTTGTGGTGTACACCAGGGTGGTGGAATGGAAGGGGGTAGGAAAGTACTGGGACTTACTTTTAGACTCCCTGGGTCTGACAGGGACACATCACCAAGCTTTCTAGACAGGCTGCCAGTCCCCGTAACCACTCTTGCTATGGAACCCAAAAGAGACAGTTATAAATTTATTGAGATTACTTTAGACAATGCCTTAAATTTCCCATAAGGCACAGAGTACATAGGCTGTATAAACAACCCAATACAAAAATGTGTACTATAAATAAATAATGTAGTGAGCAACGTAGGCATGTATGAGCATACAGGCAGAATGCAATCTAACAATATCTGTTAGTCCATAAAAGAGAACAAAAGATCACATCCATTAGGATGGCTCTTACTAGAAAAATGGAAAATAATGGGTGCTGATGAGGATGTGCAGAAATGAGAACCCCTGTGCATTGCTGCTAGGAGTGGAAAATGGTACACTTTGGAAAACAGGCTGGCCGTCCCTCAGAAAGCTAAACATCAAATCATCATACGATAACTCGGCAATTCCACCTCTAGGTGAAGCTAAGTGAAATAAGTCTGACACAAAAGGCAAATATTGTGTGATTCCATTTATGTGAAGTACCTAGAAGGGGCAAATTCATAGAGATAGAAAGTAAAAAAGGGGTTAGCAGAATGTGGGGGCGGGAGAATGGGGAGCTGAGGTTTAATGGGTGTAGGGTTTCTGTGTGGGATGATGAAAAAGTCCTGGCAGCGGATGGTGGTTATGGTTGCGTAGCATTGTGAATGTACTTAATGCCCCTTAAAAATGGATAAAATGGTAAATTTATGTATATTTTCCCACAGTAAAAAAAAGTTAGGTGCGCCTGCATGGCTCAGTCAGTTAAGTGTCTGTCTTGATTTTTGGTTCAGGTCATGATCTCACCGTTCATGGGATCAATCCCTGCAACGGGCTCTGCCCTGACAGCATGGAGCCTTCTGGGATTCTCGCTCTCTGCCTCTTCCCCACTCATGCTCACATGTATTCTCTCTTTTTCTCTCTTAAAATAAATAAATAAAAACTCAAAAAAGAAGGCAAAAGCTCCCGTGGTTGAATTCAGCTCATTCACCCTGCCCTGTAGTGCCTGTCAGCAGGTCCCATCTGCACTTCACCTGGCGGGGGAAGTCGGTGGCCACATCAGTCCCATTTTGTAGATGGGTAAACGAGGGCACAGGGCACAGGAATTTGCTCAGGGTCTCTTATTCTCCTTTTGTTTCTACACAGCTCATGCACACATGTTCTCACTGTTGTGCCCTCTTACCATTCATCTCCCCTCCACCGGGATGTGCATTTCTCAATGCAGGGGCTACATGGGGCTGCTCACCCCACTATGGGGTGGTGCTTGGCACACAACAGACATTGATACCGAATGGAGAAGCAAATGATACTATTTGCCTGACGCTGGTTCCCGGGCTGGCAGGGAGCAGACACAGAGCATGCGTCTCGGCCTCTCGCTGCGGCTCCCTGTGTTTTGCATCATCTCAGCCCGCCTGGATGGGCCAGCGGGGACCCCATAAGCATGAAGCCTCTCCTTCATAAATGGCCACCACAGAGCTGTACTCTGAGCACCAGCACTCTCTTGATGGCTGTGGGGCTTCCCCCTTGGAGTCACTTTCTTGGCTGGAATTCTTGCCGGTCCCCTGGCCCACCCTACCTTTTCCACCCAGGGAACACTCACAGCTGGGTCGCCCTCACCTCCCTCTGCGGTGTGCCCTCAGCCCTCCTGTGGCAGCCTTCTCCCCGCCCCAGGGAGCTCTGGGGCGGCCGTCGAGAGAGACATGGCTTCTCACCTCCTCTCCAGCACAGTGAGGTTGATTACAAATCAGGTCGTCCCTCCCCCTGCTGAATGGCAGGTGCGGCCCCTCACAGACCCTGGTCCCACCCCTGGTGTGGGGGCATGTCACGCTTGTGGAGCGACCTGGGGGTGATGGACTTCGGGGGCCTGTTTACCTCCTCTAAGCCCCTGGCTGTGATGATCTCATCTGCATGATGAGGTGACAGGGTCTGAGGGTTACGAATATCCTTCCAGCTCTGACACGCTGAGATTGTAAAACGAGGTGAAAACTTGCTGAGCAGGGTGGGGATAATCTTTAGCCAAGGACACAGACATCTTTCCTCCAGTCCCTGCTTAGGCAACACCTGAGCTCAGGGTCATAGGGCAACACCCACTACTTCTGCTTTAAAACAGCTCAAAGGGACTCTTCTTTTCCCAATTCTGGTCCTCAGGCGAAGCCCCCTTCTGAGACTTCTGCCTTGGCGGATTATATCAGTATCTTTCGAGCACTCAGGGTTAGAACCCCAGAGCCAGCTTTTGCTTCTAGCCTCCCTTCAGCCCTGTGGGTCCCATTTCCGGGGGATCGCTTTCCTGTGCCTCCTTATATCCCTGGGGCTGTGCCAGGGCCTGCCTGTTTATCCTGTGCTGAGGGCCGTCAGCTGCTAGCTGATATGGCCCCTCTGACGCCTCCTCTTGCCCTTCCAGATGCCACACCACAGCCAGGGGGGGCTGTTCAGAGATGCAGAAGGAACCGTGCCACTCCCCAGTGTAAAATCTCAACAGTTCCTGCACCCCAAGTGTGTGGTCCTTCACCAGGCTCCGGGGCAATAATGTGCTGGCTAGTAAGTGCTTAACAACAGTCATCCAGGGCTCAAAGCCCCCTTATTTGTAGCTGTTGCCCATTTCTGTGGTGTAAATACTCCCACCGTGGTGGTTTCAAGCTGCCAACACGATGCTATTGAATGCACAGCTGGGAAGAGGCACCGCAGGACACCGTTAAACAGCATTTCCTTTGTGTGGCTCCAGGGGGTGCTAATGACCTCAAGAACGGAGATGAGAGTAAAATGTAATAAATTAACTAGACTGTGACCAGTTTTGAATATTTGTTACATTTCATTATATATCTACTTGAATATAATTTTACTTTAAATGGTGGCTTTAACAACCAGTCCTTTAAATACCTGGAGATGTAACCATTAGCTCTCACTAGAAAACACAAGGCAACTCTAGCACACAGCTGCCTGGAATGGCCGGTCTGTCTTGCCTGGGCCTGTAAAAAGGGCCATCGGCTTGGGGGCTGAACCTCATCAGCTTGCACTTGGATTTTCCCTGGTTTCTGCTGAATAAGTTCTACTAGGTCGGTCTTGTCCTCCTCTGGGCTTGTGCACTGTTGGGAAAGCTGTGCTGTGACTTGGATCCAGACAGAAGTTAAGTGCTAGAGGCATATTCCAGAGGACAAATCATCCAGAAATGTCAGGATGGAGAAAGCTATCTGTGGGATTGAGATACTAAGCATCACATACTCAATATTTAGACTTCAATCCATGCATCCTTTTCATTTATGGAAAACAAAGTGCAGATGGTGTTGGAAAGCCCTGGAATCTGATAAAATGCCATTTGAAATCCTTCTGTGGCTTTTTATTATGCGAAGTCCCAGGCATTGGTGAGATTTATGGTCGGCATTGCACAGATCTCTGTAGAAGAATTTTTCCTTGTTATCAGCCAGCCTTCATCTCTGATATTCATTTCAAAGATGTGGAGTTGAAATCCAAAGGAGCCCCTTTCAAAGAAGAAAAAAAAAACTAGTTTTCCCTGAAGCCTGCTCATAGCAATGGTGTCAGTACAAGGATGGATGTGAACTGGCCTGATCCTCAGGCCAGCATTCTGGGTTCTTGGGTCATCCCTTCAGTTCTCTGTGAGGGACTCTGAGCTCCCAGGAGCTGTCACAGGGCTCAGACATTCTTCTGGCTCCCTGCATCTAGTCTCTTCCTCTGCTCACCCGCTTGAACATCCATTCCCTGATCATCATGGCAGACTTGGCCATTCATTTTCTGAGTTGCCAGAAAACCTCATCTGTACCTCATTGGTTGCCTTCATCACACTGTAATATCATTGCCATCATCATCATCATCATGGCCACTAGGAGTTGTGAGTACTTCCAAGGTGCTAAGCACAGAGCTGGGCAGTCTGAGTTGTTTCTGTGTCTGTGTCTCCCAAACCCTTGTTTTCTGAGCTCCTGGGAGGCAGGGATCATGTTTAATACACCTTAGTCCCCTTGGTTCAGTGGCTAACACAATGCTGGATTTATAGTAGGTATTCTATAAATGTTTGTTAAAGGAACCTACATGAATTGATTTGTAGCCTTGGCCTTTACAAAATCAACCTCATTTCTATTTAATATGCTAATAAAATGGCTTTAGTCATTTGTCTTTTACAAGAAGGCCCTTCTCTTCTCTTGAGGTCTGGTCTCTTGTAATAAATGTAATACATCCATAGGACATTTCTTCACATCCACAAGCTCAGCCCACCTTCTCCTTCCTTCCCTCTGGGGCTGAGGTTGGAGGAATCCATTGCTAAGATCAGAGGCTATTTCCTGCAAATGACCTGCAGTCACACTGATCTTGTTCCTGCTGCTGTGAAGTGTGCCCCATCACTGGTTGTTCCTGTGCACCCCCACCCAGCCCCCCTCCCCCAGGATCTCCCTCATGTCGTTGAGGGATTAAATGTGGATACTCAAAATACAGTGTATGTATATCCTGTAGAAAGATGTCATGTGAATGTCATTAATAGGTAGTCCCAATTGCTGAGCTCAAACTTCAGTATAGATTTGTAAGTGCTTACTTCTGTACATCCCATAACCCAAGTAGATGGTATGACCACTTCTTAATCAAAATTATCCCTTTATCCCTCCTTTTATGGCTCTATGTAATTCTGCCTTGCTTTTCAAATCCAGTTCATTCTATACCAGCAATTTTCATTATTTCCCAGCAGTGGAGATGTTTCCACAGTGATGCTGGTAACTTCAACCTGACTCACCTAAAGGACTCATTTGGGGTCTATCTTGGGGGAAAGGGATCTTAATCAGGAGTTATAAGTCCCTCTTCTATCTCCTCCTTGCACTTCAGTGCAAAATGAAGTTGGAGAAAACAGAAGTGAAGTGGATGAAGAAGGACCTCATTTTTGCCCTAATTAATCACTTCATGAAATACATATGTACTTGTTCCCATCAGCATGGCAACAGTATGAAATGTCTGGCAGAGAGAGAGAGAGGGAGGGAGGGAGAGAGGGAGGGAGGGAGAGAGAGAGAGAGAGAGAGAGAAGAGTTAGAGAAGAGAGAGAGAATTCCAAGCAGGTTCCACGCTGTCAGCACAGAGCCTGATGTGGGGCTCGATCTCACAAACTGTGAGATCATGACCTGAACTGAAATCAAGAGCTGGATGCTTAACCGGCTGAGCCACCCAGGCACCCCTAGCTTCTTAAAACTTTAAGATTCATCCATTTGGGCTTTTCTATCAGTAGTTTTTTACTATGCCACTTTTTATTTATCCATTCACCTGCTGTTTTTAGTTTTTTTTCAACTATTACGAAAAAAGCTATAATGATCATTCAAGTACAGTTCTCTTTGTAGACATAGGTTTTTATTTCTTATGGTAAAAACCTATGAGTGGAATTGCTGAATCATAGCATGGATGTGTGTTAACTTTATAGAAACTAACAGACACGTCTCTTTAGTGGGTGTGCCAGTCCATGTGAAGGCAAGTTCCAGATGGTTTTGACTCTAGCAACACTAGTGGTTGTGAGATAGCATCTCACTGTGGAGAGTTTTGACTTGATTGCTGCACTGGTTCGGCTCCTTTCACCCAGTCCTTTTGGATGCACACAGCCTACTCGTTAGATAGGTTTGAGGATGTCTTGGGGTGTTTACAGCTCAAGAACCCGATGCTTGCCCAGTCAGCCAGGTGATACATGGCAGTGCCAACATTCCAGCCCAGCCACAGCTGAGTGGTACAATAAAAACTAGATATTTGATCTTTGTCCTTGGTTCCTGGCACAGAACTCCTAAAATCCTTGGAATTTCCTGAGTGGCAGGAGTGTTTTTTATTAATCATAATGAGTCCCTGCTTTTGAACTTACCTGAGTTTAGCTAAATGAGGTGAATCTTGGCAGTTCTCTCAAAAGCCTCAGGATGGGGGCTGGTTGCCAGAGGAACCAACCAGGCAGATTAGAGGATTAGAATTTTCAACCCCACCCTGTTGACCTCCAGAGAGGAGAGAGGGGCTGCTGATGGACTTTAATTACCGATGGCCATGATTTAATCAAATCATGCCTACATTAAAAAAAATACTTGGAGGGGTGCCTGGGTGGCTCAGTCGATTAAGCATCCAACTTCTGCTCAGGTCATGATCTCCTGGTTCGTGGGTTTGAGCCCCGCGTCGGGCTCTGTGCAGACAGCTAGCTCAGAGCCTGGAGCCTGTTTCAGATTCTGTGTCTCCCTCTCTCTCTGACCCTCCCCTGCTCACGCTGTCTCTCTCTCAGAGATAAATAAAACATTAAAAAAATACTTGGGTTAAAAACTCTGGAACAATGAGGCTAATAGAGTTTCTGTGTTTGTGAACACATCAAGTGCAGGGAAGGTGGTACATCTGAAGAAGGCGTGAAAGCTCTGTGCACCTCATCCGCATACCTTGTCCCGTGCATCTCTTCCCTTTGCTGTTGCTTTGTATTCTTTATAATAAAACCGTAATTCTAAGTACAGTTTTCCTGAGTTTTGTGAATCATTCTAGCAAATTTTCCAGCATGGAGGGGCATTGTGGGAACCCTGAATTTATAGATGGCAGGGCAGGAGTGCAGGTGGCCAAGGGACTCCATTTGCAACTGGCATGTGAAGCAAGGACAATGTTGTGGGATGGATCTCTTAACTTGTGGGGTCTGCACTAGCTCTGAGTAGTTAGTGTCAGAACTGAATTGAATTGTTGGATCCCCAGCTGATGGTGGAGAATCTGAGATGTGGTGTTGAAACGTTGTAGTTTCATGAATAAAGACCCTACAGGCTGACTCTTAGCTACTCCCCTGACTGTTCCTCTGTTTTTCTGTAGGGACAGAATACTAAGACGCCCTTTAAAGGGTGGGACCTGCCAATGTTAGGACTGAAGAGTGACGAGAGAGCCTTCCTTGAGCCATGTGAAATGCACTCATGCCTGTGTTAAAACCATTCTCGTGATGAAAGCGGACATCTCCATGGATTTGCCAGATGCTATTTATCAGGCTTCTCAGGACTGATTCTTAGAAGGGCCAAATTCCAGAATGTGTCACAAAGCCCAAGAGGAGAAGCAGACAGGAGGAGTTGAGGGAGATGACGTGGAGAAGTCTTGTAAGAATATTCTAATGGAAATGGAAATGTCATCCACAAGCAAGTCTAAATGACAATGAGATATACTCAGGGATGTTTTTGCAAGTTTCTTTTTTTAAATATTTTGTGTATTTTAAAGTACTAATAACAGGAAAGAAGAGACATTCGTAATTTTTCTCTCATTAAAAATGTCCATTAATGTTATTTGGACTATTTGCTAGTTTTAGTTTTTTTCAGAAATGATGTTTTCCCAGAGTGTCTAAGACTTTATCTCTCAGACTGAGTTGCTGAGCCTGGAGTCTGTTGCAGTTTAGACTCTGAAGCCGACTTTAACACCAGGATATCTAGGTACTAACCCTAAGCTGCTAAGGTAACCCTTCTGACTCCCTGCCCACGGAAGCACCAGGGCAACACCTGGTAGGTGGAGACCACCCAGGTACATAAACATGTATTGCAGAGAACCACACAATGTTGGACTCATACTTCTGTAGATTTTTTTGCAACAAGTGGCCCCATCCATCATCTGCTTTCACCACTCATCGGCAGACAAGCAGCCAGACCTGGAGAGATAAAATACTAACGAAAGTCTAGCTGGTCACCAGCAAAGTTGCGGGAAGAGCCCCATCTACTTGGGCTTTTGCTTCTAGAGAGAAAGGCAAAGGAGAGAGGAGTAATGTCTTAAGAAAATGAAAGCTACAGTCTATTGAGCACTTACCATGTGTCGGCGCTCTGTCAATGCTTTATGGATACTCAGCCATAAGGAGAGGACACTGAGCTTGGGAAAGGGGAAGTGAGTTCTCTAAGGTCAAAGGTCAAGCGAGTGGGCCTCTGCCATGTGGACAGACTCCAACTGTGCTGCAGCCCTGTGTAGTAAATGCTGCCCTCCCCGTGGTTTGGGTAGTCTCACTAATCATGTCCAAGTGACGACATGATTTGGGGACTTTCCAGCCTCAGTATTCTAGAACGCATTGGCTGTTCTTTCTAAGGCTGGTCCCCAGTCACCTAGGGAATGCTCCCCCTCATCCTTGCGGGGGATACTCAGGCTGGTCCTGAATTATGTGCCTCAATTTCCTTCAGTCTTAACGATAGCTCTGAGAAGTAGATGCTGTACATGGAACAGTACTGTTCCAGGGTGACAGCATTCAGTCATGCCTTTCATTCACCTACAACATCCACAGCTTCACCTTGGTCTGCTCCATGGCTCTGTTTTCCAGTGGCTGAAGAACAGGTGCTGTTTCATCACATGCTCTGTGTCTTCCAGAGTGTCTGGTGTCACATGTGGGACTGCAGGGTCCCCCAGCACAGAGAAGACTTTCAGCCCCAGGCAGCCAGTCTCAGAAGGGAACATCCCCAGCTGCCAGTGAAACTTTGCTACTGTCCGGAGCCCTTCTGGTCCCCAGTCCCAGGAATCAGAGAAAACCTGTCTTTAACCAGACTTTCCTCAGCTTGGATTTAAGTCTGAAAACTTAGAGAGAAAAACAGTGTGTCCACAAGGACTTGGTGGCCAGGGCAAGTATTTGATGAGCTCTCATATTTGGTTGAGAAGGGAAAGAAGTAGTCTGTGCCAGGTTGCTCAAGGTAGGCCACACTCAGTAAAATGGTATGATGTCACTCTGTGTTTAAGGGCCCTCAGCTTCCTCCTCTTCCTCCCTGCAGCCCCAGCCCCGATCTAAACTTGTCGGTCCTTGCCCATGGCCCGACTTGCCTACAGGACCATCTCTATTCCTGTAGCCCATAGGCCCTCCCACACTCATCACTCCCTCTGCTGGGAGGCCGAGAGAGCTGTTTTCTCCCCATTCCACAGATGGGAAGACTGATGCTCAGAAGCAGTAAGTGGCTTGCCTTTGAGGCCACAGGGTGGTGGGGAGCCTGACTTGAGGCCAGGCCCTCCCACTTCGCCTCCAGGATTCCTGCCCTGTCACTCTGCCTCCTTGTCCAACCTCAGCACCGAAGTTCCCCACTAGGTACCTGCTTGGCACTGGGAGCCCAGGCAGGAACATCTCCTTAACATCCTGGGCAAATACTCTTGTTCTTGGGATGATTTTCAGAACCGTACAATCCATTGCCTCTTGGGGTTTCTTGCCTGGGTTCTCTATAGATAAATCAGTGCTTCTATGCCTGAAGCAGGTCACGTCACCCCTGCTCCACCCCTTACCTTCTCCCTTTGCAAGGGCACTACCTTCTATCCAATACCCTGGCCAGGAGCCTAGTGGTGGGCTCCTCCTCCACATCTGATTCCAGTGTCTTTGTCTTCTTAATAGCCCTTTAATCCACCCCCTTCTCTGCATACACACTGCTCCTGCCTCAGCTTGGGCATTAATCATTCTCACTGCTACAACTGGAATAGACTCAGACAAAATTTCTCTGAAGCTGGTGTCCTGAGCATCTTGTCCTCTCTCGCTCATATAGTGAGAGTTCTTTGGTTGAAAGCAACAGGGTCCTATGCTAGTAACTTAGAAGAAAATGCATCAGAGGGAGGTGAGTTTGCCCACAGGACTGAAGAGAGGGCTGACGAGCCAGGCCTGGAACAGGCAGGTGTTGAAAATCTCACTGGAGAGAATAAACCCACCTCCCTACACTTTACTTTTGTAAATTGAATGTTCACTACAGTTGTCAACGGTGTGATAGAGTCTGGGAGGTAAGGGAGTAGAGCCCAGCTGAGGGCATGACTTCCCAGGGCCCTGAGTGAAGGATTTAGGAGCAATGAGTGAGACAAGGAGCAGTGTCTTTGGGAGAAAAATGAAATCAAAGCTTAGAAGGCCAGGCAAACAGTCATCAGAGGAGAAGCAAGGCAAGGGGAGGCAGGGAGGGAGGAAGGAAGAGGGAGAAAGAAAGGGTGGTGGGAAGAGGGAAGGGAGAAGAGAAGGAAGAAGATAAATGTACAAGGAGGAAAGAAGGATCCACATATCCCAGAAGACCATGGGGGAAAGGAAAGGGAAAAAACTAGTTACAAACAGAGAGGGAGGGAGGCAAACCATTAGAGACTCTTAAACAAACAAACTGAGGGTGGATGGGGGGGTGGGGGAAGAGGGAAAATGGGTGACAGGCATTGAGGAGGGCACTCGTTGGGATGAGCGCCGGGTGTTACATGTAAGCAATGAACCACAGGACTCTGTCCCCAAAACCAAGAGCACACTGTACACACTGTTTGTTAGCCAACTTGACAATAAATTATCTTTTAAAAAAAGAAGGAAAGATGGGTCAGGGGGAGGAAGGAGGCCACATGAGATTTGACATGTGTCTAGAATCTAGAAAACCCAGACTGACGTCAGAGGTTTGAAGCAGAGGGTAGGGGGTGGCTCTGGGGGAACATTCTTGAGCTGCAGAGAGTGGCCTCTGGAGCTTTGTGGGGGGGATTTGAGGCCTCGGTGTGGGCAGGAAGAAATTCTCTGAGGACACTCATCTCAGCCATGCTGGGCACAAAGGGAGCCAGAGGAATGAGCCCCCAGACCTGTCCTCAGTGCCCGGGGGGAGCAGGGGGAGCCTGAGAAGCTAGGAGATTTGAGGGCAACGGACAGGAGAGGACACAAAGTAGCCAAGCCTAGTGAGTGCTGGGTTGTTCTGGGTCCTCTGTAAGGTGGATGTCACTGTCCTCCCCACAGATGAAGATGGCAGATTCAGAGGGATTGGGAGCCTTCATCGATGTTACAGCTAGAAAGTGGGGCCCTGGGATCTGAGCGCAGAGCTGTCTGCTTGAAAGGCACATGTGCCCTCTTCTCCACAATGTCTGCAGCCTCTGCTTATGGATTCAGGACCTGAGGCTCAGGGAGCCTTGGGGAGGCTGAAGGCTTAGGTTTCTTGGGCAAGAGGACATTTGCACTGGACAGAGGTGCTGCTGTATCAAGGTGACCTTTCCACCAGGCCCAGGTGAGCCCCCACCTCAGACATCCTATCTCTGCAGCTGGCTGGGCAGCCTGGGGAGGCCGCGGGGGAGGGGAGGCTTCCCCCCTCCCCTGAGCTGGCCTTTCAATGTCACTGGGCTGCTCCCTCCCATGTTTCTAGTACATTCCCAGCTGTTGATTGCTCCAGGGCCTGCAGGAATGGGTCCTGTGACCTGGCTGTTTTCTCAACCCAGCTCGGTCACAAGGGGTTGTTTTGTTTTCGCCACTGCTATTAAGTCAAACTGTGCTGTGCGGCATCTGATTTTGGCCTTCAGGCACCCTTGTTCTATCTCATTTCCAGGCCTACTTCCATTTGCCATACCTTCCAATGTGCCATCTGGAAATCCTATAACCACTCTGAAAGACAAGAGACCTGGTTACTCGGAAGTCTCTGTCCATCTGCCTGAATAGGAGTCAGTGGATCAAATGCAAATGAGCCATTAGATCAGTGGAAAATGCCAAGTTCACGGGTTTGTTTTCATTTAGCTATTTTCTAGATCTTGGTCCAGCCCTGCAAATAAACGCTTGACAATGATCCAGTTGCTTTGTTTGCTCTAGTGAGATAGAACACCGGTCTCTCATAAATGATAATTCGGGCTTCATTGCCATTTTAGCAAATTCTCTGATATGCCTCTTGCCGTGGTTAATAAGATAATTACTAGCTTTTCCTTCCTTTTGGGAGGATCCTGGGAAATGCCGACTTTGTATATGGCTTTGACACACAACGTTGTCACTCCCATTGCTGGCAAGAGACCTCTGTCCTCTGGGCCCCTCGGCCACACAGGAGTACTGCAGTTTGGGGAGGGGGGGGGACTAGAGTGAGGAGCAGTGGCCCCGCAGTCATAGGCTAACCGGGGGGGGGGGGGTGGCAGTTTGGAGCAGAAGCCTTTCCACTTGACAGATGACTGTGAGCTGCAGTGCTAAGAGCTGGGACTGGGCCCTTGGGGCCTGTGCCACAATGCGGGGTGGTGGGGGGTGGGGCGGGGTGGGGCACACGGAGGGGAGCAAAAGGAAACAGCACGCTGCGCCCATGGGAGCTGGGGTCGTCCCAACCCAGCAGTATCACTCCTTCCGGCAGCAGCTCCCTGGACACGGCGCTGGTCCTTTGTATTTTATACTCACCACATTTTATACACGGTTCGGCCCAATGTGTGCACCATGACCCGCCCAGTTGATTCTGTTGCTTTCGTTTCACAATCCCCATACTTTCAGGGACTGACAGGAACTGGCCACAAACAATGGATGTTTTTCAGGCACCATCCTGGAGAGAAGGCTGGGCCGCCTTTCCCACAGTGCAGTTTTAGGTTCCGTTTCCAGGCTGGGGCCCTGGCGGGTCAGCCACCGCTTTGTCTTCCCCTTCCCAGCCCGTCCTCTGGACCGTGAGCTCCTCTACATTCTAATGGCTCGTATCCCGCAACGATGCTGCTGGTTTCCAATCCCTCACACCCCAAATCTTACTCTCTCTCCCCTAACTGTAACCATATACTGCCTTTGTGAACTCTGGCTGCTGTGGTTGGGCTTTCTCAAGTAAGATGAAGACACCAAAGGGCAAGTTCTAGACAAATTGGGCTGGCATGGGGCTGGAATGTGGGTACATCATAAGTACATGTGAAGGGGAAGGAAAATAGTGCCTTCAAGTAATGAGAGGAACGTCATTCCCTGGGGAGTGGGGAGGCAGGTGTGACCAGGGTTCAGTTATCGAGGCCCACACCTGGAGGACCGGGGTGGGGTCAGGCCTTGTCTGCAAAGCTGGATAGAAAGTCTGGTTTTCCGCAATGCTGGTCGCCTCCCTCCCCCAACTCATTCACCTCATTGTGAAGATACAGCTCATCTGAAGATGGCTTTTGGTTTCATCTCACAGTCTAGGAATACAGGAGAAGCACACTGTTTTTCTCAGTGCCATTCTGTTTATTGATTGCCATTTACCAATTGTCCCTGCATGCTGGGAGAGTGGAGCTTATAAGAGACAAAACCACTCTCTCTAGCAAGATGGGGCTGTATCTACTTAATTGAAATATACACATGTGTATATCTATGTACAAAGATAGACATACATGAATGTCTGAATGGGACCATGCCACCATACAAACATGACCGCAGGACAGGCTCTGATGTCAGGCTTTCTCTTTTTCTCATGGAGGTGGGAGGATTCAGTATTATGTGTCAGCTTTAAGCCATGGTATTGCGTTGATTGGTCAAACATCTTTTTTTTTCTTTAACTTTTTAAATGTTTAGTTTATTTTTGAGAGAGAGAGAACAAGCTGGGGAGGGACAGAGAGAGAGGGAGACAGGATCTGAAGCAGGCTCCAGGCTCTGAGCTGTCAGCACAGAGCCCGTTGTGGGGATTGAACCCATGAGCCGTGAGATTATGACCTGAGTCGAAGTTGGATGCTTAACCAACTGAGTCACCCAGGCGCCCCTGGTCGAATGTCTTAATAACCCCTGGTTACCGACAAGGAAACCAAAGTTCAGAGGGGTGATTTGACTTGCCTAAATCAGAGTCCTTGAAGGGTGGAGCCTGGTGTTCAACCCAGGTCTTCTGGCTCCAAGTTTGCGCCTATGTCCAGTGATTCTTAGAAGGCAGGCACTGAGTCTTAGCATTGTATGTGGTTCAGTGGGAATCAAGCTGGAATCAGCTTCCAGCGGGAATCCGTGCACCTTGTTGTACTGCATGGTGGTATTTCCAGCAGTAACATTGGCAGAGGGATGAGCGGGGCCGGGTTGAGAGTGGGGATGGGGAACTGCCTTTGGGATTCAGACTGGGTGGCCCTCATTGCACTTGTGCTGCATGAGCCCATCCAGGGGAAAGCTATGGCCTGGCCACCCTGACGGGGCCCCGCTGACACTGCTGGTCCTTCAGCACCCAAGCCGCTTTCCTGTCTGGAATGCAAACCATTCCCTGCCTGAGGCCCTGCCAAGCCTTGGCAGGATTAGATGTGACATTCAGTTCCCAATTAATCCAAGTTGGAACAGTTTTCCTGAAGGTGTAGAGACCTTACACTTATTTACTTATTTATTTTCTGAAACCCCCAAATAGCCTTAACAATATGATTTTGGATTTCTGCACATAAGATACATGAGCACAATTAATATATTTAAAAAATATTTTAAAATGTTTCTTTGTTTTTGAGAGAGAGAGAGAGAGAAACTGAGAGTGTGAGCATGGGAGGGGCAGAGAGACAGGGATACACAGAATCTGCAGGCAAATGCTCTACCCCTGAGCTATATCTGCTGGAGACACAGAATCCGAAGCAGGCTCCAGGCTCTGAGCTGTCCGCACAGAGCCCGACTCAGGGCTCGAACTCACAAACCATTAGATCATGACCTGAGTGAGCCCAAATTGGATGCTTAATCAATGGAACCACCCAGGTGCCCCATGATTAATATTTTTATAATAGGCATCCATCATAATTCTAGTAGCAATGGCACCTTCCTATATTTCTTTAAGGTTTGTTTCTTCCTTTTAGGCTCCATCCTAGGAATTTGGGCTGGAATTCAGGGATTGGGAGGACTTTACAGTGTGAGAAGGACATACAGACGTGTCCAGTCTGCTCTCTAAATTCTCTCTATGAAATTCCCACCAGTTTCACTTGGACTCCCCCACTCACCGGGAACTTCCTACCTTACGGAGTGACCCATTCCCCCTCCACCAGCACCAACTCTCTGAGTGTCTGTATTGAACTGAATTAAGATGTGTAAGACCTGGGTGGAAGAGTAATTAGATCTGGAGAGACCTGAACCAAGCCACTCATTTTATGGGTATGGAAACTGAGGCCCGAGAGAAGGAAGCCTAGTAACCAAGAATTCTGGCTTTGATCAGTTGTATAATCTGTGAGCTTCATGATCCTGCCCAACCCAGGGGTCCTGACTCATGGGACCCTTCTGCTGCACTTCAGCCATGTCCAGGCTGACCAGCAGGGATGTGTCTCTATTGCTTTGCAATAAATTAAATTAAATTAAATTAAATGATGAATTAACTGATTAGAGGTATATGAGCAGTTACATAACTTTCTTTATATAATCATATCGGTTGGGGGGGCGGCGCTGCTGAGGGCTGGATGGACTTCTTCCTGGGAGTTAAGAAAGTTTTTCTTGTTGAAAACTTTAAGTGTTGGAAAAACTCAAAATTGTTATTATACGGAGAATACAGATGAGAAGCATACATTTCTGTGATGATGTTCACGATACTTCAATGTCATTACTTGGAGCAAAGTAGCAACACTATGCAGCAGGGGTTCACGGTGTGGTCCCTGGGCCAGCATCATCAGCGTCAAGGGAACTTATTATAAAGACAGCCCCCCTCTACTGAATCAGAAAGTCAGAGGATGGAGCTCCACACAGGTGTTTTCATAAGCCCTCCAGGGGATTCCCACACATGCCAAAATTTGAGATCCATTGTTATACAGAATATGGTCTTCATGGTCTGTGACGATTAATTTTATGTGTCAACTTGCCTAGGCCAGGATACTGAGTTGATTGGTCAAACAAGTGTTTAGATGTTGTTGTGAAGGTATTTTTTAGATTTAAATCAGTAGACTTTGAGTAAAGAGACTACCCTTCATAATATGGGGTGGTCCTCATCCAATCGGTTGAAGGGTTTAAGAGAAAAGACTGAGGTCCACTGAGGAGGAAGAAATTCTGCCTTTCAATTGCCCTGGAACTCAAGACCCCAACATCAACTGCTGCTAGAATTTCCAGTCTGCCAGCCAGCACCCCTTCCACCTTTTTTTTTTTTTGGTTTGTGTTCTCTCTTTCTCCTTCTCCTCTCTCTTAATTTATCCATCCCACTGGCTCTGTTTCTGTGGAGAATCTCGACTAATACAAACATTAGATTCACTCTCTGCAATCTTTCTTAGCGCAAACTCAGCTGCACAGTCTTCTTCAGTATAAGACTGCAGACAGTTAACTTCCATTAGGCAGGAGTTAGTATGAGCAAGAAACTTAATAGCTATCCAGGAATTAAAATATTAGCTATGAGCTTAAAATTTTGTAGGTATACCTGCTTTGGCAGAAACCACTTGATTTGGGTCATTCCTTGGAAGCTTCTTTATTGAGAAAAAAATCCCGCTTTCAGTGAGCAGTTTAAAACCAGATGGACCTGAATTTGATTCCCCATTGTTATTTACTCACTAAATGCCCTCAGGAAAGTCACTTAACACAAGTGAGGCATGTTTTCCCAATCAGTGAAACGAAGTTACTAAGATTTTTTCCTTCTATGGCTTTAATAAAGCTTCTAGCATATCCAAAGTGCTGATTTATGTCAGGCTTAGAATAGGCATTTGATGAATGATAGCAATTATTATTTTAGCTGGTTACTTAAAAAAATTTTTTTTTTAAATGTTTATTCACTTGTTGAGAGAGAAAGAGAGAGAGAGAGACAGAATCCAAAGCAGGCTCCAGGCTCTGAGCTGTCAGCACAGAGCCCTACGTGGGGCTCGAACTCATTAACTGCAAGATCATGCCCTGAGCCAAAGTCAGATGCTTAGCTGACTGAGCCCCACCAAGGCATTCCTCAACTGATTACTTCTAAAAGTGAAGGTATCCAGGAGAGATATTTCCATCAACTGGGAGTTCTAGGTAAGGATTCTCTGGTTAATCCTGCATTTACTGTCATGCAGCAGAGAAAACACTTCCAAGTATAATCAGTCCATTGACATGGTTATTTGGGCAATGCTCTAGGCATTCTTCCGCATTGTCAGACACAGTAGCAGTCCCTGGTGGCATGAAATACCAAGGCAAGGAAGAACTGTGAAGGATACATCTATATTTTATTGTAGAAAGGACCCAGGCAGGCCAGAGCTTCTTGAAATGGCTATTAAAACAACACAGACTTTCAGAGAGGGTCATAGGTGCACAATCTGTTGAAGACATTATCAATTGTACACAGTTCTAGAGATATGTATGTAGAGATATGTATCAAAGAAAATGATCTGGTTTTTATATTTAATTTTTTTAATGTTTATTTATTTTTGAGAGAGAGAGTGAGTGAGCTCAGGGCATGAGCTAGTGGGCCAGAAGCAGAGAGAGAGGGAGACACAGAATCCAAAGCAGGCTCCAGGCTCTGAGCTGTCAGCACAGAGCCCAATGCAGGGCTCAAACCCACAAGCTGTGAGATCATGACCTGAGCCAAAGTCAGAGGCTTAATCAACTGAGCCCACTAGGTGCCTCGATTCTCTGTGTCCAGCTGGGAAGGAAGCTGGCCTCTACACACAAGCACAGGTTGGTAATTGAACTCAGTATAGCCTGAACATTAAATTACGTTTAACTGTGGCAATAACTTTAAAAAACCAAATGCAAAGAATGAAGTTTAAGAAAAATAAGGGCCAAAATTAGTTCATGAAGAAATTAGAAAGTTTACGTAAACCAATAATTTTTAAGGAAATTAAAGTGGTATTTAAAGATATCCTGTCTTCAAAGCCCCATGTCCGGATGGGCTTTAGGTGAGTTTTATAAAGCATTCAAGGAATAGTTAATCCCTAATTTTTATAAGTGATTCCATCAATAGAAAAAGAAGAAGCTTTCTGGCTTGTTTTGTGAGTCTAATGTAGTTTTTAATTCAAAATTCAGTTAAGAACAATAAAGGTAAAGAAAACAGTATTCTAATTTCACTTATTACTGTAGAAGGAAAACTCAAATCTTAGCCAAGTGAATGAAATAAGATGTTAAAAAATATATCATGCTCACATGGGAACATATATCATGCCCTACAAGGGCAGTTCATCATCTGAAGTTATAAAACTTTTGGTAAAAAAATGTTAACCATATTAAAAGACTTCTAGAGAAAAATTGCAGGACAATTTAAATTAACATAGGAAGGCATTTTACAAAGTTCAACTTTTATGATTAAAAAATAGAAAATGGAAACGGGAGAAATTTTTCTTAACTTGGCAAAAGTTATATTCAAAAATCCTACAGAAGCCTAATATTTAATGGAGAACATCAGACTCCTATTCTTCAGTTTAGGAACAAGATCAGGATGCCCACTATCGCTATTTGTTTGATGTGGTGTTTGAGGTTCTGGCCAATGCTGCAAGCAAAGAAAAGAGAGATGTCAGATTTGACATGGAATGCCTATTCTGGTTGCTCTGTGGACAATTCATTGAAGGGAAGGGTGGAAGCTAGGAGACCAGATAAGAGGCTAAATTATCCCGGCGAGAGGTAATGGTAGCTGGCGCCAGGCTAGCGGCAGTTTTATGAGAAGTTGGTTGGATTCAGGAGAGAGCGTGAGCAGGGGTGGGGCAGAGAGAGAGCGACACAGAATCTGAAGCAGCCTCCAGGCTCTGAACTGTCAGCACAGAGCCTGATGCGGAAGCTGAACTCAAGTATCATGAGATCATGACCTGAGCTGAAGTCAGACACTTAAGAGACTGAGCCACCCAGGTGCCCCGAAGGTTGAAGTTTTTGAAAATGTTTTTACTGTGTTTGTTGAGATGCCTCTTTGGTTTTTCTTTTTTAATTGATAAATATGGTAAATTACATTGATTGATTTTCAAATCATAAATAGACCTTGTATTCCTGGAATATATCTCACTTGATCATGATGTATTATTTTTTATATCACTGGATTTAATTTGCTAAAATGTGGCTTTTTTTTGGTATTCATTTTCTTAAGGATATTGGTCGATGGTTTTCTTATAAAGTCTGTCCAGTTTTGGTATCAGGGCAATACTTGCTTCTTAGAATGGGTTGAGAAGTATTTCCTCCTATGCAATTTTTCTGGAAAAGTTATGTAGAATTGGTATTAGTTCTTCCTTAATATTAGGTAATGAAACCTGGAATTTTTCTTTGTGAGAAGATTTTAAGATATATATTTACTTTAAAAAATAGATATAGGGCACTGTCAGATTATCTGTTACTTTTTAGTGAGCATTGATAATGGTTTTCAGCGAATTCATCCATTTCATTTCATTTGTTGAATATTTTGGCCTCAAGGTTTTCACAATATTCTCCTTTTTTTTCCTTTTAGAAATAGAATCTATAATTATATAATAACTACCATTCCTGACATTAGAAGTTTGAATCTTTTCTCTTATTTTGTCATCCATCTGACCAGGGGTTTATCAATTTTATTGGTCTTCTTTAAAAAAAAAAAAAAAAAACTTCTAGCTTTTAATTTCACTGGTTTTTCTCTCTTGTTCTTCTATTTTCTGTTCCATGATTTATGCCCTGATCTTTATTATTTCCTTTCTCTTGCTTACATTCAGTATAATTTGCTCTTCTTTTCTATTTTTCTTGAAAAGATGGAAGCTGATTAACAGATTTGAAATTTTTCCTGCTTCCAAACCTAGTTTGGTGCCGTCAATTTCCCTCCTTGCTTGATCCCTATCCCACCAGTTTTAATGCGTCCTGGCACTCAATCCATTGATTGAGTTTTCTTCTCATTATGGGTTATTTTTTCTTCCTCTTTGCATGTGTGGCCATTTTTTTTTTAATGGAATGCTGAACACTGTTACTTTTTTATGTTGTGTGCTGGATATTTTTGTTTAACTGCATGGTTTTTGGAGCTTTGTCCTGAGATACAGTTAAGTTACTTAGAAACAGTTTGACCCTTTCAGGTCATGCCTTTAAATTTCTTAGCGGAGCTGGAGCTATATTTACTCTGAGGGTAATCATTCCCTAGTCCTGAAGCAAGCTAGACTCCAGCCAATGCCTCATGGTGTACGAACTTTTCAGTCGGCCTTGAGGGAAGAGACGCTATTCCGGTCCTGTGTGAGTGCTGGGAACCCTGCCCTGAGGTGACGTCAGGTGGTTCTCTCCTGGACTCTGGTAGTTTCTCCACAAGCATGTGCCGATCAGTGCTCTGCTACATACTTAAAGGGGACCCTTTCTCTGGAACTCTCTGGAGTTTCATTAACTTGCATGTCATCCTTGTGCAGCGGCCAGGCTAATATTACTCCTCTGTATTGTCCAATGTGAGTACATGTCTCCCCTGAGTGAGCACTAGAGTTCTCTAGAGTTGTGTCTCTTTGCAGCTCTCTCTTGCTCCAGATCCTCAGTATTCGCCTTGGTTTCTTGGGACTCTCAGTTTTGTCTCCTCAACTCAGGGAGTCTTCAAGCTATGCCGGGGTCCCCTCCTTGTGCCGTGGAAACTGGTCAGTGAGATGGGCGATCAAAGAGGTCATTTGTTTTCTCTCTCAGGGATCCCTATACTTTGTGTCTGATGTGCGTGTGTTGAAAACTATTATTGCAGATATTCGGTCAGTCCTGTCCCCCCACCCCGCAGCGATTCTTGGTCAGGGAAGTTAACTCTGGTCCCTGTGACTCCATCTTGGCCATTTAAACCTCATAACAGTCTTTTTTTTTTTTTAATGTGCTTTTTTTTTTTAATTTATTTCTAGGAGAGAGAGAGAGACAGCGTGAGCAGGGGAGGGTCAGAGAGAGGGAGTCACAGACTGAAACAGGCTCCAGGCTCTGAGCTGGCAATCAGCACAGAGCCCGACACGGGGCCCGAACCCACGAACCGCGAGATCATGACCTAAGCGAAAGTCGGACGATTAACCGACTAAGCCACCCAGGCGCCCCTAAACCTCGTAACAGTCTTATAGGAGATGAAGACTAGTATTATCCCCACCCGCCCTTTACAGATGAGAAAATAAACTGCCTTTTTCAATAACTTCCCAAGGTCACCAGCTAGAAAGTGACGGTGTCTGAGGTGGAACCCAGCTTCCATCCAGCCTGCTCTCTCTCTCCGTTTCTGGGCTCCCATGGCACAGGAGGCGGTACAGTCAGCATCTGCTAGAGGGCGGCAGAGGTCCAGTATTGTTCAGATAGACCTGGTGGCCTTTTATCCCCCCATGGCTTCTTTCACTTGATCCTTATTCTAGGCTCCTCTCCTGTCGCCTGCTTTTGTGTGTGTACGCCTGGTGATTTCTCAGCTTTAAGCTTTGTGGCTCACAACAAACTTCTTGGATGGTGGAGCTGAGATGCAGCCCCAGACACACTCTCCTGGGGGCAGCGGCTGAGGAGCGGGGGGCCAGGGGTTCGAGGGGCAGCAGGAGAAAGCCAACCGCAGGTGACAGGTGGTGTGGAAAAGATGGACTCCGCCACTCGCCAGTGTAATCTATACAAAATCCTGTGGGGTTTTAAAAGCATGTTTGCAGCACTTTCGCAAGCTAAAACCTGGTCACAGCTTCAACAGGGCTTGGCCGTCCAGTGGTCCAGCTCCCCCTCTCCCCATTCATAGTGGCGGCTGGTGGGACTGTCACTCGTTTGGTAAAAATTTTTTTAAAAAGTTTGCTTTCCTAGAATTTGATGAAATATATAAAAATGGTTAAATGATGTAAATTCATTCTTTATGCTGTTCAAGGAACTGATATTAACTGGTTATTGTTGAAAGTTCTGGAACTGAAATAAGCCATCCATGGAGGGCAGAGGTGGCCTTCCCGACATCTGGAAATGGGCTCCTTCCTGGCACTGCTTTTCCTCCAGGCACAAATACGGCTCCTAGAGGGACAAAGGGAGGCAGAAGTCACCAGAAACCTTAACAGGATGCAGCTGCACAGAGACCACCAGACTCTTACACGTGTTCACACCTCCTGGATGTGGGCTCCTAGAGGGCTCACCTCTGTACCTCGTGGAGCCCACCCAGCTCAGAGTCTGTGCCAATGTGCATTCCTTATCAGACTTCAGGGATTTGAGCTGCATATATTCTCTTTTCCTATACCAGGCATCATAATCTCAAAGCCTTTTCAACATTTTTCATCTATTTTATTCATTAATACAAAGTCTGTGTATAGGCCCTGTGCTGCTACAATGGTGTGCAAAACGGACATAATTGCTTGTTCATAGAGCTTGACATCAAGCAGGATGTTCGATGCACACAGTGTAGCAAGCATGAAGCAAGGAGACCTCACTGGGTCCTTGGGTCAAGAAAGACTTCCTGGAGAACTGAACTCTCAGTCTGCATGTGGAAAGGGCTTGGCATCAGGGAGAAACCTGGTGTGAGTAAGAATTCTGCCAAGGGTGTGCAGGAAGGAGTGTGGATGGTGTCTCCAGCTGGCAGTGCCCAGATCCTGTGAGCTGTAACTGAGGGGCTTTGCTCAGGGTTATGTAAGGAAGCAGAGCCGTTCCAGGTAATTTGAGTAGAGAGAGATTTAATATGGGGGATCTCGGGGATTTTTCCACCATGAGAGAGACTGGGGAGTGGAGGTCAGGAAGACCTCTTCAGGACTTCCAGAACAGCAATCAAAGGGAAGTCATCACCAGTGACTGCAGGGACTTCAGTATCAAAGCAGGCATCGCCAGGACACCTGGAGACCTGAGGTGGATGGATGCCACCTCCGTGCAGCACCCAGAGGCCAATGACTGCGGCTGCAAGACAGAGAAACACACTAGTTCTCCACTTCTGAACTCCAGATCCCGGTGTCCAAGCTCACAGACTGACCTAACCTGTACCCAGGGGGAGAGTGATGCTGGGGCTCCAGGCATATCTTCGAGAAGCAGAGGACACTGTAGCAGGGACATGGAGCTACTGATGACAACAGAACATCCAGAAAAATCATTGAAGGAGAAGCAACTGGGTTTGTGTCTTGTCTCTATCACCCACTCTCTGCATGCCTATCTCCCCAGGTCTCAGTTTCCTCATCTGTAAAGAGGGATGACAGTACTGCCTGTTTACTGTGTATCGTAAAACATTAGGCAAGGCCACCTGAGTAAAGTTCTCAGCACAGTATTGGGCATGCAGGTTTCAACAGTTCCAAATCAAGAAATTATCATCATTATTATTGTTAGTGATGTTTTTGTTATTGTGTATTGAAAAAGAAGTTGAAAGCCATTACAAGATTTAAAAAACAGGACAGAAATATGCTCATCTTTGAGCAAAGTTGCAGTAGCTTTGGGGTGTCAGTGTCATTCCACTCCCACATCTTTGGCAAGTTACTGTGCATCTCAGCACATTCAAATGGGCCACGTGCAGGATGCCTGTGGGGTGGGCGGGATCTTTTCCTTGCGTTTGGCCCAGTGAGAATTTGCCATTCTCTAGGGGCCACAGTTCATAAAACTGTCCAGTGCGGTTCAAATGGTTTCCATTGCTTAGTCTTGGAACCATTTCAGGAGATTGCTCTGGCTTCCTTCTTCTCATCTTGGGGCCACAGGAGCCTCTGAACAGGGTTTGCGCTGTTAGTCTGGGAGATGATAGCAATGTAATTCTGGAAGGATCTGTATTGTGGACACAGCTCATGAACAAGAGTGGGAATGAGACAGACCCCTGAACTGGGCAGATATGGAGTCAATGCTGATCCAGACAAGCCAGGGTCCAAGAGCAATGTTCACAGGCCCAATGGGTTATTATCACTCGAGAAATGGAGAAAGGAGCCAGCACCCCGGGGCCCAGCTCCATAGAAACTAAAGACCCAGACTGCTGGAGTTGCCAGACTCACTCTGGTGTGTGGCTGCTGGTGGGCATGGAGCTCCAAACCTCCTGACAGTTTGCAGATCCTGGGTGTCTGAGACCACAGGAGAAGGATCTGGAGATCCTGGCTTATGACACCAAAGGTGCTATTCTAAACACTGCTCTGTGCTAACTACTTAATCCCCACACCAACACTAAGAAGCAGGTACTATCACATTTCCAGCTACAAATGAAGACACTGAGGTTCAGAGAGGATAAGCACCTGCTTCAGGTCACACAGCTAGGAAGTTGGACGGCTTGGACCCCAGTGGGCTGTGTCCAGCACCCTGCTCCTCCTCCACAGATGCCCCTGTGCACTTTCTCATCGTAGACTCTAAAGCCCGTCCTGATGACAGCTGGGAGATTGTTTAGTGCTTTTCAAAGTCGGTCTGCAGAATTTGTGGGTATTTAAAATGTTCAGTAATCATAAAAGACAAACAGCCCAGAGAGAGGAGGGCATTGCTCTGTAGGAAAGAATGTGACTAATGCAGGGCCAGAGGCAGCTTAGCACACTACCCAGAGTGTTGTGTGTGTGTTCACATGTATGTTGCACATGTGTGTATATGCATGTGTGTGTGCAAACTCAGGAAAAGGCAAGTTTTAATTATGACTTTATTTATTTATTTTTTAAAAATGTTTTATTTATTTCTAGGAGAGAGAGAGAGAGACAGCGTGAGCAGGGGAGGGTCAGAGAGAGAGAGGGAGTCACAGACTGTAACAGGCTCCAGGCTCTGAGCTGGCAGTCAGCACAGAGCCCGACGCGGGGCTCGAACCCACGAACCGCGAGATCATGACCTAAGCGAAAGTCGGACGCTTAACCGACTAAGCCACCCAGGCGCCCCTTGATTATGACTTTAATTATGTCAGACCCTAGAAGCTAGAAATGCAAACTACTGAATTCCTTCTGACAAAACTAGCTCTTTCTGTTTATTCCTTTATTCTTTATCATTTTAATAAAGGCAATGCTACCTCTGAGGGAACGTTTGGAAATTAAGCCTCTGTGTTTTGTGATTTTACTAGCATTAAGGAAACTGGTGTTCACATCTTCGTCCTCAGGCACGCACACTCTCGTTCTTGTACTCACAACAGAAGACGAATAGAAGCAAGGAATCTCAAACTTGCAGAGGACCTGAACGACCTTTCATCTTAAGGAGCTCCAATGTGCCTTCCTGAATTGTCCTCCTGGCTCCTGGCTCCAGACCTTTCTTTCCTCATCTGGAAACCTACTTCTCCTGAGGGCATCTGAGGCTTCAGCGAAGGAACATGTGTGGAGAACATCAGTCAGGTGTGGCATGTCCTTGGCAGGCCCCAGGTGTCAGCTCCCTTTACCATCCTCAGCTCTGCATCCCAGTTCCTGACAGTGGACGTGTTACTCTCTAGGACACTTCAAGAAGCCTGACACACACAGGGTGCTACCCTTCTTATGAAGGTGACAGGTACCCCGAGCCTGGACTTTAGATTCTAAAATTGTCTTACCACAACTTGGCTATTGAATATCGTTAAGTTTTAGCTTTTCTCACTATTGTCTAATATGTGAGTTTTAAGACCTAGTTTGGAGGTTCGAAAAATTGAATATTGAGTATTTTATGGCTCCTGATTCTCCTTCCAACAAGACAGACAGAGGGCAGGGTGGTATACAATAACTGGTGGGAAATAAATACACAAAAATGGCATTTCTATCTGTCACCTTGCTCTTCCTTTTAGACCGAAGACGTTCGTGTTTGTTAGCTGGGTTGGCCAATGCTTTGAGGGAGTTGGGTTTACACTCGACCCCTACCCCTCAGCAGCCCTCAGAGGCCCAGGTAGTAGGTTCAGAGGTCTGAGGATCCTGTCTTCTGTTTCTTAATCTCTCTGGCTCCTTTTTGGCCTCTGGTATGAAGTCAGTGCAATTACCACTACCCCATGATTTAGCTAGCTCTCCGCACTGTTTCCAGGGATGTCTGTAAAACCAGCTTACACCAATGATAGCTTTTTAAAAGGTTCACGAAGAATTCCCACAATCTACCCATAACCTCTACTGCAGAATTCATAAGTCCCCAGAGAGCAGTGTCACGTAGTGGGATATCACCCCGCTGGAATGCTGCCCGCCTGACTCCGCTCTCCCCCTTTGCCCCCCACTCTGCAACCATGGACATTGCAGGCACTGTCTGAGCTTCGTTGTCTTTAAATGCAAAGCAATAGCAATGCAATCTTGCTTTGCTGGATTGACAGGATTGTTTTAAGGACCTAGCCATGGTAGATGGTGAATTCTTTGTGCACTGAGCAATGCTGGACCACTTGTCCTCTTAGCCTTCATCTCCTGCACCTGCTGAGTGACTGGGAACTCTTCCTTCCTCACCTTGGCACTTGCGCCAGCGCAGCCCACTCTCCTGACCACAGAGGGAGAGAGTCCGCACAGGTCTGTCCTGGGGAGCCCTGTGCAGGAGGCCTGCTTCGGACCAATGCTGAGTTCAGAATGAAGCCCAATTAGTTGAACAATTTGTAGTCTCGCTTAGTCGAGAAATCCTTGGGGGAGTGCACAGAGTGTGACTCACATTCCAACTTTCTGATACGGGAGAATGTTTTGAGAGTCCCTGTAGCGTTGTAGCCTGGGGTCACACAATCCAGACACTCGGCTTCTCTTCCTTCCCCAGCATTCCTCAAGACCTTTCTTTTTATCCCCCTCCCCCCGCAGTGCACCAATGGGCTTAGTCAGAGTGAGGGATCAAGAGCCCGCCAGAATAAAGGCTCTTCTGTGTCCATGTGGCCCAGAGTCAGGCTCCCTCTTCACACGTGGTCCTGGTCAGACCCAGGGTCTTTCTCACAGACACATGAAGCAGCAGAATAAAAGGGCCCGGACATAGCATCTAGTCCAATGGTTCTGTCTGAAAGAGGGCAAACTGTGCCCATCTGCAGAATTGAAAGTCACCTGGGAAGGATCTAATCCAGCTTCCATGGAACTTTGGGCATCAGAGTAATAGAACATGCTTCGGGCAAGGGGAGAGGTCCTTTTTATCTTCCAGAGAGACAGTTGCCTCCTTTGATCATTCATTCATTCATTCATTCATTCACTTATTATTACTGCTTGAGCTCAGGATGAAGTCACAAACTGGAAATAGTTAGTCTAAAGAGCAAACCAGATGTGGCCCTTGACCTCAAGAGCTTTATTGTCCAATGAAAGAGTAGAGCAGGGAAGAAAATAATAGAAACTGGGAGGCCGTGCTAGACCAGGCCAGGCCTTCTGGGCCATGGGAAGGAGTTGGGTCTCCAGGCCAAAAGCAATGGGGAAATTTTGAAGGGATTTTAGGGTGCAAGCGATACATCAGCTTTACCTTTTTCTTTACCTTTTTTTTTTTTTTTTTTTAAAGTGAATGAATTGGAGAGTCAGGACAAGAGGCTTGGAGAATATTCCAGGGTGTCCAAGGTAGGGAGGAGCGTGGCTGAGAGTAAGGTGCTGATGGTGGAGAAGAGGGGAGTGGGCACATCTGAAGGATGTTGGGAGGTCAATAACACGAACCTGCCCCTGCCAGAGGACTTGTTCAACTGTTGATCATCACCTAAAAGGAGCGAATGCCAGTCCTCAGCGGACGAGGGTAGACCCACAGGTCTGAGGGTGAGGGCACTGGTGTAAGGCCCCAAATTAGCAGCAGATCAGATGCAGAGGCTGGTGACAACTCATGGGAACCACACTGGGGCCTGGAGATGATGCCTGTCCATGGGCCAGGCCCCTCCTCAGGGACAGGCTCCAGGGAGGGGGAGCCTCCTGTGGCACTGAGGCACTGAGGGCAGGTGGGGAAGAGTAGAAGAGAGCACAGAGTAGGGGAGGGCACAGACTGCACACAGTCTCTCTTCCTCTTCTACTGTCACTGTGCCCACAACACATGCTTTAGCCAAGGATGTGAGTGGCGGCAGGGTGGGGAATCAGAGAACAACAGGCATTTGATGCATCTGGGAGCAGGGCAGATAATGAGATTCAGGCATGAGCCCAGGGGCACTGTTTGAGGTCCCGCCTGCCCCCCTTCGTGGCACCGAGGGCAGACTTAAAGGTCAGGAGGCCCTGTCCCTCAAAGTGCAGTTCCTTCCTTGTGGCTCCTTAGACGTCGGGCCCTCTCATGTGGGGCTCTCCTGGTGGCCCCATCCCTCCACGCTCTCTTCCCTTCCCCTGCCCGCTTCTGTTCACACCAACTTCAATGCTTCCATTGTGGCAGCAGCTACATCACTGGAGGCTCTGACTCACCCCCTCTCCCTTTCTCCCCTTCCTGCAGGCCCCTAGGGGAATCTGGGCCCCGGGAGTGGAGAGCTGGGCGGCTCCTGCCTGTGGTCTGTACCCCTAGACCTCGACTGCATCGTTTCTGGCTCACCTTCTCCATTCGGGGTCTCTGGCTTCCTGTGGTCTGCTCCCTTTCCCGCCTCTTCTGAGTGGAAGCTAGGAATTAGGCAGGAAAACTACTTCTCCAGTAGGTGGACACTCAAAGCCACCAGGATCCAGCTTCTCCCTCCATAGAAGCTTCGTGCCTATACAGATCCTTTCTGTAGGATCCACACTGGGGGGAAGATGGTAGGTCCTGAAAAACAGTGCTGTGGTTTTGGTTACAGCTTTTGTAATCAAAGACCGAGACTGAGAAAAAGAAACAGTGAGACAGAGAATTTTTAAAAGAAACCACCTTTATTCTTTTATTGCCCAGGTGGGCTACACTAATCCTGATATAATATAACTTGGGAGTCATATGGTTTGAATGGAGAAGTCATTCACTTTGGTGTGAGACGTATACAAATTCCTCTCTTCTCTGGCCTTGATTTTCCTCTCTGTTAACAGGGTCTCATACTTCTAACACTTCTGTGGGTTGTGGGATTCCAGGAGACCCGGGAGCAAATGCCCAAATGAATGACCGGGAACACATAGGAGGTGCTCAGTTCAGGCCTCGCCACCCCACACTCCCTACCTTTCATTACAATGTCATTAAGTTTAAGTTCATGTGATAAGGGATAAAGCAGGATTAAAAAGAAACAACAACGAAAAGCGAAGGGAAGATTCATGAAGAACTGGGCCTTTGAGCTGAATGAAGGAGGTAGCCTCGAATCATGGCAGCCATGTAAGGCCAACCAGCTGGCCACCCAGGTAGACTAAACCGGTGCAAAGCTCAACATTCTGGAAAGAGGGTTTTCTTTTTGTCCCCTGCTCTAGGCTGCCAGCAAACTCCTGGAGCCCGTGTGCATGCAGAGGAAGGCTGAGGGGCCTCACTGGGGAGTCTAGAGCCCCAGGCCACAGCACACACCTAAAGGAGGCAGCGTTCCTCCAAGGATCCTCCCATTGGGCATGGCGGTGAGCTCTTAGAGAGGCCTATGTTGGCCAAGTCCAACTCTTGCACTGTCCCCTTCCATGAGGCAACCCCTCACCATTTTGTTACTGTGCACTTTCTTATGGGGGATATACTTCCCTGGGAAAGCACCACCTTGACTTAGTTATTACCTGGAGGCATTAGGGATGTTTCCCCCTAGAGAACCAGGTGTTACCCTCACTCTCTGTGGTTGAGGGTAGTCTCTGCTCCCTGTGAAGAAAGCCTAATTCTCGGAGACCATACTCACCCCCAGTGCTTCTGGTTTCAGAGTCCTACTGGAGTCATGGGGACCCAGTGAGCCTGCTCAGCCCTATGAATTGGAAACCCCATCTGAGGAAGGGACCTCATCTTAGTCCATCCTCCAGCAGGAGTCCTTTAGATGTTTGTGCTGCCAAAGGAGAATCTACCAGTAGGCCTTCTTGCCCCTCTGTCTGCACTCTTTTTGAGCTCCAGTGAAAAGGCTGGGTGACTAAGGCCCAAGTGCCAAGCATTCATGTGTGGTGAGCAGTCATGAGGAGCAGTGGTTGACTGGGTCGGGGTGGGGGATCCCAGCCCCATCCCAGTCCCTGGCTCTCAGGGAGGCAATGACACAGGGTGCAGGGTTGGGGGAATGAGGTTGGAGACGTGCTGGATAACCATGTGTGGACACGGAGAATCAGGGCGCTCTGCACTGTAAACCATGGCCCTCACAGCCTAGGTGGAAAGCAGGGCTGGCCCAGGGCAATGCACTGCCAGAACTTCCCCTGCTGATGCCACTCCTGCCTGGGTACCCCGGTGTTCAAGGGTGCCCCCCCGAGGGACATGGACTGACATTCCCACCCTTGCTTTGTGTGTGTAACAGGCTGGGCCCAGCTGCATTCTCCCTGCTCTGGATGGCCTCTTCTCCAGGCCCTGATGATCTACTTCAGCCTGTTATGAGGGGCATCGTGACAGTGTGACAGTCCTTCTCCTGCCCATAGAGGAAGCAGAGTCTTTCCTGACTTAGTCACAGCACTTTGTATCACTGGGTCTTGTTTAGGACTGGCCTTTTTGTCTAGATTGTTATCTTCCCCTCCTATTTGCTGTTATGGTTCAACCCTTAGATCCAACAGATCCTCGAGCGTATGTGTCACATGCTCCTTCCTGTAGAAAGTCTTCCTGGAGCCTCCTAAGAGCTGGTCTCTCCCTTTTTTGGGCTCCAACAGCATTCCCCCATGGCCTTAGTTTATGGCCTGATTATGCTGACCCCTGCATTGCTCTGGATGTGTCTTACTTCCTCAGGCCAGGAGCCCCCTCTGAATCTCTCAGCCTTTTCCTGTCAGACCTGAACAAGCCCAGCAGCTACAAAGTGATGGGATGAAGTCCAGCACAGAGTGGAAGAACAGACACAGAGTTTTATCAATAAGCAAGGGTGATGGAGAGGCAGGGGGGAGCAAGTGGGGCTCTGGGGTAGACAGACAGAGCATGGGCTGGAGAGGTGGGGATCAGGTCTAGGAGTCTCTATCTCAGGTGAAGGGTGCTGGGTCTGTGGGAAAGTAGTGGGTCCAGTGCAGGCTCCAGCCACATGCTCAGAGGGTGCTTGGTAACTTCCCTCTGGGCCCCTGTGGGCTTTCATCCACAGGCCTTTCCCTCCTGTCCAACTCTACAAAGCTCAGGTCCCTCTGTGAGCTCTGGCCCCATATCCCTGCCCTGTGCAGGGCACTCGCCACACTGCCTGTGCCTTTAGCTTTCCTTTGGGGAATCCTGCAGGCACAGGGGTGTGGATCCTTAAAATAGGGCCCTGCCCATCGCTTTTGCTACTCTAGAAAGCCCAGGGGTGTCCTGGGCTGCCAGTAATCAATTCATCATACTTTTGCTGACCGATTGGCTGATTGCAGAACTGCCAGATGCACATTAAAGTACAGGCATGAAAACTGAGAGCCATCACATGGTCTGGGGCCCTTCTCTGGTTCACAGTGGTCCCACCTCTTTGCATTGTGACACTGCCACCCCATAGACTTCACCCTGTCCCTTGAAGCCCACCATTCCATCTGCACAGTGCTTTTTTCTTCTTCTGATTAGCTCTCTGTGAGATGGCTTATCTGGGGTTTCTGTGGGCAAAGAGCACATGCATGAGGCTCACTACTGTTTCTTTTCTATTCATTTCTGGCTCTGGGCTCTGACTGGGCAGACCCTTTGCCCTTTGGCCCCCTCCATCCCAGAAGAGACCCTCTGGGTATCCAGGCAGCCACTCCAGGCCTGGGAACAGCTTTACCTTCCTCATATGTATGTGGGGTTGTCTCCCAGGGTGCAGAGATCTGGTAAACACCACCATTGTCTCCCCAGCCCCTGCTAGGTGCCCAGGGCTCTTTATACAAACAGAACTAGGTGCCGTGCAAGGAGAACCTATTCCCAGGAGCCCTGGTGCCCAGCCCACTGTCTGACATCAGTACGAGAAGATAGATTGCTCAAGGTATGGCCACTTGGTGGCCATTTCCCACTTCTCCTGGGAGTGCTATGCAAGTAAACACAGAATGTGTATCCTCATGTGAGGCAAAGGACCTGGCATTGGTCCGGGAGGCCAGATGTCAGTGTATGAGCAGCAGCTCTATCCTAATGGCCAAGCATTGCCCTACTGGGGCCTCAGTTTCCAAATAGGACAAAAATGAGAAATCTGAATGAGCAGCTTTCCGATCTGGATATCTGTTTATGTGTGATAAAGCACCTCAACATTTAGTAGTTTAAACTACCATTCATTTGCTCATGAATCTGCAGTTTGGGCCTGACTCAGGAAGTTCAGCTCATCTCTGCTCCACTTACCACCATCTGGGGCAGCTCGACAGCCTGGAGCCTCAATTGTCAGAGGATTCACTCCCTCTTACTCACATGTGGCTTTGCCATGTGGTTGCCTAGTGGTGGCTGGGTGCCAAGATGGTGGCCAGGTGCCAAGTGCCAGCATCCTGATAGAGAGGGAGAGAGGGGGAGGGAGATAGATAGGGGTAGAGAGACCAAGAGAGAGAAAGTGAAAGCTGCCTTATGACCTTTCATGATCTGGCCATGCAAGTTACTTCCAGGGTATTCTGTTTGTTAGAAGCAAGTGACTAGGACTGGCCCATATTCCAGGGGAGGGAGAATAGATTCCACTTTTTGACAAGAAGAGTGTCAACGAATTTGTGGATTTCTGGACATGCTCGGATACCACCACACTTTCCATCACTAAAGAGGCCATGGTATGTCATGATGTGTGACAGCATGATGAAGACCGGGATTCCCCACACAGACCCACTCTGCCAGCCTTTCTCCCCAGATTTCACTGCCCCTCCTAACTGAATCTGCACACTGGATAGAACAGGAGATCCGAACTGTCTGGAGTTGGTAGAACGGTCTAGAATCTCTTTTATTGGGTAATTTTTGCATGAAACTAGTTCAGTGCATAAAGATCTGAACTGGGGAGTATCTGAAAGGCGCATTTCTGGAAATCTCCAGCTGGCTGAGTGCCGACTAGCCTACTTATTCCTTTTCTTTGAAGACTCCCCAGAGTGGCTGTGGCCCAAATGCAAGGTACCTCCCCCAGTAGTACCCCAGCTGGCGTCTCTCGCTCAGCCAGCAGCTGAGCTCTTGCCTGGCCTGGGCTCTGGGACTAGACACTCCATGTTGTTCATGTATGTCTCTTCCTTTTTTTTTTTTATCAGCTTCTCCATCAAGAAGTTTCATTACTTTCTAATGGCCTGAGCCTCTCAAGTTCCCCCTTCTTAGGAAAAGTGCATTTCTAAAGAGGAGTTTCAGTCAACCACTGCAGAGTCATGATGCATGCCACCTGGGGATGGATCCTGGTGCCCAGGGGTCCACGACTCCCTGCCGTGCCTGGACAGGGTCAGTTAAAGGGCCTCATTCCACCCATGCTGCTTGGGTGACAAGAGACACATTTTTCTGTCCTTGGTTTGTATCTTGGGGAATTCTCCTTCACATGCGTTTCCTGCCCCTTGGCCTCCAGATGGCAGTAGCAGAGAACTGGAGGGTGGAGGGTGGGTGAACATCCGAGGTGGTTGTCAGAACAAGAAGGGGAGGAAACAGCAGGGTCCTTTCTGACTCCGGTTGCCTCTAAGCTCATTTCTGTTGCTGAGGAAGACAGTTTTCTTCCCCGGACCCTGGGCACTGTCATCCCCTGAGGTGGGAGAGCTCTAGTGCCATTTTCAGCCATTTCTTCACATCATCATCAACTCTTAATACAGCAGGCACTGAGACCTGAAAGTCAATGTAAGTCAGTGTAAGGCTGGGCCAGTGTCTGCAGCCACACAACCCAGAGGGGCACTTGGGGACCCATCCACATAGAGCAAGGTGAACAAATTACCCAAAAGAGCTGCTAAACCGTGAACCCAGGATTAGCTATTAGGGGTCCTGGATGCAGACTTCCCTCCACCCTCATCAAGATGCATGACAGATGACAGGTCATTTTCCCTCTCTGGCCTTCAGTTCTTGTATCTACACACGGATAATTTTGCACTAAGTTATTGCTAAGCCACCTTCAGTTTGAATGTTCTATCATCCTAGCTGTGGTGAAAGATTACGAATGCCCAATTAACGACAAAGTAAATGAGATACTCTTTTGGTTCTGGTTCTGGAGTTCTTAAAGAGGAGACAGAGGGCCAGAGTAGGCCCCACAAGTGTGTGCAAAGTATCAGGGGCTGTTCACAAATAGAAACTAGAAAACAGCAGCAGGCAAAACCTAAGAAGACTGTGGGATTGAACCTAGAGGCAAATCTGCTGCTGCTGTCTTTCCCTCTAGCCCCCTGCCTCCCACGTGGTTCACGTCATTTTTTTTCCTTAAATAATTTATTGTCAAGTTGGCTTACATATAACACCCTGTGCTCATCCCAACAAGTGCCCTTCTCCATGCCCATCACTTCACTTGGATCCCTTTTATGCCCCTCTTTACTTAATAGCCATCAACCCACTCTTCAAGACTCAGTTTACCTATCAGGTTCTCCATGAAGATTTCACTGGACTCCATGTCTATGTCAGGTGACCCCTCTATATTTATTCTGGATTTTGTTCTGATCCCTGTAAGTGTGCATACATTTATTTTACACATGTATACACACACAATGGTCAGAGTGTTCAATTTTTATAAAATTAATTATAATCAGCTTTGAACCACACTTCTGCTAGGACTGGCAGAAACATCCATTATCTCCACAACTGTGGTTTGTTCCACTCACCCCCAAATTCTATGAAGGCCTGGCAAGAGGGGGGGTGTCTTATTTCCAACAGAGCATCTGGGAGGACTCTTACTTATGACCTGCACTGGCCAACTTTGATTCATTCATTCCTTGTCCAAGTCCTCATGAGCACTAGCCTGCCTCTCTGTGGGCAGGCAGTACGAGGTTTCCATCCCAGGCTTGGGTGTGCGACTTTTGGCTGAGGCTGAGAACTGTAGGGTTTGTGGCCAGTCTCTGCGAGGCTCCCTACCATACAGGCTGTCCCCTCTTAGGTCTCCCACCTCCCTATGGTGCTCCAGGGGGGCTAGTGCAGGTGCCTGCTGCTTACAAAATCCCACCTGAGGTGCCGTTTCTAGTGTTGGGGAATCTCTTTCTTTTGTGCTCACCTTCCCTCCGCCTCAGGGAAGGGAAATCATTTTCCATATTAGATTGAAGATCTGTGTTTATATGTATGTTTTCCCAATTAGCAACAAGCTTTGGGAGGGCAGGAGCTATGTCATATTAATCTTTATAATTCCAACATCTGGCAAAGTGCCAGACACATAGAAGAATTCAAGACATTTTTATTGAATTAAATTGAATTCAGTATCCCAGTTGTCTGGGGTTGTCCGAGATGAGTCTGATTCAGGATTATTCTTTCTTTTGGGGGTGGGTCTGGTTATGTGAGTGCAGAAAAATCAACAAGAATTTCTTTTTCATAGCATTCTGGAAACATGAGCTTGAATCTTTGAGAGCTGGCAAAACTCAAAGTCAGGTGAATGATAACATCTTGAGTTGTCAGTAGCTGGGTGGTAAAGAAATCAGGTTTTAGTCCTTGAAGAAAGGGAGGCCCGGATGGCCAGAAAAACTTGGGTCATGGCCAAATGGGAACTAGAATACAAAATTAGAGACAGAGCAGAAACCCAGCCTTAGAGATTGGACATGTTCAGTAGTGACTGGGGACAAGGCAGTGGCTGGGTGGGGTCCCAGGGAGAGTATACAATGCTGAGACTTAGAGCGATATCCTACCACCTGGCCGGAATGGCGCTCTAATACCTACTATGCCTAGTTTTTATCGACTTAGAACTTCAGTGGGATCAGCTTGGTCTAATTTTCAGTTATGGAAATTATGAAACTTGATGGATTCATCTCCAAATGGAGAGCTGTCCCACCTCTGCATGAAAGCAGATCGGCAGGGCGCCCCCCAATGGATTAAAGATGGTTCTTGAAGAAAGAACTTTGAAGTTAACTCAAGTGGCCGGAAAAGGATTTGGTTGGGGATCAAGGCTTTAGATCCACAAAGCATATTAGGTATGATATCAATCTTTTAAGAAAATTTCAAGTATTGGTTTCATCCACTGTCTAGCCTTAGTAGGATTTCTGATTTTGTCTCTGCCTGAGATTGACAGGACAAAGGGACAACAAAATGTACACTAAGAGATGTGATGGAGTCCCTGATTCATTGAAAGGAATGGTGCGGAATGTATGCCAAGAGCAACAGTGACCCTTCAGCCAAGTTAATGTTTTACTTTTCTTTCTAAGCATAATTAGTCCACAGGGTCAGCTGTTTCTGAAGGTCGCTCCTGGCTCATGGTAGTAAATCTTGTCATAAGCAGAGAGCAGTGGAAGGGGCTCATTTTCCTGTTTGCTGTGACACATGGGCATGGATACAGTCTGTTTAAGAACTGAATCAAGGTATTCAGACAGAAGTGAAAGCAAAAGGTGCTATTACTGAGTTTAGGTTTGGAAACTGAGCTATTGAGAGACTTTTCCTTCCCTACAGTTTGGCATAATAATATCGTGGTAGAGGTTTTCAACAAACATTTTCTGAACAATCAATCTTGTTTCTAATTGAGTTTTCATGGAGTTTAATTAGATTATTTTAGAGATCAATAATGAAATAATCATGTCTGATGCCTCTTTGCTTCAGGCCTTAAGCTGGAGTAGGATTCTTAAGGTAACAAATTATCTGAACCTTCGCAAAGGAAGAGGGTAATTGGAGGAAAGATGCAGTTTATTGAGATGGATGGTGATAGCTTCACCTTGATCCCATCTTTAGGAGAAGGAGTAGATTGTTTGGTTAGAGTTGGAAATTTCTATTCAGGGTAGAGGAGTTTATGAAAGGCAATTTGTAGTCAAAAGAATTGACAGAGTTTTTATTAATTCTTAATTCTTCTGTTTCCATTTGCTTACAGGATTAGTTATTTTTTCCCGTTTTTCAATAAACTTTATTTTTAGATAATTATAGATTCACGTGAAGTTGTAAGGAATAATATACCATGAACGCTTTGCTTAGTTTCTTCTAATAGATAAACACATTGTGGTACGTCCATGCCACAAAACTCTATCACATCCAGGATATTGATAGGGATTGACAGTCAAGAGACAGAGCGTTTCTATCCGCACAAGGGTCCCTCATGTTCCCCTTTAATAACCACGCCTACCTCCCATAGCACCCTTCTGTAACCCCTGGAAGCCATGCTTCTGTTCACCATGTCTATAATTTGTTTCATTTGAGGAATGTTATATAAATGGAGTCATAAAGTATATTGCCTTTATGGGCTTTTTCACTCAGAATAATTCTCTGGCACTTCATTCTGGTTGTTTCCTGTATCCATGGTATCTTTTTTTTGATGAGAAAGGATTCCATGGTATGGATATACTTCACTTATTTAACCCATTGAAGAACATCTGGGTTGCTTCTAGTTTTTGTTACGAATGAAGCCGCTATAAATATTTGTGAACATAAACCTTCATGGCTTCATGTTTCAGCTCCTAACTAACTAATTCAACTCTGGGTTTCATGCCCATGATTACTGGGTCCTATGGTAGTTGCATGCTTACTTTTTAAAGAAATTGACAAACTGCTTTCCAGCATGGCTCTACACTTTTACATTCCCTTGAGCAGTGTATGAGTGATCCAATTTTTCTGCATCCGTGCCAGCATTTGATGGCGTTACCTCTTGATTTTAGCCATTCTGATAGGTGGATAGTGAGAGCTAATTGTGGTTTTAATTTGCATGTCCTTAAAGGCTAATGATGCTGAGTATCATTTTAGGTGCTTATTTTCCATCTTTATACCCTCTTTGTTAAAATTTCTCTTAGTGTCTTTGTGCATTTCTCTTTAAAAATTTTTTTTAATGTTTATTCATTTTTCAGAGACAGAGAGAACAGAGTGTGAGCAGGGGAGGGGCAAAGAGAGAGAGAGGGAGACAGGATACAAAGCAGGCTCCAGGCTCTGACCTGTCAGCACAGAATCTGATGTGGGGATTGAACTCACTGACCACGAGATCATGACCTGAGCTGAAGTCAGACCCTCAACGGACTGAGCCACCCAGGCGCCCTTCTTTGTGCATTTCTTAAATTCAGTTATTATTTTTGTTTTTACTGTTGGGTTTTGAGGCTCCTTTATATATTCTAGATATTAGTCTTGTGTTGGATATGTGAATATTTTCTCATGTTTCTGTGATTTCTCTTATCATTCTATTAACATAGGTTTTTTAATTTTGATGAAGTGTTTCCTTTTCCTTTATTTTCTGGAAAAGATGTATAGAATTTGTGTTGCTTTAAATGTTTTGTAGAATTCTTGGTGAAACTATCTAGGCCTGAAGATTTATATCTGGGAATTTTTAAATTACAAATTCTATTTTCTTAGTAGTTATAGGCTCTTCACACTATTTATTTATACTGGATAAACAGTGATAACTTGTCCTTTTCAAGGATAGGTTCACTTAATCTAAGTATTCAAATGTATGTGTGTTGAGTTGTTTATAATATTACCTTATTCTCCTTTTGATGTCTGAATGGTCTGTAGTGATATCCCCTGTTATATTTCTGATTTTGTATATGTGCTGCCGAAGCAAGCACTGTATTCTGATTTGGATAATTTTGTCTTTTAAAAAATTTGCCCATCTTGCTAGAGGTTTGTCAGTTCATCACACTTTCCAAAGCTCTTCGTTTCATTGATTTCCCCATTTATTTCTGTTTTCAGCCTCACCGATATCTAATCTTTATTATTTCCAGGAACTTGCTCTGGATTTATTTTTCTCTTCTTTTTCCAGATTCTTTTGTGGGAAGTGCTTAAATTATTGAGAGTTTTCCTCTTCTAATGCATGCATTTAATGCTATACATTTCCCTCTCAGCACTGCTTTTAGCTGTGTCACAGAAATTTTGATGTTTTATTTCCATTTTAATTTAATTCAATGTAGTTTTGATTTCCACTGAGATGTCCTCTTTGACTCATGCATTATTTAACAGTATCCTGTTTAGTTTCCAAATGTTTGGAGATTTTCCTGATATCCATCTGTTATTGATTGCTAGTTTGATTTTATTGTGGCCAGAGAATATGCTCTCTGTGATTTCAATTCTTTTAAATTTGTCGAGCCTCGCCTCAGAGCCTAAGCGAGTATCTATCTTGGCATATATTTTGTGGGCAGTTGCAAACAATGTGCAATCTGCTGAGTGGAGTGTTCTGTGAATGTGGATACGTCCTGTTGCCTGATGGCATTCTTGCCCATTTCCTGTCTAGTTATTTTATCAATTGTTAACAAGGATTTTGGCGTTTCCAATGATTATTGCTGATTTGTCTACTTCTCATTTCAGTTCTGTCACTTTTTACTTTACATATTTTGCAGCTCTGTCATTTGATGTGTACACATTCAGCATTACTGTTTTTGTAGTAGATTGAATTTTATCATTAATAATATCTCTGGTAATGATTTTTGCTCTGAAATCTACTTTATTTGATACTAATATAGTTTTCCCTTCTTTCTTTGATTAATGTTTGCATAATTTATCTTTTCCTATTCTTTTACTTTCAATCTGCCTGTATTATTACATTTGAAGTGAATTTTTTGTAGACCACATATATTTGGATCACGTTTTTAAATGTACTCTGCCAATCTCTGTCTTTCAACTGATGTATCTGGTCCATTGACAGAATTTATTTAATTCTATTCTGAATTAAAGTTGAGAGGCTCATCTAATTGGCAGAAATGAAATCACCCAGAATCTTAGCTGCTAGGGAGTTTAGGAAAGTTGCTTTTAACTTTCTAGATAGACACATGAGAAACCAAAATAGAAGGTGGGTAAGGTGTCTTCTTATTTCTCAGAGGTGGCCTACCTTCTGCTGAGGCACCTCAGGATTGGACCAATTCCTGGAACTGTTGTTCTCATTCTCATTTACTAGTCACAACCCACCTCTTGAAAATCAGTAAGGTGTGGTGAATTCAATATAAGCCTCCTTATTTATAGGTGGTTTTCCTTTTTGGGGTTTCTTACTGAACTTCGCTTCTGGTTGAGCCATTAGAGGTATTCTGTTAAGTGTCCATAGATACAGATTGGTGGGCCTTCTTCAAGTTATCAATTTGTTAAGGATACTTCTCCCTGAGGCAAAGGAAAAGAAACACAGGAAGCACCCATCAGGTCACATTTAATGCTACAAAGTCCTGAGAAAGTTTGGCCTCATGGTGCTAATGACAGGTTTAAATGGAATTGTTGCACTTGGATGTGAATGTCCGATCTCTGCCTCTGGAGGACAGCAGTGTTACTATGCATCTGCAGAGGCATCATCTGTCTTCACAGGTCTCTCAATCAGTACTAGATGGGACAGCTAGGAAAACGATCGACAGGCTGGAGGACTAGGTTGGTGGAGTCCAAAGCCATATCAAGTGGTTAGAGTGAACTGGAAGAAACAGAGGCAAAATTTAATTGCCCAAGTGCAGTGACAAGAGATGTCCAAGTTAAGGAGAGCAAAGGTTAAAGGTAGAGCCCACACCCACCTAGGTAAAACCAGTGGACCCAAAGACAGAAATGATGCAACAGTGGGTCTTTCTGCAGAGGGTTGTTTTTTTCAAGGCTTTTATTCCAGTTAGAAGGTCTAGAGCTCTCAGGTGTCAACTTGGGGGAAGAGAGAGTGTGTGAAAAAGGGAGAAATTCAAAGGCTCTGGGCTTAGGGTGCAGGAGACTGAAAAGAGAGAGATAGTGTGTCCTGAAAGTACTCAGAACTCTGAACCATTCTGGAATGTTCCCTCAATGGGGCAAGTACATCTCTGTGCTCTGCTACCCACATTCCAGTGACTTCTGAACTAGAACCCACCCTAATCCCTCATGCATTTGATTAATCATCATCATCTCCTTTCTCATCTGCACTTTTTTATATACCATGTGTCAAAAACTGCCCCACACTTTAAATACCAATTTCAACACTGCTTTCAATAAGATTTTCATGTTCCCCCACTGTCCTCAGAGAATGTTGCTTGAACTTTTGCTAAAGTTCTTGTTTATTTCTTATTTAATGTGACATAATAACCGAATGTGTTATAAAAGACTAAGGAACAGGGGGAACGACCTGGAAATAAGAAAACTCTGAAAGGGAAGTAAAAAAATCAAATTTAACAAAAAACATACATCTACATAAATGAAGCAATTACATGCACTGAAGGATATAACATGACCCAAATAAATGGAGAAATCAATCATGTCTCTAAATGGGAAGACTTAATATGGAAGATACCAATTTTCCTCAAATCAGTGCATGCTTCTTTGTCTCAATGGTAATCAGTTCTCTTGGTTTCTTCCTCCACATCATAATGTGTTTTAAAATTCACTCAGGTAGGGGCGCCTGGGTGGCTCAGTCAGTTAAGCATCTGACTTTGGCTCAGGTCATGATCTCATGGTTTGTGAGTTTGAGCCCCACATTGGACTCTGTGCTGACAGTTAAGAGCCTGGAGCCTGCTTTGGATCCTGTATCTCCTTCTCTCTCTGCCCCATCACCCCTTGTGTGTGTTCACTCTCTCTCTCTCAAAAATAAGTTAAAAAAATTAAATATAATTTTACTCAAGTAATTCATCTTTCATATGTTTATTAGGCATTAGTATCTTTTTCTATGAGTCTCATATCCAGTTCTTATCCCTTGCTTGATTTCAGCCTATTTATAGAGTAATGGGCTTGAATTCACTGAGCTCTTATTTCCCTTCCAGTTATATATTCTCTTAATATGTGATATAATGGATGGGCACGAGAACAAAGACCAGCTTTTGAAAACAAAATGAAATCTCATTGACTTACAGTGAAAGAAAGTTCAATTGATAGCTAGACTGTAATTTCCCTAACAAGATTTGAGAAGTCAAGGGTACCTGAAGTCGGAGACGCTAAATCCTAGAGAGATCTTTACTCTTCTGGAAGGTTCACGTATCAGAGAAACTAAATAATTGGAACAAGTCTTTTCTTAAAATTCAACTGTGCTAACTCAGCCAAATATGGTGTGTAATTGCATGCTGCAAGTATCAGTACCCAGTGTACCTTCCTGAATTTTCCCCTTGTCCAAGTCTTGTATTATATTAATGGACAAAGTGGGAAGAGAAACTGGAGAAAATTTGATGGTGGTGCCAACTGAACCTAAGATGGTCAGGGATGCAATGCTAGTTTAGCCCTCATTCCATGCCTTCTGAAAGTCAGTTGTAATTCTTTGGCCAAACTATCTGAACAGAGATCCTAAAGGGTGTCAGAGAAAATGAAGTAGATCAGAGAGTTACGGGGCCTCCATCCACTCAGGAGAAAGCTAAGGGGCCTTGTGGAAGACAGTGATGGATTCAAGCCATATGAAAAAGCATATATCAAGTATCTCAACCTCGTCCCTATCTTTGGAGGATATATGTAATTTATAGAGTGTTTAAATTAGACAAATGGTCCAATCGATTTAGAATAAGGGACAGGAAACACATGTTTCTTTTGCATTAAACTGGACTTCACCAGAGTAGAAATGCTTATGATCTCCTGAGTTATGGAGCTTGGGCTCTCCATCAAAGTGCCCCTAATTACAGGGATTGTGCTTTTCCACAAAGGTGATCCATTATGGAGCATGCTGTCTCCATAAAGACCAAGAATACGCTGAAAAGCTCAAGCTAAGTGGTAATTTATATCATTGTTTATAGGAAGCAAGAGCAAGAGCGAGTGGGAGAGTGAGGGCAAGAGCCAGAGAACGACAGAGAAAGAGACAAAAAGAAAGGACATTTTAGTGAAGATGGAAGAGAACCAGAAAAAGGACCGAAACAACCATGGAAAAAGATGTCAGCCTTCTATTAAGACGATTTGAGCTGTGAGATGAGGAAATAGGGAGTGTGGAGAGTTGAAGAAACTCGGTTTTCCTTAAACTTTTTACTTATGCCTGGGTAGGTGACCAGAGTGAATGGCCTGAAAGCCAAATGTGTAGACTACTTGGGGCCTTTTTCTGGGAGGCAGAGTAATTCGCTGAGAAACAACTTGCTAGTGGCTAGTTCAATGGGAATCAAGTGACCAAATTCCAAATCACAGAGTGACTTGCTCACTGAGGTATTGAGGATTTGGCTCCCAGGTTTAGTTCCTTCTGTCCTCTGCATATGTGAATTCATTTTTTTGGTAATTTTTTAAAACTTAATTTATTTTTTAAATTTGTATCCTGGTTAGTTAGCATATAGTGCAATAATGATTTCAGGAGTAGATTCCTTAATGCCTCTTACCCATTTAGCCCATCCCCTCTCCCATGCCATTTGCATATGTGAATGGTGGGTCTTCCCTTAAATATAGTTTACTGCCTTGCCCCCTTTGTGGCTCTGTGTCCTGACCCCGTATTTGGCACTTCTTTGGCCTAGACTTCTGGCCCTGTTTCTGCTATTGTTGGCAAAAGAGCTGCAATAACCTGCCCAACCATGTTTATGGTGTTCCTCTGACGTGCACTGTGAATTGGCTATAGGCAAGTTCATTTTCAGTGAACTGACCTCTAGCCCTTCTAATGGCTAGAATATCTCTACACCTGGGCTGTCAGTCTCTTCCTATATTCCTACGTGCTATTCTCCACCAGTCACCTGAGCCCAGAGAGTCAGTGTGGAGTTGGAAGAACCACATCCAAAATGGCGGCAGCCACTCCTCCCATGTACATCCATTACCGGGTGGCTTTACAGTTGGAACGTAGCCCCCAAACTAAATGCGAATGCCAAGGCAATTTCTCCATTTCCTATACAAAGCCCACATTTCTTAGCATGCATTGGAGGCCCCATATAACCTGGCATGACTCGTTTTTTAATCTTATTATTTGGCTTCTTCAGACTTCACTCCTCCTGGAGCAAATTATGCTCCCTGAAGTCATGGTCTGTGTCTGGCATGCTCCTACCTTTCTTCTCTGTTTTCCAGGGCCTCTTTGCCTGCCTAGACCAATTTAAACACTGTCTTTTTGTGTGTCCTTCCCAAACCCCTATAGGAAGAAGCATGTTTCCTGTTTCGTTCTCTGTCTTTCCATAGCTCCTCAGAGATTCTCCTATTACAAGTCCCAGCACCACTTTGCAGTGAACCCCTCAACAGACTATGAGGTCCATGAAGAAAGAGGTTGAAATTTATTTTCCTTGGTGTGTCCATGACCCAGCATGGGGTGTGGGCTGAGTAACTGGTTTGTGTAGTGGATTAGGGATCAATGGACAGAAAACCAAGCAGTGATGGGCTGGAGAGAAGAGGACCCCAGGCCCATCAAGACTGATGCCTTGGCACAGTGAATGTGGGTATACTAAATGACAAGAGAATACCAGAGGAACCTGAGGAAGATGGAAAGGAGGTGGAGGGGCTCTATGAGGTGTGCATCTCTTCCAACCCCATATATCCAGAGTAGGGAATGGATTCTTAAAGCCCAGAACCCTCAGCCTGTACCATTCAATCACTTATACTCTGGGACCTGCTAACAAGGTGGTAAATCCCTCAGTGAATTCAAGCAGGATTCTGATACTGTCCAATCAAACTTTCTGCAAGGACATAAATGTTCTTTATCCATTCTTTCCAATATGGTAGCCACTTGCCACACTGACCACTAGAAATTAACTAATTCAACTGAAAAACAAAACTTTTCATTAAAAACCTTTTAAAATTAAATTTGGCTACTTGTTGAATAGTGCAGTGAGACACAAACCATATGGATTCAAAACCATATGGCTCTCCCAAATGTGCACTGGCTGTCGGCCCCTATTTCCACATTTATTAAATAAAGATAATAGTATGCTTACTCCTTAATTTTTTTTGCTGTGATTAAATCAGTGATTAATGTGTGTTACTTATTCATTGCTATATAACACATCACCCCAAATTTAAAGGTTTAAAAATATCAATAATAATTCGTGATCTCTTTGGGTTCTGTTGGCCAGAAGTTTGAGCAAAACTTGGGCGCGTGGTTCTTTCTGGTATGTCTCACGCAGCTTGCAATCATGCACAGGCATGACTGAGGGACCTTCTTCCACCAGGGCTCATTCACGTGGCTGGCAAGTTGTTTAGGGCTCTCTCTGTGGGCCCCCTGAGTGTCCAGAAAGAATTTCAGCTGCTCCCCCCCGGGCGGCAGCCTGAAAGAAAGGGGGAGGCGGCAATGCCTTTTATAATACAGCCTCTGAAGCCACACATTGTCACATGGCCTGAGGATGGGAGGGCGGGGGCAGCCCAGGGCAGCTACCCTGTTCTGTAAAGTACTTCACAGAGTGCGTGGCCCATTGTAAATGTGAGTATTAGCAGTTCTTATCTGATGCTTCTCAAGTGCAGCTTGAGAAACCTCCCCAGCTCTCTGCTCACTGTCACAAGTGGAGGCACCGCTGCTCTAGGACAGACCTGGGTAGCTGGGGCTGCAGACACCCCCTCTGAAATGTCACAGCCTGGCATCGATGCCTTTGGCTCTCTTCCTTCCCCTGCAGCACCAGAACACCCTTTCCTGGGAACTCTCACTGTGGACCACATCAGCTCTTCTCAACTTAGGATGTGCCCCAACTTTGTGCAGGTAGCATGTGAGAAGGACTTAGAAGCAGAAGCTGACACCTAAGACTGTGGCGCGTGGGGGGGGGGGGGAGCACAAAAACAAACAAACCTGGAGCCTCAGTTTATTTTTCCAAAAATGGGAATGCTATTTTGTCCTGTCCGATGCTCATTTGGATGAATCCCGCCAACCGGTGTTCCCTGGGTGCTTTCGGTGTCCGGTGCTGCGCTAGTGAAGACGCTGGGGTCTCTGTCTTCACTCAGGATGCTGCAGCCTGCGAGAGTGTCGAAGCCGTGGCGCGTGGAGAGCGCCCACTGCGTGTGGCATGTGAACACGGGCCGGGGTGTTGGGGGGGGGCTGAACACCGGGGGGGGGGGGGGGGGGGAGAAGGAACGAGGCTCAGGAGAAATCCTGAAAGTCGCCATGGGGGCCAAGCATGGTGGCCAGGGGCAGGAGTGTCACGTTTGTAAGCTGCTCTCCTTGCTCTGGTCATGATCTTACTGTCTTCCTGCCCCTAAGAGTCCCTTTGTCTTGTGCCACCTCTTCTTTTTTTTCTTTTTAATTTTGTTTTAATGTTTATTTATTTTTGAGAGAGAGAGAGAGAGAGTGAAAGTGGGGGAGGGGCTGAGAGAGAGGGAGACAAAGAATCTGAAGCAGGCTCCAGGCTCTGAGCTGCCAGCACAGAGCCTGATGCAGGGCTTGAACTCACCAACTATGAGATCATGACCTGAGCCGAGGTCGGACGCTTAACAGACTGAGCCACCCAGGTGCCCTTGCACTCCCTCTTCTTAATAATATTTTCAGATGAGTAGTACCACTCGGGGTTCTGGGGGCAGTGGGACGGATGGATGTTTTTGGTTTCTCTTGGTCCTCACAAAGCCTGGAGATTGCCTCCTTGCCCACGGGTCTGTGACTTAACACCATCATGTCTGGCCCCCAGGCCACAGCAAGACTGTCTTACCACCTGTCCACGTAGTACAAATGTCTTAAGAGACAATGACGTAGCACCTTGGCAAAGCTGTTTGGCCATCTCTCTATTTCAAAATAGCACCTTGACCTTTCCTTCGCAGTTCCTCTCCCCCAGCAGACAGCCGGGAGCCGAGAGAAGTGTGTTGCCTCCTCTGCTGAGCCATCGCTCTCCTCTGAGACAGGCCTGTCTGGCCTCCATGGCTCTGTGCACACATTAATAACAGAGCCAGGCACTGGCCTCCCTGCAGCCCCTCCTGAGAGCCTCTTAGGGTCTCCACATGGGTCTTCTGGCTCCCCCTCCGCTGTTCTCCAGGATCCGGCCAGCATCTGTGAACAAAGCTTCTCCTCCTCTGCGTCAGAGAATCCCCAGGCCTCCCGGGGGTTGAGCACAGTGAGGAATGGTGATTTGGGATACGATACAGGGCTGAGCATCCTTTGTCCTCTGTGGCCCTCCTCCCCCAAACCCTGAAACATGAGGCGGCCCCTCAGCTGCTCAGTCTGGCTGTCCATTGGTGGGAAGCTTCTCTTGGCTTTGGAAGGTGGCAAGGGTCTCTGCCGCAGGGACTTGTTTTATTTATCTAGCTGCACTCCATCTCTCAGTATTTAACTCAGGGAGGAAGAGGATTTTGCAGCTAAAGTTAGTCTGTCCCTCCTGTGGAGACAGTGAGCAGAGAAAGAACAGATATTCACTGAGGCTCGAACTCCACTTGGTGTTGTCTGCAAGGCTGTGGAGCAGGTGGGGCTCCAGGGTCATAGTCAGGAACCACAGAATCATAGGGTGGGAGGCCCCAAGGTCATGGCAGCCAGCTCTCTCTTCTTCCAGAGGGACCATGGCCTTTGTTAGTCTGATGATGGAAACTGAGCTCTGATTTCCATCCATCTTTTAATTTTTTTCGAAGACTATGTTAGCATTTTATTTTTCTATCCCTGACACTCAAATTCATGGAGGGGTGTGTGTGAGTGATAATAGAACATAATCAAAGTAACACACAACACTACTCAAGAACATTTACCCATTTTTGTAGCTGTTCTTTGCAAAATACATAAAGGTATACAGAAACATCTTTATATAAATTATACTTAACAATCTGTATACACTGTGAAACTATTGTTAAATTTCACACCAGGACACTTGTGTAAGCAGTGGTGCACAAAAGTGCAAACAAGGTTAGTGATGAGAAACTTACCACAAACATACCACTTCAACATACTCTGCATTCAGTCAAATACTGATGGCCTCACCACAGAAAACACTTTGATCACTTTTATCTTTTATTATCATTACTATTATTATTATTACTATTATTATTCTTTTAGAGAGAGAGAGTTCGAACAGGGGAAAGGGGCAAAGGGAGAAAGAGAGAGAGAATCAACGCTGAGCACGGAGCCTGATGAGCACGACTGTAAGATCATGACCTGAGCCCAGACCAAGAATCTGATGCACAACCAACTGAACTACCCAGGAGCCCCGATCATTTTTATTATTACTTTTACCTTTTATTTTTGAGAGACAGTGTGAGAGAGAGCCCACAAAACGGGCTCTGTGCTGACAGCAGCAACCTTATGTGGGGCTTGAGCTCACGAACTGGGAGATCATGACCTGAGCCCTGAGCTGAAGTTGGACACAAAACTGGCTGAGTCCCCCAGGTGCCCCAGCCTCTGATCACTTTTAAAGTAACTAAATTTAAAGTGACTACATTCACCCTGGGTGCTCTTGCCTCAGGATGGCAGCTGAGTTCAAGTTAGGAGCAGCTCCAAGGAATAGAGAAACCCATGGAAGTCGGCCATTCTGATGTGAATCTTTACACTTGATAATGAAAACAATTCCAAAGGCAACTTATATAGCAAAAGTTGTAGAACTATCACCCACCTTTACCCCCAACTATTTGAATCTGAAATTAAATAAAATCTTCTCTCCCCATTTAAAATGCATGCTGAACAAGAATTCACCCACTCCACTCCAGCTTTTCCAAAAATAATTCTGCTTGAAATCACTCAAAAGTGTTTCCCATTTCTGCCCTAAAATCTATTTGGGGTGGTAACATTCCTGAAACAGAGTTTACTTTGGATACATTTACTTACTCTACTTTGATTACTTTGGATTCTACTTAAAAGTGTGGTCGAAGCCCTGAGTAATCAATCAGTGGTATTAAATGTATTCGTTACTTAAAGTTCTAAATTATCAGGATGAAAATTAGTTGGTTCAGAACTGCATCTGCAATAGACTCTAGGTTCCTTTCATGCTTTTTATCCAGGTGTGTTGTGGGGGTGGGTGAGAGGGAGATGGTTGCAGGGTTCAGGAGTGGAAACATCATTATTACAAAATCCCAATCACTTTACACAGAGGCACAGTCTCTTATTCCAAGAACATATTCTTTTTCTTTCTTTCCCTTTTTGTTTAAAAGCACTAATTTTCATTTCAAAAGAAAAATAGTGCTGGAAATGATCAGAAGCATCAACATGTAGCTTTGAGAATTTAGACCTTAATTGAAGATACACTGCTTTCTGAATTCGTATATTTACAGCAAAAAATTTCAAGATTTATAGAAAACCTTTGATTCTCTACTAATTTTGCATTAAGGCATTTATATTTGCTAATCTCTATTTTTCCATGCTTTCTTAGAGATTTTTTCAAGTCTCACAAACTTTTAAAGAGGCTCAAAGAACAATATACTCTAAGTAAAATGAACACCGAGATACTTTGAGAATGTTCCTTTTACGTTAGCTCTTCTCAGTATACTCTGATTAAAATTTAGTTGGCAACAAAGCCTTGCAAACTTTCATCGTGTGACTAAGGAGATTGAAATGCCACATAGAGTTACAATACAGTTTCAGAACATGTGAGCCTTTCTCTTGAAACTCAAATTATGCCAATTAGAATTCCACTGCCTTTAATGAAGAAACTTGTGAAAATGCTGGTTTTGAATGTGTCTCGTTGAATCATTGTATAGAAAACAATGAACACTATGGTCACGACTATTACCCTATGTTAATGATGTATAAGTAGGTTATGTGCTGGGAAGCACTATAAAGAAGTGTGAACCAGTTGAAAATTAAGGAAAAGAAACAACATGGCAAATCACAGTAAATTTGTATAGATATATAGGCACAGAAAATTAAAATTTACATCTATGCAGGCATATCTGGATTCATATATCTTTGACACTCAGAGCTCCTGGGTCAACTAAGCCAGTGTGAAGAAGGTTTTTTTCATACACTTTAGGAAATGTCTTATCCTTATTTTTTTTTAAAAAAAATGCTGTGATCTCCATTCTAAAAATTCACTGAGATAAAGACAAATCAGAATCAATTTACAAAGTTACCCAAAAGCATAATTAACAGTGGTCCCTAAAACAGGGGTGGGGTTAAGAATTTCATTAAAAATATAAAAGTGGGCTGAGAGTTTTTAGAGTCTTAGAGTCTTGTAGAGTTTTAGACTTAAGATTTTATTTTATTTTATTTATTTATTTTTTACAAATAGTTTATTGTCAAATTAGTTTCCACATAACACTCAGTGCTCATCCCCAAAGTGCCCTCCTCCATGCCCATCCCCCCCTCCCCCCCACATCCATC
>NW_024080709.1:3888784-4139215 GCF_003009895.1 Hyaena hyaena | reverse complement strand
TGGCTGGGGGAACACAGCTGTCCTGGAGGGTCAAGACCCCCCCCCCCCCCCCCCCCCCCCCCCCCCCCCCCCCCCCCCCCCGCACACCCGTGCAGCGACAGACCCAAATGCTTGTTCTCTGTGACAGGTGACGTGCCCTTCACGGGCCCAGAGGAGCCCAAAAGAAACAGTCCAGCAGTTCCGTTTAGGAGGCAGGATGTGCTTCTGTCCAAAGAAGTGCTCTCACGATTATTTATTAATTGTGAAAGGGAAGAAAAAAAAAAAAAAGAATAGGGTTTCCTGGAAGGGGATAGAAGTTCAACATGATAAACTCCCGAAAAGCAATCAAAGGCCAACGAGGGCAGAAAAATAAAGGACAGAGAGAGTAAGTGAGATGATGAATCAAAGTGGCCGCGTTCTGAGCAAGGACCTGGGAGGGGCCATGTCTCAGGGTGATGGAGGCGCGCAGAGCCTCGGGGCAGGAGCGACCCAGGGGGGCAGCCGTGGCAGTGAGTCTGGGAGCCGCCCCACGAGGTCGCCAAGGCCCTGGGGATGAGCTGCCAACGACAGAGAGGGATGGCCAGCTGTCCGGCCTTCACCGCTGGCCCGCTCGGTTCATGTGTGCGCTCATACCGAATGTAGAAGACTGTCGATGCAGACTGTAGAGGTGCAGGAGGAAAAAGTCACAGTCCTTCCCCCCAGAGAAAGGCATTGTAAATATTTCCGCTCTCTTCCCCTCCATGTCTTCTCTTTTTTCCCTAATTTGTAACCACCCAAGAATAATGAGTGGATTTTTCATTTAAAAAAAAAATCAAATCATTACAGATGGGACTTAAGTCCCCTTTAAATACTCTTCCCTGTCCCCACCCCTCCCAGACATCCCATGGCTTGGCTTCTCTCCTTCCAGAGCCTTCTCTGTGCCCATAACCTTCTCTGCAATTCTAAAGCCCAAACTGGCGGGGGTTGAGGGGTAGGGGGTGAAGATGAAGACTTTTCCATAACTCCCTTGGGGGCAGAACCCGCCTTGAACTATTTATAAGAGTTGCAGATGCTGTTTATTGTGAATTTATGTGTTTTATTTCCCGTAGAAATGCAAAATTCAGGGCTTCGGCTGCCTGAGACCAGCTGAGGGTGTGACTTAACGTGTGTACACCACATGACCCTTTAACCCTTAAAGATTCTAAATTTTGAAACACATCTGGCCTGGGGCACCTGGGTGTCTCAGTCAGTTAAGCATCCGACTCTTGGTTTCAGCTCAGGTCATGATCTCACAGCTGCGTGGGTTCGAGCCCTGCATGGGGCTCTGTGCTGGCAGAGCAGAACCAACCTGGGATTCTCTCTCCCTCTCTCTGCCCCTCTCCACTCATGTGCACAAGCGTTCTCTCTCCCTCGCTCGCGCTCTCTCTCTCTCTCTCTCTCTCTCAAATAAAAACTAAATAAACAAATAAAAACCTGTCTGGCCTGAAGGGTTTAGGGTAAGAGGTCATGGATCTGTAATTGTCTTACAGTTTGGGCCGCCCCGCTTTTTTTTTTTTTTTTAACCTCAAAAGAATTCTAATCCTTCATATCCTTCTGCAACTTAATTTTCAGACACCACTGTGAGTGAAAAGCTTTCCGTGCTGACGGGCAGAGATTTTGCTTATTCCTTTCCCTGTCTGCACGGTGTTCCATAGCGTGGGCATGTGGGTGTGTGTGGGCGTTGGGCCCTTTCTAGACTTTCACTCTCCCAGGCAGCCGGGGGTTGGGGGGGGAGCACCGTCGGAGGCGCCTCTCCATGCACGCATGCAGCCCGGGGTCAGAGCTGCTGGGTTGTGGGGTTTTGTTCCTAACGCCGTTGCTGGCGTGGCAGACACGTGTCCCCGTGGTGCGCAGTCCCTCTTCCTAAACTTCATTTTCAGCAGCTTCGTAACAGTCCGTCATCTGAGTATTCATTTTTCCCAGCCGCGGTCGTTTGTTACCTGCAGAGGAGTGGCTTAGGCGACACACGGGCATCATCTAACAGTTCCGGAATCTGGTGGCTGCAGGGCTGGCTCTCTATGAAGGAGGGAAGGAGCGAGCCTGCCCCTCCCCTGGCGGCTGGCTAGGGGTCTTACTGCTCCTACACACGGCTCCTGCACACGTCACCGCAATCCGTGCCTTCATCTCCCAGTGCGCCCCACACACACCCCTCTGTGTCCATGCTTTCCCTTCTCATCAGGACAGCCCTTACCCTGGGTTAGAGCCCACCCCCCTAGACCTCCTCTCAACTGCTCATGTCTGCACATGACCTTGTTTCCAAATAAGGTCACATTCTGAGGCCCTGGGGCTTCAACGTGAGAATCTTGGGGAGGCACAGTTCAACTCTTAACAGTCTGACGTTTGGCCAGAATTGACTTAGCCCGGCCGCTTATACTGGCCACTTACGGTGCTCCTCCCGCACTGTGCTTCACCCTGTGGTGAACATCCTTATATAGAAATCTTCGTCTGTGTTTCCGGTTACGCCTCTGGAAACGATTTCTTAGGGTCAGCGAGGGTGCCCCTGTTTAAGGCTCTCGACAGCACCTTGCAGGTTGCTTTCCAGACATCGGAGTGGGGCGAGGGGTATCCCGCTGAGCACACCCGTACCCCACTGTCCGGAAACGCCAGCCCGCTGGGGCCCCCAGACAGAACCATCCTCACAGCCTGCAGGCACGTGCCTGCCAGCATGGGCATGTGCGCGCCTTCCTTCCTGCCTCATTTTTATTTTATCTCTCACTCGTGCTGAAAAAAGCAACCACAGGTTAAGGGCAGAATAGAAGCTGTAGCTCAGAGTGTCCGTTCACGGCATGCGCTCTTGCAACCGCATACAGGGAATAAAGATTTCAGAAAAATACTGGGCTTTCTGGGCATCAGGCGTTAAATCAATCAGCGACATTTCACTCACAGGGCAGCGTGCCAAAAAGACCAAGAGAGAGAAGTAAGTTCTCCGGTTTAGTTCAGCCCGTGAGGCCCAAGGCAGCCTCCATCAGCCCACTGCTTCGAAAGGCAATCCGATAATGAGCACTCAGCCGCTCTGGGGGGCAGGGGCTGGCCGGGGAGGGGGTCCTCTAGGCCCGTTGAGAGCCAGCCAACGGGGTGGGTTTTGAGAGCCGGGGTAAAGACCTCGGGAAGCCGGGGGCTTTAGAGAGTGGGGTGGCAGGGGGGTTCTTAGGAGGACCCGGGGGCTTGGTGTTCGTGGTGAACAAAGGGACAGGCCGGGCTTGGGGCTCGAGTGCCCCAGCTACGAGCGAGCCCTTAGAGACAGATGCTTCCCTCAGCAAGGCCGGGCCCTCGCTTCTCACCAGCCTTGCACAGAGCCCAGAGAGCAGGATGCAGGGAAGGATAAATTTAGCCAGCATTTCAGGGGAAAACATCGATCTCAAACGTAGCACTGTCTTTTAAAAGAAAGTGGAAGCCGTAGGCCGGTCATTTGGGACAATTTCGCTTGAACAGATAAAAGCCCAGGAATGGCGAATGCTTGCAACCAGCTTGCCTCGCCGGCGGATCCAGAGCAGGGCAGCCGCTTTCTGCCTGGGCGCGATGGATGGCCCACCTTAGCCCCCTTTGTTCATTCCCAAGGAAAGGTGCTGCCCTATTATCTGGAAAGATTTTAGGTGGACATTTCCAGCCCCAAAGGTTCCTCTTCTCAGGGAGCGCCGCCGGGCCTGGGTCTGAGTTTGCGGGCGGCGGGCCCCGACCACTGACATCTGATGTGCTTTGTGCCACCACCACCCGCCCTCCCCGTGTCATAACTGAGCCAGGGACACCTGGTAGCTGGAGACAGATTTTTTTTTCGTTTTAAACCGGATGCTTGGGACATTGGTGCGGGGGGGATCGGTTCCCCCTGGGTGAAGCCGACGGGGCCAAGGGTCCCCAGCAACAGATCGCCCGTGTGAGTGATGTTTGCTCAGCCCCGCTTGCCCAGTGGGCACGGCATCTCCCGCGCCGCCTCACTCTGACACTGCTCCCTTGTTGGGAAGGGGAAAAAAGTCTGGTCTGTCAATATTTGGGGCACTCATCATCTGCATTTGGGCGCCAGGGGTCATTGAAAGGCTGAGACGTTTCCAGGAATTCGTGGCTCTAAAAACAAGCTGACCGTAAAGGATTTCCAGCGAGGGCACGAAAGGAAAAAAAACCCAAATCTCACCCCCACCCCCACTTGCCAGCCCCGAGCCCAGTCCATTGGGTCATGGATTCTTGGGAAGAAATGAAGGCAGCGCACACAGTGACACGTGGGTCCAAGTTAATAATAAATGTGGAGGAAGGAGAAGGAGGCTGTTCAATATTTAAACATTTCAGAGCGCTTCATTTGGTTTGCCAGTCAGTGCCCTCCACCCGCTTCCTGGACGGGTTCTCTAAAACCCGGATGCCCTTTGCCTGTCTCGGCAGCCGCGCTCCGATACCGGTGCCCCAAATAGGGAGGGAGACTATCTGCTAAGCCCCTGCTAAGCGACCCCAGCTCGGCAATATGTCTCCTCGTCTTCTGGGGCGCCTGTGAACAGTTTTTTAAGCTTCAGGGTCATGTCTGGAGTTGTCACAATTGCCCTGTTTCAGCTCCACTTAAAGCCAGCTCATATTTTCATCTAAATTTTGTTCTTGGGCTCTGACCTCTAACAAAAAGGCTCAACAGTGAGACCCTGGATGCACGTTTAGGAGATGTCTATCCAGTCTACCCTCTAGATACATTCCTTCAAAGTTGCCTAGAATGCAGAATTCTGTGAATCAATTCCTTTTTTCTTCTTGACACACATTATATAAAAGGAAAAGCATTCCTTTGTGGGGGAGTGGGGGGGAGGAAAAAACATTTGGCCCCAAGACATAATAAAATCATGCTTAAGGATGCAGCAAACTTTAAAGTCTCTTAGTTAAAGGAAATCAATACTTTTATGATGAAATATTAATAATACTAAAAAAAAAATAAGTGAAAACTACGAATGCAGAAGAGCCAGGGTGATTTCAGAGTCGAGCACATTAGCTTAGCATCTGCAGGGAAACACAGAGGGAAAGCGGGGCACGGTGGCCCATCAGAGAAGCCCCTCCGAGGCCTCGCGAGCCCCCTTGCCCCGGGGCTTTCCATCAAGGAACGCATGCCCCCTTAAGTGCCAAGATCATTTCCAAGCATTTTGTTGAAGCAGTTTGCCTTTTGGAAATGAAAAGACGACTGTAAGCTGGGGAGGGGAGCATGCGTGTGTGTCCACAGATCCACAGGCTTCTGCGGGGTGCGATGGGGACTGAGGGACAGAGACCCAGGGAAAGCCACTGGCTTGGACGCACAGCTGGCTGTCCCCTCCCCTGTCCCCTTGAGTGTGTCCCAGTGCACATCTTTCACAAGGACGATTTCATTCTGCTCCACCTGAGCAAACACAGAACATGTTCATGCTTGTCTTGAACCCAAGTGTAACCTACAAGATTCGAAGAATCCAGATGAAAATAACAGAACCCCATCTTCTCATACACAGTTTGCATATAAATCCCTCAAACTTAGATATTTGTCTCTGTTCACTCCTAAGACCTTCAGTCACAACCGATCACAGGAGGAAGAATCTTGCTTTGTGATGTGCTGTTTTCTCCAGAGAGCTGAGCCACATACCCCCTGGGTAGGGAAAGACACATAAACATGGTAGGGGTGCCCGGGGGGCTCAGTCGGTAAAGTGTCCGACTCTTATTTCTGCTCAGGGCGTGATCTCATGGTTCGTGAGTTCGAGCCCCGCATTGGGCTCTGTGCTGGCAGCGTAGAGCCTGCTTGAGATTCTCCCTCTCTCCTTCTCTCTCTCTCTGCCCCTCCCCCACTCATGTTCTTACTCTCCCTCTCAAAATAAATAAATAAACTTTTTTTAAAAAGAAAAGAAAAGAAAAGTGGGGCACCTGGGTAGAAAGTCAGTTAAGCATCTGACTTCGGCTCAGATCATGAGCCCCACGTCCGGCTCTGTGCTGACAGCTCAGAGCCTGGAGCCTGCTTCAGATTCTGTGTCTCCCTCTCTCTCTGCCCTCTCCCACTTGCACTCTGTCTCTGTCTCTCTCTCTCTCAAAATAAATAAATAAATAAACATTAAAATTTGTTATATAAAAAAGAAAAAAGAAAAGACATAAAAATGAAAGTACTCAATTCTTGCTTCATTGGACCCAAGTTCTAGGTACCATGCAGTTGAGTCATCAAAACAGCACCAACTCTACACTTGAACTGTATCACCTCATTCTGGCCTTGCCGCTCTGCAAGGCGTGCTGCTGTCACCCTTGGCACCTGAGCGCACGCCGGCTTGCAGCGTGACATGGCTCGCTTGTGCTCGTGTGCCCCCGTGGGGTGGCCAGGCCCGGGGCGCTGCCTTCACCTCTGTCCCCAGTGCCCAGAGTGGGCACTCCAGTCCCAGAGCCCAGCATGGGCTTCTCAGGGCTCCTCCCTTGCAGATGACAGAGCTGTGTGTGCAGCCACCTGCTTGCCTGGGTCCCACAGGCCCTGGCACAACAGAGGCAATAAAGTCCTTATCTATTCGAGGGCCTCGCGTTTGGCTTTTGAAGCTTGTTCTGGGCCAGCACCCATCGAGATCTCTCTCTGTGCCGCTCTGCACGCACTCCCTGATTCTGTCGGACTCACGTACTTCCAGAGAGTACCTCCAGTTCGTTTGTGGATGACGTGTAACCAGATGTCGTCATCTGTTGGCCTGGCCTGCCCCCAGTCTGGTAAAGCACCCGGTAGGAGGGGCTTGGGTAACCACCCCCTGCTGCGGGGCCCGAGTCCTGGCAAAGTGCAGGTGCAGCCAGGGCCGGGCGCACACGGCTGTGTCGGGGAGTGTGTTCCTCTGTGCCGAGGGCACACACCTCCTGCAGAAGATGCACACGGATTCCCCGGCCCCTGTGCACACACCACTCGGTAGGACACACGAGGCAGGCGTGTGTCGGTGTGGCCCTAACCCCGCCGTGGCCTGAGCGCACAGGGCAGGGCTGCTGAGATGAACCAGTTGGCAGAAAGAACCAGGCACTTCTAAGGCTGGTGACAGCCTCGGTAGGGGGGGCGTCCTTTGCAAGCAAGGCTGACCCCCACCCCCAGCCCTGGCCAGTGGCTCCAGGTTCTGCCCCCTTGGGTGCCGGGACCACAGGAGTCGGAGGTCGGTGACCCCCTCGCCCTGACAGCTGTGTAACCCGCCTCCATCTCCCTGCTCTTGCAGCCCTGGTTCCCGCCTTAGTAGAGAGGCAGTCGAGATGGCCTTTGCTGAGCTTTCTAGCGCCTCTGCTGGGAGACTGTTGTGGCGCTCTCTGCTTACTGATGTACAGACGGTAATACCTCCGGAAAGGGCAGGGGCCGGGCAAGGCAGGGGCCCAGGGCTCGGGAATGAAGCCCAGGTCCCGGCAGCCGCCTTCCTTTTTAAAACTCCAGAGCGAGGCGATGCCCCCAGAATTGAGTCTCGAGACACCTAGGCCCCCTGCGCCCCCCGCATGCCACCGACACTCTGTGGCCGGAGAGGGTACCCGAGTCCAAGACAGCGAAAAGGGTCCCAGCGCAGCAAGGTGCCGGTGGTGTTCACACAGCCCAGACACGCCCCGCCACCGAAGGGCCATCGAGGCCTCGGCCCCCGCGGGGGTACAGCAGCCCCCTCGGGCAGGCTTCACCCGGGCGCAGAACCACCTTGAGGGGCAAAGCTGGGGCAGAGGCGGCACAGAGAAGAAAGCCAGACGCTGAAAGGCCATTTTTTCTTTCCTGCAGGTTTTCGAGTATAGTCCTTAAAATCCAAGAGGATTTGTCTGTGGATACAGAGCTGTAGGCTCAGGGGTCCTGCAGGCCCCCAGCTGTTTTTGTTTGTTGGACATGTCACCTCTTCAAGTGCCACCAGAAATAAAAGTCTTGAAGCCTTTTGAGGTGCAGCCAGTTGGTGATCCAGGGGTCCCCTGTGGTTGCTCAGGCTTGGCTCAAAGGAGGTGTTAGAAACGCCCCCTCACCCAAGCGCCCGATTTGCCCCCGGACCGGACAGGAGGTGCTCATGGAGAAAATCAGGAATGGCTTCCAGCAGCCAGTTGGGGGTTGGGGGGCGTAGACTGCCCCTAAAGCTTTGTGCACATGCCCCTGCAGCAGTAAATCACATGGGGCTCATCATAAAGGGAAACCAGAAGGGTCTCTGCAGGTCCCTGCATCTCCTTCTCCCCCACATCCCCACCCCCCACCGCGCCCAGCCTCAGAGTCCTCATGGTAAGAGGTAAGGGACGGAGCTGGGTTCCGCCCCTCACGACGGCCCCTCCTAGTTCACCGATGACGTTACTGGCCTGGCCCGGCCATGTTCCAGCTTGTGGCCTGTAGGCGTCAGCCTTTGGGGTACCCTCCCACCCTCTCTCTGATGCTCGCAGGTAGGACCCGCACTGGCGTGGTGACCACAGAGAAACCAGCGGAAGCCCACCCCTGGCAGGGCACCGGGCCGCCAGGGGTGCTCTGCTTTTAGCTCGCGGGCAGTGAAGAAGAAATGTGTGAGAAGCGTCGCAAGGTGCCGTTAACACCCCCAGAGCGGGGCCCCATCTCCAGGCAGGCAGCTGCATCTTCCAGGAGGGTGTCAGGACAGGAACCTTGCGTGCGAACTCGCGTGTCACCAGCGGGAGGCCCCCAGGGATGCTTTTCCTTGCGGTCTGGGCTCCCAGGAAGCGCAGAGCCAGCTTGGTGACATCAGCTTCCCATAGCTGGGAGCTGTTCCGGTGTGGTTTTCTGCTCCCTCCTGCCTTTTGTCATTCAGTCTGTGTTTTAGTGGCTTTCGGCACTCAATATCTATGGCATTTGGGTTTGGGTTTTAAAATCTAAGCCACCAGGGCGCCTGGGTGGCTCAGTCGGTTAAGCACCCAACTTCGGCTCAGGTCACGATCTCACGATTCGTGAGTTTGAGCCCCACATCGGGCTCTGTGCTGGCAGATTCTGTCTCTCTCTTTCTCTCTGTCTGCTCCCCTGTGCCGTGCTCGCTCGCTTGCTTTCTCTCTCTCTCTCTCTTTCTCAGAATAAGTACTTACAAATTTAAAAAAATTAAAATCTTAGCCACCTCAAATCCTTCCTAGAGGCAGGTAGTACGTGAGAGCATCTGTAGGGGTTGAGGCCTTGGGGCAAGGCTCATGCCGTTGACCCGAGGGCCCAGTCCCTCCGAGGTGAGCTCTAGGCTGGCCAGCCGGGTTCCTTCCCCTCCAGCCCTCTGCAGGGTCCCCGTGGAATCCCCAGTTGCTCTGATAGTTCTCACATCTTCTCGGTTTTAACTAGAAGTGGGTGCACGTAAGCAGTGTCCTCAGAGGAATTGCAGTGCCAAATAGCGCCAGCTCTTGGCAGATCACAGAGGTCAGCTGGGGCCTCCTGCCCCTCAGACATTTAAGAAACCTTTGGCTCCCACCCCCCATTCTCCAGCTGCACACACACAAGCCTTCCCACCCTCTGCTTTCTCAGATCCTGGCCCTCGTGCATGATCTCCGCCTGGCCTGGCGTGAACCCGGATGGAAACTCAATCCCTTCCCTGCTTTCCACCTAAAAAGTCCACTTGCACCCCATGAGGAAAGCATTGAAGGAGTGTTTCCTAAAGATTGGTGGAGGTGGCTCCCATCTCATCTACCTTTTTCCTTCTTCCTGCTCACTCCACCCTCCCAGAATCCCTCCGGAAGGTGCAGACCAGCTTTCCCCACACCAGCTCTGGACACCAGCTAGTCCCTGTCCCTGCAAAGCTCAGCTCACATCCCTGCACTAATAAAGCTTTTTTTGCAACTGTCAGTTAAGATTTAGGTTCAGCTACACAGTAAAGAAAACCCCCCACACGATAAGTTTATTTCCCTCTCAAGTGGAGGAAGTGGAGGCAGTCAAGTACTGCACAAAGCCTCAGGAACCCAGGCCCCTTCCTGCTCCATGCTCTGTCACCCCTGATATGTGAGTCATCCTCATGGTCCAATATAGCTGCTGGAGTTCCAGCCATCATATCCGTGTTTCAGGAAGCCCGATGGAGGAAAGCATACCTCGTTCCTTTTAAGGAGCCTTCTGGGAAATCCGACATGCCTCTTTCGTTTCTATCTCCCTGTCCGCAACTTAGCCACATGGCCAGGCCTGGCTGCCAAGTCCTGTAACTAATGAAGGGAAAATTGGATGTTTGGAGTCAACACATAGTATCAGAAATACTGTCCAAATCCCTCTCAACCCCAGAGGATCCCAGGTGTTGCCTGTTAAGTGAGGAATGTTGTACAGACCACCTAGGCGTCCATGCAGGGAAGTGGCTTGTGCCCCACTGGGCAAGGCCAGGTCCTATAACGGCAGACGGGAGGGTGGTTAACCCCACTGGTGGCAGAAGCTCTTGCCCAAGCTGGCCCTGAGCTTTACAGCCTCCAGAAAGGATTTGTGAAGACAGAAAAGAGGCAAAGGAGAATTCCAGAGCTAGGGAAGATCCCAGCTGAGGCGGAGAGCAGGTGGCTCGTGTCGCTCAGTCTGAGGACCCATGTGGGCTGCTGGAGGCAGACGGCCCCATCTCCGCATGCCCTGCCAGCGATTCTGGCAGGGTACGGCTTGGAGGTAGCTCCCTCTGGGAGCTGACCCAGAGGGTCTCTGGGGTTTGGAACTTCCCTGAGTCCCGGGCCTTTGACCAAAAATGTAAGCCTAAGTACAGCAGAACAGCCAGAACACCTGGGGGCACAAAGCAGTCAGGTTGAGAGGGGATGGAGTCAGCTCCCTCCCTCCCACTGCTGCCACCTGGGAGTGGGGCCCCGGAATGCCGGATCTTCCTGGTTTTCTACATTTTTATTGATTGATTGAGGGAGAGGGGCAGACAGAGGATCCAAAGCGGGCTCTGCACTGTCAGCACAAAGCCTGACGTGGGGCTCGAACCCATGAACCTTGAGATTTGTCTACCTCCCAAAAAGGTGGCAGGGTTCAAATCCAATGTGTACCTGCAGGTAAAAAGGATTGACCATTTAAGCCAAGAGATCCTCACTTACTCTCTTGTTTTTCACATTAAGATGTGGAGGCCCACAGAGGAGAGGTCACCACATGCCGTTTGGGCAGAGCTTGGATGCAGGCTTGGGGTTCTGACTCCCAGCCCAGTGCTCCTTCTATCAGCGGGCCTAAAATAGAAGGCTGACCTTTTTGTGGTATTTCTCTGCTCGACGAAGCCAGAGAGTTAACTCATGAGTTCATCTTCCCAGAATAACTGGCAGAAGGGGGCCAGCGGGCAGGAGGAAGACCCGGGCCTGCCCGGGTGACAGCCGCACTCCTGGAAAGCAGGGGACACACCTCTCCATCGGCACGCCCCTGGCTGTCCCGGAGCGCCGCGCCCCGGCTTCGCAGAGGCACTTAGTGGGTCCACGGGAGAGAGCTGTGGAGGCCAGAACAGATCCCTGGGGAGCGTCTGGGCCCCATCCCCACCTTCATCCTCCCTTCTTTTTCTGCTGTAAAATAAGAATCATGGTCGGAATCTTGAAAAAAAATCGGACAGGCACAAAAAATGAAAATGAAAACTCCCATAATGAAACCACCTGATTCTCCCATGACTTTAGCTTTGATCCCTGCAGTCCGGTGGCTCCGCTCCGTGCAAGGAGGGAGACAGAGCCTGAATTTTTATTTTATTTTACTTATTTTTTTATTTGGCAACAGCAGAAACACATGGGACACGCTTTTTCTAATCTTTGCTCGCTTCCTGTGTCCAGTGTTTTCCTCCAGCCTTAATCTTCTCTCAAACCAGCATTTTGAGCTGCAGCAGCGGCTTTCAACACCCAGATGTGTCTGAGCTCATTTGATCTTTCCCCGTTTGTTGGGCATTTCGTAGACGCCCCGGGGTTCTGAACGCCTGTATCGTTCGCTCTGTGGGTCCGCCCACAGTGCCTTCCACACGTCAAGTTCTAGATGGAATCCGTCAGATGGCGTGAAGATCCTACGCCCTTTGATATATATTTCGCAGGCTGTTCTTGAGACATAACTCAGGGAGAGCCAGGGATTTTATCTGCTGGAGAAGATCTCAGGGAGGCCTGTCTTCCTGTGCCCTTGTCCCTTGACGTCTGGCACATCCGTGTCTGCAAGTACTTGGCAGTCCGGGTACGTTTGACTCGTGCCCAGAAAGCCCCTTGGCACCTCCACCAACATTGGTTCATCACGAACCGCCTTGCAGAGGTGAAGCAAGGACTGGCGGAAAGGCGCTCGGCCCCTGAGTTCTTTCCAGAGCCTTCCTGAGCCTCTGACGTGTTAGACTGGCTCTCGCACTGGTTGCCGCTTCAGTTTGGGAAGGAGCCCCTTGAAATGACAGGGAGAATCTGGGCACCTGGCGCAAAAAAAAAAAAAAAAAAAAAAACGAAAAGAAAAGAAAAGATCACTGAGCCTTTCTGGGTCCCCAGTGCCAAGGGGAGGGGAGAGAGGAGTACACAGCAGGACAGGGGAGGGAGGGATGTTTTTGCAGCAGCCAGCAAGGGAAGGAGTAATTCGGTTGCCTCTGCTCAACTCAACCCTCTAACAGGTGGGATCCGAAGTTGGTAATGTTTGTTTGTTTGTTTTTCTATTTAATTCACAGCGCGTACTAAAGGTACACAATACTTACTGGCGGTCTGTGGCCTGACCCTGACCCCTTCCCAGAATGAAGGAACTTTAGTTCTCTGGCTGCATCTCAGCTACCCCATCTTGTCCGCTACCCCACATGCTCCAGGTGCCTTCTGGCAATAAACCAGGGCTTTAAAGAGCGTGAGAGAGATGTGTGACTTGAGGTGTCGGTGATCATTTTGGTGACAGCCACACTGTCAGTTCATTCTGTCCAGGGCGTCGTCGGAAGCATGACGAGGCTGAGTCCCAGCCCTGTTACCACTCTTGCCGGCTCCCGTGTTCGTCGCGCCGATAAATAAGCCGCTCGGGGAAAGCCGTCTTGACATTTTGATTTGTTAGGGCGTGATTCATTTTCGAGTCAAGTTAACAGCTTGTAAGCTCGGGGGCTTACCGCTTGAAGTGATTAAGGAGTAAGCAGCTATAAAGCCGGTGCTGTGGGGCTGCGGCGGATGGCCCCCTGGGAATCGTCCCGACGGGCATCTGGATTCCTCGGTGTTTGCCGTGGTTCAGCGGAGCCTCCCCTCTGCCACAGACACTGTATCACGTCACGGGCCTTCCTGGGACACACCTGTCTTGCCATCCTCCCCACAAGCGAACCCCCGCAGTAGGCTGGGGGTGGGGCACACTGCCCTGCATGAGAGAGAGCCTGGTGAATCTACCCACCACACTCCCCAGGGCGTCCCGTCCACCTGACCCTACACTGCAGAACTCGGAGGGCGTGGCTCGGGGTGGAAATACAGACCCTGCACACCCGAGGGGAGGGGCAGAGAGCAGGCAGAATGGGTGAAGGGGAGGGGGAAGTCCAGGCCTCCGGTGTGGAACAAGTTAAGTCGCGGGAATAAAAAGCAGAGCCTAAAGACTAAAGAATATTACGCTGGCGACGTAACGATATAACAGGACAGAAGGCAGCCGCACGTGTGCTGAGCACAGCATCATGTGCACACTTGATGAATCTCCGAGTTGGACACCTGAGACTAAGGAACGTTGGGTGTCTGCTGGACTCAGAAATCATTTAATGATGAGATCAAAATAAGATGATAAAGACCCAGTTTTTAAGGAGCTAATCATTAGGCAAAAGTGACTTCACACAAACATGAGCACCAAATAGCCCCTCTGCAGGGCCCAGGTACCAGGTCCCCCTAGTCCTAAGTGGGGGTAAAGCAACAGGTCCCCACCCCCAGCCAGGCCCATGGTTGCCCACCGGTGGGTGAAGGGCAGGGGGCTCAGCACAGTACAGTGACTTGCCCCACGGGCTGGTAAGTGAGCAGATCGGGTCAGGGACAGAACCCAAGCTTTCCAGGCACCCGAGCCCAGGCCCAGTGTGCTGCTCCGGTCGAGGGCCAGAGAGTAAAATATTTCTGGCTTCACGGGCCATGTGGCCACTACTCCGTGCAGCCAGCGTAGCTCGAGAGCCGCCACAGGCTAAGTGTGCAAGCAAAGGACCATGGCTGTCTTCCAGGTAAACTATTTACAAAACAGTGGGCCATAGTTTGCTGACTGCTGCTCGACACCCTGCCGCCTTCCTGAGTTCTGAGAAAGGCAAGGTCAGGGCCTAGAGAACCTTCTGGAAGATATGTCAGCAGGAGTTGGAGCGTTTGGAGTTGAGCCCGTGCAGGTGGCTTGAATGAGATCTGGCGCTGGCTGGGGTGGGCATGCTCATGGAGTGGAGAACTTCGACGTGGTTGGCCAGGAGGCTGGGGTCCCCGCTCTCAGCTATCAAGAGGACATGCCCCCCCTCATTCCCACTCCAATTTGGTGCCGCTTCTGAATTACGGGGCAGAAGCACCTTGACCATGGTCCCACCCAGCTCGTGGGGGCTGAAGCAGGAGCCACCGCGGACCACATAGTCCCTGGCATCATCAACAAGGCCTTTGTTCTATAGAAACTTCCATCCGTTTAGTGAGTAAAACCCTCGAGCAAAGCAGGCCGTGGGAAGGGCAGAAGCGTGGTCTGCAGACAGAAAGCACTCACAGCCCCCCCCCCCCCCGTCCCAGGAAGGGGCTCCCAGCTGGGCTCATTCACAGGGCCTCCTTTCGTCAGGAGGAACACTCTGCTCTCCCTGCATGCCAAGCCCCGTGCCCCACTGTGCCCCCACTGCAGTGTGGTGACAAGAACCTAGTTGTGACCCCGCCCCCCTGGCTGGCAGTCGGTTGGGGGTGCTGGGCTCATGTTCTTCTGGGTCTGAGCATCTAAAGCGTGGTGCTCACAGGCCTCACTAATGTGCGCTCCCCCCTCTTGAACCCCAGAGCTGCTCCGAGCGCCGCGCGAAACCCCGCATGTAGGCGCTTTTTACCAGGGCCTCCCACGCAGGGCACAGTCTGGGGCGGGGAGAGACCTGGGAGTTCCTCCCCCTCCTGCCCAGTGCCCGGCATTTGACATCTTGGGGGCATCAGCCAGGAGGACCCTGAGATTTTGCCGTGAGGATGTCCCGCGGCCCTGCGTGACCTTCACCAGGGTGCTTCTGAAGCCCCAAGGCTGCATGTCGCCGTGAAGGGCCCAGCCGGCCCATTGCTGAGCCAGCATCAGGCATGCAGATTTATGGCCGCCGGCCCTCAGCTCTCTGGCGGCTGCACCCTCCTCCTTGAAACAGCTCCCAAATGTGTCCAGGTGCGACCAGAGGGGTCAGCGCGTTCTGAGGGGTAGACCCGGACCTGCACGGCGCCGGGTCGGGTTGGTTAGCGGTGGCCCTTACATCCAGGCCACCAGCCCCACCTTTGAGGTGCAGAGGTCTCACACGCAGCTGGGGAGCATGGCACCCCCGCCTGCTGGGCCAGCGTGTTTCTTCCTGCCCGGTCACCGCACCGCCCATCTTGCAGGCTTTGCCGTGGCCCAGTGCATAAACCAGCACAGCTCGCAGTCCCTGTCCTCGCCACCGGCGTCGGCCAGCGGGAGCCCCAGCGGCAGCGGGAGCACCAGCCACTGTGACTCTGCAGGCGCCAGCTCGTCGTCCACCCCTTCCGCCATCCAGAGCCCGTCAGGTACTGCCCGTGGGACGCAGAGGGTGGGCGGGAGGGGAACTGTGCGGTCCCTCAGCGTCAAGGCCGCCGATGCCCGGCTCCTCCTTGCCGCTCGGGGTGCTGCGTTCGTCCTGAGGAGTCGTTGCCCACGGGCTGGGCTGGAGGGAAGGAGTCACTCCTCTTGCAGGCTGGCCCCCTGGCTGGCAGGCCTTGCCTGACTGCAGAGCTGGAGGGGACAGACTGCAAGCGGCTAAGCCTGACTCCGCCCGCTGTCCCCTCCATGAGGAGGGGTCTTCCCGATGGGTTGTTTCAAACTGGCGGAAGAATTGCATCCCTGTGATTTTTTTCTTCCCTTCGTAACATGCCAGGCTCCTCTGTAAACGGTGCGGTCCAGCCGTCTGTGCCCGGAGCCCCCATCTGAGAGTCTGTCAGGACACCCTCAGTGCCAGCGCAGGCCTAGCCCAGGCAGACCCGTGAGCAGGGCGTCGACAGTGGGACTTGTGACTGGGTGCCCCCCGTGTTCTCAGCCACCTGGAGCCCCTCACCTGCGAGCGCCTCACTGTGCCATGTGAGGCCCGCATGCGGCTGGTGGAGCGGGGCCCCGGCGGAAGTGCTGGGGGCAGCCCGGATGGTGCATGGGTCTCCCCACTCCAGCAGCGCAACTCTGTGCGTCCACAGGGCCCCGGGCATCTCTGATCTGGGGAGCCCCCCGTGACTCTGGCCTGCACCCTCACTGAAGGACCCTCATCGTACTTCGCTGTTCCTTTGTGGTCCCGCCCCGAGCCCTCACCTGTCACACACACTCCAGGGGCACCCGACCAGACTCTTGTTAGGCTGTGGGTAGATGGGGCATGCCGACGGGACCAGACTCTTGTTAGGCTGTGGGTAGATGGGGCATGCCGACGGCCATGCATTCCTGTGGTGCCAGGAAGTGAGGGGCCCCTGGCTGCCGTTCCCTCAGCACCAGGGCCCACAATCTCCTTTGGGGCCCGCTCCCTCCAGAATCTTCTGCCTCTGATCCTCCAGCAAAGGGTTAACCCAGCCCGGTCTCCGTGTCTGTCTGCCGCCTGCAACCCCCTCCTCCCACAGGCATCCATTACCTCCAGCTACTATTGACATTCCTGGGGCCCATGCAGCAGGGTCACCCTCAAGCCACCTCGCTCAGACCCCCTTCCACTCGGCACCTGCTCCTCCCCCCACCCCGGCTCCGAGGAGGTGGCTGCCTGGTCTGAGCTCCTTCTGGGCCTGATCCGAGCTTGGCTACGTGTTTGCTGCCATTCCTGGGCCCGTAGCTGGACACTGAGCACGAGCTTTCTCCCAAAGCCCAGGGCAGCCCCCACCGTTCCCCGAAGCCCGGTCTCACGCTGGCTCTGGGGACCAGGGCTGTGTGTGTTCGTGTGCCTGTGTGTGCACCACGTGCTGCCTGCATGTGCACACCGCCGGGTCCGTGCTGTATGCCCAAACACACGTATACTTACAGTCCTGCTTTGGGTGCAGGTCTCTGGCCAGTGCAGCTGTGTGTCCCTTGCTTTCGTTTTTAGGAAGCACAGACAGCAGCTAAGTGGACAAGCAGCCCGTATACCTCTCTGTCTAAAACCAGAACCGGCCAAGCCCCAAATCCTCAAACTCAAGCCTGTGTTACAGACCTGAGCGTGGCCCCTGGGCGCCGGCTCTGTACTTTCCCTGGAGGCTCAGGGTCCCTGGAACGCGAGTCTCTTCTCCTGGCCGCCCTCCACCCCGACCCCCACCCCCACTGCCCCTGCACGGGGCCAGTGACAGGTCTCGTTGTGTGAGAGACGCAGCGGCTATCGGCGTGGCTGTCAGGTGGCCACAGGCACTTCCAGCCAATAAGCGATGGTCAGGCTCTCCTGGGCGTCTGCCCCCATCCGGGGCGTCCCCCGCAGGCCTGCTGAGGCTAGTGTGCAAGTCCCCATTTTTTATGCTTTCCTGGCGGTAAAAGCTTGCAGCTCGGCCTGCCCATCCAAGTCTCTGCAGATGCTGAAGTAACAACCCCCCACCCCCCGCCCCAGCGAAGGGCCTGCCTGCCAGGCATCTTGTACTTGGCTCTTCACTGAGGACCAGCTCTTGATGCCTGGAAGGAGAGGGCGGCAGAGCCCCCGAGCTCCGCCTTGTCTCAGGTCCCCGGCCACAGGAGCCCGTTGGTTTCTCCGCGACAAACATCCAGGCCGGGCCTCAGCCTCCTGGGTCCATCCAGAGAATGGCACCTGAGGTTTCCGTGTTCCTCGTAAGGGCAGAGCTACCCAGAAGGTTCTGGCATCTGCCTGGCCCCTTACTGAGCCGTGCGGGACAGGAGGCAGAGGACGGAAGGGAGGCACGGTTGGTCAGGACCAGGGCTTTTCAGCCGTTTCTTGGTCTGATGTTAGCCCAGAGCAGCGCCTCGGTGTTCAGCGCCCTGACTGGCAAAGGCCGGCCCTGTGCTGCGGCCACACCGACTTTCTGCCCGCAGGGCCCCGCCACAGTCGGCCTGAGGCCGCATCCCTGGAGGGCCCGCCAGGCACCAGGCTGGGCCAGGACCTCCCCCGCAGCCCACCCAGCCCAGACAGCAGAAGACAGCTGCGGCCCAGTCATTCGGGGCCGCTTGTCCCCCAAGGAGCACACTGTGACCTGAGGACGCAGTGCGGATCCGGACGCGTCCCTCACGCTGTGATTCCGGAGCCTCGGGGTCTTGGAGGCTCCGGGTGTGGACAGCGGCTGCCGGTGCCTTCGCAGCCACAGTTAGTACAGTTTGCTCTCAAAGCCCCAGCGCACAGTCAGGTGTTCGGTTAGGGAAGCACACAGGGGATGCTGTCCATCCGGGGACAAGAGTCTCTGGTTTTGAAACCTGGAATGAGCCAAGGATCTCCCTGAAAGCCAGGGCCGACCCTCACTGTCCTAGCAGTCTGTGTCGCGGGGGCACCCACACAGCCCTCTCGCGGGTATGTGCTGCGCGGCATGTGCCCGCCCTCAGGGCCCAGTGGCTGTACCTCCCCGGAGAAGCCCCTCACCCCCCATGTGCCGGGCCCTGCGCTCACAGACACTTGACAGACAGCCCGCCGTTGACACCTGCCACCTTGCACCTCACGCTGTGCAGCTGAAACCCCAGGGGCTCAGAAAGACCCCGCAGCTCGGCCTCGACCGTGCAGCCAGCGCGCGGAGGAGCCCACGCGGGAGCGCCAGCACCCACGTTCCACCTTCCCGAAGAACCCAGCGGCATAGCCGTGCACTCCTGAATCGGTCTCCAGTGTCTCTGTGCAGTGCTCCAGAGACCCGGGTTCAGATCTCGGATGGGGGTGGCCCCCGACATGTACCCGTCTCCTGCCTGTGGGCATGGCTGCTCTAGAACTCAAAGGAAAAGCCACAGTCCATGAGACCCTGGAAGCTGTACGGCCCCAGTCAGCCAAGGCCGGGCCGTGTGGCCCCTGCTGGGGGGGGAGCCTGGCAGTCCCCCGAAATCAGCAACGAAGTGGACCCCAGATGGCCACATCTCCTCTGCCCGCCCAAAGGGGTGCCTCCCCAAATGAGGGCATGGACCTCTTTCCATACTCGGTGGTTTTCCCCCTCAGCCCTCTGTCCAGCCCAGGGCGCCTGAAGTTTTCCAAGGTTTGCAAGAGACCTCTGTTTATCCTTCGGCTTCCCACAGGGTCCTGAGTCTGAGTGACGTGGGCTTCATGGGTGTCAGACCTCACCTCACTAAGGGTCCTTCCAAGTGGCCCTCAAGTCGGGCACCTCTTGCATCTTCTCCTTGCCGGCCTTGGGGCCCCATTCCCGCTGGACTATTCTAACCTAACGGGATTTTGTGGAATCCCCGCTCCATGCAGCACTGGGGCTAGAGGGTAGCGACGTGCAGGGCGCAGGCTGGCAGGGGAGGCCATGCTCCGTCAGATGACCACGCACTGGAGGTGGAAGCCTGAGGCTGAGGGGTTCCTGGGACAGAGGGTCTGTGAGGAGGTGGCCTTTGGGACCCACACAGGCCCAGCCAGGCCGAGCCGGCATTTGGTAGCAGACGGAATGATTCCTTCTCCCCCTCTCCCTGGGGTCCTGTCCCTCCCAGATGGAGTCTGTTGACGGCACGTGTGCCCGTGAGGGCCGAGGCCTGTGGCCCAGCGCTGGCCAAGGGCCCCTGGCCGCAGCGGGGAGGGGACCGCCTGGAGAGTCCCTGGTTTGCCCTCTGTGCCAGGAGCACCTGCTTCTGAGTCTCCCTCACATGCAGGGGACAGAGTGTGGGTGCTTGTGGGTGGCTTTTTCGCAGGGGCTGGACCTCACACGGGGACCAAGAGATGCCCCCAAGGGAAGGAAGGGGTGCAGGTCAATTCCCTGGTAACCGGAGAAACCAAGCAGAAGGAGCTGAAAGCGAGGGTATTTAGTTTTCACTGTTACTTACCTGTGAGGGCCACGCCGAGAGTTAGTGTCCGGTTTTAACGGCTAACGCCTGAGTTGACGTGCAGGGAGACCCCTGAGCCTTCCTGGGGAGAGGCAGTGCCCTGGGCCGCGGAAGCATCCAGAACCCGGCGTCTCTTCACCCACTCATCCAGTGCAGCTGGCCCGATCGGCCTCCGTGAGAAGGTTACAGGACGGAATTCGCAGAGGTCCTGTTCTGAAACCCTTAATGGTTTTGAGAAGCTGAGATGGCAGGGGGCACACGGCCGGAAAGAGAAAATAGACCCCATTTGGAACCAAATGCGGGGCCAGTAGGACCACTTCAGAAATACGTCCTGGGTTACAGCCGCCTCACGCGCACACGCACACACGCGCGCACACACGTGCACAGTCACTCCCACACGCTGGCACACGTACGCTCCGTGTGGGGCTCGGAGCGGAACACTCCTCAGACGAGAACTCTGTGTTTCACACACGTTCCGGGCGAGCGGCTCTGAGGAGGAAAGAAGATGGAGTGTTACAAAACGAAGTCCTAGTAAAGGCCAGCCTGCTCCTTCTGGAGCAGGCCATTGTCCGTCTGGAAGGCCCGCGGAGGACTCTTCTCGGGGGTTTTATAGGGAGAAGGAAGAGTCTGGCCCCAGGAGGCCCAGCTCAGGGCTGGTGGGGGCGGGGTCCTGCCCCCCGGGCTGTCTGAACACATAGCCCCCACCGCAGCGCAGGGGCCCAGCCGGGCCCAGTGGGGGCCACACAGCCCCAGACTGACCTGCGAGTCCCCAGTCCTGGTTACCAGGCAGGCAGGACTTTAAGGACCGAACGCCTGAGCCTCGCATGTTACCTTCTCTCCCCAGTCTTCTCCGTGAGGTTGATTCTTTGTTCCGTGGGAAAAACACACATACCGTAAAGTGGACCGTTTTCACCGTTTTTAAGCCCATAGCACAGTGGCTTAGGTATACTCATGTCATGTTGTGTAGCACTAACTCTCAGCTTTGCTCTAATCCCGGGTTTGAGTCAAGAGGTTACGGCACCTCCCCCCCCCCCAGATGCTCCCAGCATCTGTTGCAACCGGTCAGAGCCCAGCCCCGCCCCCCCAGCCCCCCCAAACCCCCGGCCTCGGGCCCTCCTGCTGAGGCTTTGGCTCAGCAGCCACGGGTTCCCAGCAGCAGCGCGTGCTCTGGAGGGCGGAGCCCCGGGCCGGGGAGGGGGCCGGAGCCGCGCCGACATTAGGACCCACCGGCCCCATCGCTGGGGCCCACACACCTGCTCCTTCCGCTAGCCGGCTTGGCTCCCGGCCCCCGACCACACGGCCTCCCTCAGACCGTCCGACCGGCCCGGGGCCGCGGGGCTTCGGTCCCAGCTGCTGGTTCGCATGAGGTGCTGACCGGCATCTCTGTTCCTTTGTCCCTGGAGGCTTCCCTCCGCCGCCACGTGTGGCTGACGGCCCCAAGTCGCGCCCTTCCGGCGGGACGGAACCCTCGCCGTCTTTACCCCCGACTGGGCCCCACGTGCGGGCAAAGGGTCGGGTCCCCAGCCGTCCCGACCGCGCCTCGTCCTGGTGGGGCCGAGTGGGGGGCTTCGCCCGTTCGGGGACCACGCCCCCCCGCTGTCACGAGCACCCGCTGGGGCCCTGCCGCCTGCCCCCGCGCGCTGGTCCACGCTTGGCGTCCGCCGCTGCGCTGCGCCCCTCCCCGTCCCGTTGTGGAGGCTCTCTGTGACCTGTCGCTGTGTTTCCCTCTAGTCAGGAGTGGCAGGAAAGGACGCCAGCGAGTGTTCAGCCTGTCGGAGGCCGACAGTCACGGCGGCCACTGGGTTTAGTGCTTCGAACGGCAGCGCTCACGGCAGCTCTCGCAGGCGATTCAGGCAGGTCTCGCCCGTCAGCCTGCCCGGCCCGCGGCCTCGCTGGGCCTCCCCCCAAGCGGCCATTTCCCCAGCTTCCCTTCTCCTTCGGGCCTCGCCTCTGCTGAGGACCGACACCCCCCGCCCCCCCACAGCCCTCCGACCCTCGTGACCCGGCAGCCTGGAAACACCATCCTTCTCCAGGGCCGCCGAGCTGGTGGGGGGTTCTCCAGCCCCGTCCCCGCGGGGCCCCCTGGGTTAGGCCATGAGGGTTGAGCAGTGGAATTGGCAAAAAGTGACCAAGAATCCAATTAGTTTCTTTTTTCTTTTCCTTTCTTACCTGTCCTCCACCCTTCCCCTGCCCCCCACCCCCACCCCGCAGCTTTGCTCCAAGCTCCATAGTAAATTCAGCCCCGCCTCAGCCTGAGGCCAAAGCAGCTCCTTCCTGAGCACTGATGGGTGTGATTCCATCTGCACCCCTTCTTACAGGCAGCCCTCCAGGTGGCCTCCGCTGCTACTTGCTCCGTAGGGTCCATTGCTGCTGCCTCCCCCACCTTCCCGACGTTTCTTTCAGGGCTTCTCACGTGCGCCTTCTGCTTGGCGGTTGTGCTTGCAGTCAGGAGCCTTTTGCCTTCTTTTGCATTTAAAGCTGCTTCCTCTGAGCTCTGCCCTGGACCTGCTACGCTCTGCTGCACCCCCCCCCCCAACTCTCCCAGCCTGAGCATGCATCCCCAAAGATTTCCTGGAAACTGCCACTCGACAAGGGCCAGCTGAGCCCCTGCCTCAGAGCCAGTGATCGGCTCCTGAGGGTGCTGACCAGGGACGCGGGGACCCGCTGCCCTGGTGTCAGCGAAGGGCAGAACCACGGGAGGCCACGTGTCTCTCACGGAAACCTGGACATCCAGGACCTCTACTGAGGCATCCACTCTTCTCTCTGGCTCCTGGCCAGGAAACCAGAATGTTCTCTGAATCTCTCATTTTCAGGGCCGGGCCCCTACGTGTGGCCTTCGCGCTGAAAACCTGCAGGCCAGCAAAAGCAGGGGCTCAGCGGTAACCCTGACAGCCCAGCCGTGGGCCAGAAAATTACCCCGTGGGCTAATTTTTCCCTGGTGAGAAAGTTCTCCTTTTTCATCCCCCTCAAATGGATACACTCGTAGATCACATTCAGAAAGCAGTTCCTAGTTTAAAAAAAAAAAAAAAAAAAAAAAAAAAAAAAAAAAAAAAAAAAAAAAAAAAAAAAAAAAAAAAAAAAAAAAAAAAAAAAAAGTGGTGTGGGCAATGGGCAAAAGGTTATTTTTTCCAATGAGAAATTGAAAAAGGCTATTTTTAAGGGGGAAAAAATGACCCTTGTAATAAAATTGTTGGTTTTTTTCTTGAAGAAACCAATTCTGTGTATGCGGTATCGTACCGTTAGTTGGTTGGCTTGTTTTGTTAATATATTTGATGGCAAATGTCCCATATCCTTGATTATTCGCATCACCGAAAACCCCATGCTAGGGGTCAGGAAAAGAGATTTGCCAGCTTTTTTGAATATCTGCATGCAAATGCAGACTGGGGTGAAGAGGGAGCTCTCACACAGAAGTTTGGAGAAAAGTGAAGGAAGTCAGTCCCCAGCGCAGTGTCCAGAGGGCACCGAGGTGCCGCCTGGAGAACTCGTCGTTTCTGAGCTGCCTCGTCAGCAGCTAAGCTTAGCTGTGGATGCGGGCATAGGCCCGTAGACCTGCCCCCCGCCTCTGGCAGTGCGGTGGGGGCCTCCGGAGCAGGAGAGCCCCCGAAAGCCACCGCCAGCCCGCAACCAGGCCCGGACGCCCGCCTGCGCCTCGCCGGCGGCCCGCGCCACAAGGTGTCCTGCGGAACGCGGCAAAGCCACAGAGATTCTGAGAGCCCCGAATGCATGTGGAGTGTTGCCTCAGCGTTTCTGGGCTCGGCTCACACCCTGCATCCCGATTGCCACCCGTGCTTGCAGCCACCCCTCCACCCCAGCCCAGAGCAAGGACAGACCCAGAGCCCCAGGCGGTGGTTTTCTCTGGGCCTTATTTCTCTGAAATGAATGAATGAATAAATAATAAAAGGAAAAAAGACAAAAAGGCCTTAGGAGGGAATCAGCAGGGATCTTTGAGAGCTTGCCTGTCCCAGGAGCCTAGAAATTCTTCGTCATCTTCCAGGACACTCCGTCTGTTGCTTGTGCTTTCTCTCCGCGGTGGGGATCCTCCTCCTCTCCCGCATCCCCTTCTATTCGCCCTCCGGTTTTATTTTGCTCTTGGTTTTCCCGTTCTGTTGCTGTCTGTTCAGTTTGCGGTTTTGTTTGGCTTAACTTAAAAAGAAAAAAAATACCTAACCTGGAATCCCATAGAACCAAATATGTCTCCCGCCCTTCCCGGGGCCCAGAGCGCTCCCCGGCCCAGCACGCTGCCCTCAGCACTTTCTGCCGATGGCTTGTCGCCCGTGAGATCGGTACACTTGCCGCGTTTGCTTTCCAAGCGAGGTGCCCACGGCCTTGCTGCCCCTCCCGGATTCCCGGCGCGCGAGGCCGGGAAGCTGTTTTCCCCCGTGAGCCCCCGTCCCAGCTGCCATTCCTGTCCAGGCACGCTGGTCATTGGAAAGCAAAGTGACCATTTGTCTGTAATCTAATCAAGGACTTTGAAAAGCACCAAAAAACAGAAACTGCCGCTCCAAAAATCACTGTGCTGGGCGGAGCCTCTGGTGCCCTCCTCCTGTCCTGGTTTCTCTCCATGACCCCTGTGGGGACAGTTAGGACAGGGGTGGCCCCCGGGGCCATAACAGCCCCTTGCTGGCTGCTAACTCAGCTCTTAGACAAGGGGCAGGAGACAAACCACAGTCTGAGGTTTTGGTTTGGTTTTGTGAGCTGAAAAGTTCTATAGAATTCTTTTTTTTTTTTTTTTGGGGGGGGGGGGTAAATGTCACCGGGTGAATGAAAATGGCCTGACGTGATCCGCGCACCTAAGCCCGTCTCCCCCCTAAACTTGTGTTTATCATCAGGCAGGTGGTCCAAGACCATCCCTAACGGACATCCTGCCTGGGGCCGTTTCCCGGCCCCATAATCCATTCGCTGATTTTGCACCAGCCCCTCATTTTCTCTCACGTGACAAGTCAGAGTAACCCTGGGCCCTGGCAGACTCCTCCCCAGGCCTAGGTGACACTGGAGTTCCCAGCTCCTGTGTCCCCAGACCGAGGAAGGGGAGACCAGCTGCTCCCCCTACACCCCATCTCCCACCCACATTTCCCTGGGCCTTTGTTCAGGATGGGAATAGAGGGTGCCAGCCTGAGCACAGTACCTCGGAACTGAGTTCCCCTCTTCTCTCTCCCCCTGCCCAGATGACCCCATAACTACGGAACAGCCTCAGCCTAACCTTCCCGACCAGCTGGTGATCATCAGCGAAACAGAAGCAGATGCCGGGCCCAGCAGGAGCCTGGCAAGGAGTGCAGATGGGGAGGCAGTCACCCTGTCCCCCAGCCTCATCCCCGCCCAGCAGCCCACCATCTCCCTGCTCTGTGAGGACACTGCCGACACACTGAGCGTGGAGTCGCTGACGCTCATCCCTCCCGTCGACTCCCACAGCCTCCGCGCCCTCACCGCCACCCCCCTGCCCCCTGTGCCGGCCGCAGCGGGCACAGCTACACCGGGCGAGGAGCCGGCGGACCCCGCGGAGCACTGAGCGGGCGCCGAGCGGCCTCCCTGTGTGTGTGCGGCCCCGCTGGTAGGGACCCAGTACAGCTGACTCAGAAGCACATCGGGAGCACCCCCAGGCCCCGCAGCCCTGGAAACATCTCTGTGACCTCCTTCTGCGCTCCTTTGCTCCGTTTCAATTCCTGTCTCATTTTGCGCCTCTTGGAGAGCAGGCTGGACCCGGTGGAGACAGCCCAGTGAACCCCAGTGACGGGGGGAGGCCGGCCTCCTGGTCCCTGAGCCCGGCGCCCCTGGGGTGGCCGGACCCCCGCACTGTCTTTTCATCAGCCGGCCGCCCCAGTCTGGAAACTGCTTGGCCCCCATGCCCAGAGTGCACGGGAGAAGCGGACCAAGTCACTTCGGGTAGAAATTTGTAGAGAAACAGACTCCGATAAGCATCTCCTTTGGATATTTATTTCAGCTTTTGGCAGCAGATGAGAAGCATTTATTTAAAAAGCGTCTATTTAAAGGAAAACGTTCCCCCCCACCACCAAAAAAAAAAATCCTCAACCCTGAGGTTTGGCTTCATGTTAGAAGTATGATATTACTGTTAAGATTTCATTTTCGTTTTCCCTTGAACTTCCCAGCCTTTTGTTTGAAAGTTCTCAGTCTGGCTTTGTCCATGTCTTTACTTCTCGACGACTCACTAACTCTGCAAGCCTGTGGAATGATCAGAGGACCTTCCTGGGAAGTTTAGATTATTTTTTAAACAAAACTAAGGGAGATACATGTATTCTCAGGTACACACAGAGCCAAGAGGGCCAGATGTTTCTCAGGCGCGGTGGCCAAGGGGCCTTGCACTTCCCGAAGGACCTTCCCAGGCAAGGGGCCGCCGCAGCCAGCTCCCCACTCAGGACCCACCCTTCGCATCCCTGAGCTAAGCCCAGCAGGGACCAGCCAGGGCTGCCTGCCGCCCAGCGCCACCTTCAGATCTTGCCGTCTCCCTCTGGCTGGAAAGAACCGCTTGGGTCCCCGCGGCCGTGACGGAAAGGGAAGGCCACGGAGGCTGTCCTGTGCGTGGCCTGCGCCCCCCATGTGTGTGCACACAGGGGACATGCAGGGAGAACCCTGCTACAGGGGCGCGGCCCGGCTCGAGGAGCAGCCCCGGGAGCTCGGCCGGCCCTGCAGAGACGAAAGCTGCTTTTTAGAAATGAACCCCCCCCCCCCCCCCGCCTGGTGGCTTCTCCATTTGAGCTGGATGTGCACAGGCCTGTTCGCTGACGTATCTGAGAGAGCACCTTTGGTGACAGGCGCAGCCACGAGACCCTCGCCTCTCTCTCTGCTCAGCGCTGAGACCTTCTGAACTCCCCTCCTCTGCGCCCACCGGGAGCCCCAGCACACGTGGGCCTGCGTGGTGGGAGGCCTCGGGACTCCAGTGGCCTCCGGCCTCTAAGCGCTCACCTATTCAAGGACCACGGGCCCGACTGGCCTCCCGCATCCTGCTGGTGCCGAAGGGCCTGCCGAGGCCGGGGCTCTGCCTCCTGAAAGAAATGCAGAGGTCAGTCCCACAGAGGAGGGGCATGGTGCCCTCTGTGAAGGTGTGCCCACCCTGCTTCAACAGGGAAGAGACCCGGCTCGGAAAAGGAGGCCAATAAGGCAGAAATCCCAGGGGCCCCGGCGGGAGGGAAGAGCCGTGCCCCGCCAGCTGAGCGCCACCACCCCCCACCCCGGGAAGGAAGGGCAGGTGGGATGGAGGGAGGGGTCCGGGGTCCGTGAGGAGAAGGGGCACGTCAGCAGTCCCACGTTGTACGGGACTGTTTGCCAGGACATCCGAGCAGGCTGGCACCCTGGTTTGTGACTCTGGGGCCGAAGTCGGAGGCTAGTAACTTCCCAGCCCGGTGGCATGATAGGGCAGAGCAAGCCCATGCAGGTGGCCTCAGCGCCCCCCGCCCCCCGCCCTGGGACCACCAGCCTGCTGGCCGTGGCTCCCTGTGGCCTCGTGGCCACCGAGCACTGAAGCAGAGAGTGGAGCGCGGCGTGCCTGGGCGGCCCTGCGGCACGGCTGCCGGGGGCCGGGAGACAGGCGCGGCCCAGCCCCAGGAGCACTTGAACTGGAGGTGCCGATCGCCGAGGGCAGGCCTCTCCCAGAGGTAGGCTTGCAGCACTGGTCCTGTGGCCTCAGCCGGACGCCTTCAGGCACGGGGTGGGGGCCTTTTACCAGGGGCTCGCAGGCACTGTGCTGGGGAGGAGGAGGAGGCACGCGTCCTTGTGTGAGGAGGTCTGGGGTCTAGAGGAGGTTGGCCCTGGTGAAGGACCGGCCTTGCGGGGTCTTGACCGCGGTGGCTGTAGCGAGCAGGGCGGTGCCTTCAGGAGCACCCACAGACCTGATGGCAGGGAGCTGCGAGGCAGGCCGGCCCGCACAGAGGGCACTTGGACCCCGGTGTCGCGCAGAGACAGGCAGAGCAGGGGTGGGGACCGCGAGCCTCCCGGACTCGATCCCTGGGGTCAGCCTCGGCAAGTCCGCCCAGCCCACCATCTCCACGTCCCTACAGAGAGAGAGGCCAGGCCCACTCCCCTCAAGTCCAGTGCGCCCAGTGAGTTTGCCAAGCCAGGGCCAGGGCTGGCCGCCCAAACCCCCAAACCTCGGCTGTGAAAATTGCTATGGTGAGAAGCTTGCGTCGTTCCAGCTTAGGGGACCGAGCAAGCAAGGGTCAGACGGGGCGAGGCCGCGAGCTCCCCAGGACCAGCCCCAAAGCTGCAGCAGGAATGTGGGGCAGGTAAGGGGTGGGGAGGAGGCTGCCTTGGCTCCCTCTCCCTCCAGCCTGTCGGCTCCCTGCTATCTGCAGAAGACAGCCCCCCAGCTCAACCCCCGCATTCGCAAGCCCCCCCGGCGGGAGTGGAGAGGCAGACGTCCTTAAAGACATACACTAGGTTCCTCTAAGGGCTCACGATACAGTTAGAAATAAAGGCACGGGGTGAACGGATTCTCAGCTTCTCTAGACGCAATAAATAAGATATTTACGGCAGTCATGCTGACATTGGGCATAAACTACCAGGGTTCCTTATGTTCCTCTGAAGTGAAAATATGTAAATAATTCTGGTCCCAAGGAATCCTCCTGCCTCTGGGCCAAGGGACCGTTCCAGGGAAGTACCTGCTCTCGCCAGTGTGACTCATGCTTTGCGGCACCGAACACGAGGGTGGAAATGAAAACTGGAACTTCCTGGTAAATTCGAACTTGGCAATAAAACAGAAAAAGTTACCAAGAACGTGGCTGCTGCTCCATGGTGCTGTGGTGGGGAGGCCGTGACCCCACCAAGGGGAAGGTTCCCTGCGGCCTGATCCGTTGCAGCTGCCGCGGCCACGGGGGCCTCTCCCTGCCCCCAGCCTGGCCAGGTATTCCCCGGTTCCCTAGAGGGGGGCGGGCGGCCCCTTCCGCGGCCGGGAACACACCGGTGCCACCGGCTGCCTTCGGGAGGCGCTCCGGGCCCTGCGGGGCTCAGTGACATTGGTCCGTGCTGTTGGGCGGGTGGCTCTCCCTCCCAGCCTCAGGTTCTGCGTCCGTGGAATGGGGCCATCCCAGCCCTGCGGCGTAGGACAAGCATGGGGAGCGTCTCCATCGCTGCGTGCCCACGCCGCCAGGCCACAGGAAGCGGGAAGGGCTCCCCACCGAGGAGGGAGGGTGGTGAAGTGCGCACGGGGGCAGCCAGGACCTTCTGGGCCTTGAGGTAAAACTGGAATTGAGCCCAGAGTAGAAACGGGTCCCCCCCACCCCCTGCGCCTTGTGCTGAGGGTTGAGGCGTCGCAGGCAGGAGGTGCACGCTGCTGCTGAGGGCGGGGCTCACTTCCTTCAAAGTCTGCCCGCGAGGCTGGGGCTGTGAAGCCTTGGGGGTCCCTGGGGTGAGGCTGGGTCAGTCCTACACTGTGTCCTGCTGGGTGCCTGGTGCCGGGCCAGGCCCAGCCTGCAGCCCCAGCCATCCCCGTAGCAGCCCTGCCTCGCAGGCACGCGGTCACTCGTGTGTTTCGATGCCTTCGCTTGAGGAAAAGGAACTTGCCGGAAGGATACTCCCAGAGAAGGGGGAAGACAGGCCTCCAGGTGGGCAGAACTGGGGATAGCAGCCACTGGGGGCTCCCTCAAGAGAGTGCCTCTTGGCCAGCCAAGGGCCAGGGCCCTGGGAGTGAGGGGCGAGCAACAGGTGCCGGCCAGGGCCCCCGCACGGCACAGCACTGCCTCGCACACACGAGGAAACGGAGGCCTGGCTGCTGGGCCAAGGAAGGAGGAGGTGAAGCAGTAGTTCTCGGGTGAATGGGTGCTGGAACCTTCTGGAACACGTGTCCATGGTCACGGCCGTCTGCTGCCCCAGGCCTCATCACCGGGACACAAGAGGCTGTCGGCTGAAGGCCCACTGTGCAGTGCATGCGGCCACAGAGGGGTGGCTCTTTCCTCCTCTGCCTCCTGGCTATTAAGGAAGTTTCTCAGCAGGCAGACTTTGGCACCCACCAGCCTTGTGGCCACGGCCACGGCCAGGTCACCTCTCTATGCTCGGGCTTCCTCGTCTGCAAAGGGAGGCTTGAACCCGCTTCATGGGTTGTTGGGCTGGAGGGGGTCATGCAGGCCAGGTGCTGGGCTCTGTGCAGGCGGTCTGGGGGCCCGGGGGGCTCCGGACATGACACTGTCCATGGCGCCACCCCCCCACCCCCTTCCCGGTCCTGCTTAAACCCTGGGAGAAGCCCAGGGCTCATTTGGTGGCCTGGGGCTGGCCACTTGGCTCTCCCAGTGTCTGGTTCTCGTCTAAGGCGGGCTGGGGAGCACCCTTAGCAGGTCGGAGGCTTCACCCGGAGCACTGGGGGCCCTCCAGCAAGAAGTGGCCCAGTGTTCCCCAGGGGGCCACAGAAGGTGAGGCGTGGGGGCCCGGGGGTCTGCCCCCGCTGAGGTACCCAGCAGCCCTGCCCCTGCAGCTTCCCCTGGCACCCAGAACGTGGAAGGGCAGGTAAGCCATGGTGGGCAGCATGCTGCTGGCAAATGACCTTGAACCCTGCCCTCCTGGAAGACGGCCTCCCGGCGGCTGCCTGCCAGAAACCCCTTCCCCTCCTGCCCGGATGCCTCGTGGCCATTCAGAGCCGTGGGAAAAAACCTTCAACAGCCGAAGCGTTCGCTGCTCCCCCGAGGAAGACGGGTCTGAATCACGAAGGCAAGAACACACGGGGCTTCCCAGGAATTCTCTCTCGAGTGTGCGGAGGGGCAGGTGGGCCCTCCTGCGCCCTTGAGATGCCTCGCCCACCCCAGAGCCCCACTGCCAAGGCCCTGAGCCCACCCTGCTCCCGGGCCCCATGCCACCAGCTTGGGCCCGCTCTCCTCGGGGCCGGCAGCCTGTGCCCCCGACCCCACACACACACTGTCGCTTCAGCTCGGGACCAACCTTGTCGTTCCAACCTTGGCTTTTACGAGCCTCTTGTCCTGGGGGCAAACATTTCCAAAAACTTGAACCTGACAAATGCGCGCAGCGGCGTCTTGCCTCGCAAGCCATGTAGGTGACGCCAAACGTCACACGGTCACCACGGAGCCAATGGCTCTGGAAATTGGCTTCGACACTCTAGTGCTTTGGATGACAAGCGTGTTTCCGGAACGATTTATGCCCGCATCCAAGGTTGTACTGTACCTGAGAGGGAGAGACTTTAGAAAACACAAAACCTGTACCACTTCCTGTGTTGCTTCCGCCAGGAATTCGGTGGCTGGAAACAGAAATGCCCTCACAGGGGTCTAGAGACCGAGGTCTGAAGTGAAGGGGTCACATGGGCTGACTTCCTCCGGGGGCTCCGGGGGAGAGTCCGCCCCCTCCCTCCCTCCTGGCCTCGGGAGTGGCTGGCATTCCCAGCGCTCCTGACGTGTGGCCGCCTCGCTCCAGTCTCTGCCTCGGCCTCCACGCTGCCCTCCCTCCCTGTGTCCCCCTCTGGGTCAAACCTCCTTGCTCTTACAAGGGCGCCAGTCATTGATTTAGGACCCCGTCTGCTCCAGGGTGACCCCCCCCCCCAAGAGATCCTTACCTTCAGTACAGTGGCAAAGACCCTATTTCCAGACATTCCCAGGTGCTAGGGGGCAGGGCATGACCACTCAACCCACTATATTTGCCAGAAATTCCAGATACCATACAAGTAAATACAGTAAAAGCAAATCCGTGTGATTAAGGGTTTTTTTTTTTCATTTTTTATTTATTTCTAGCTAGAGAGCATGCAAAACCAGGGGAGAGAGGCAGACAGAGAGAGAGAGAGAGAGAGAGAGAGAGAGTCTTAAGCAGGCTCCACACTCAGCATGGAGCCCAATGTGGGGCTCAATCCCACAACTCTGGGATCATGACCTGGGCCAAAATCCAAGGTTGGACACTTAACTGACTGAGCCACCCAGGTGCCCCTCCGTATGATTAAATTTTAACCGCCTCCCGTTACCTACCTTGGGCTCTAGGCCCAAGCCCCGCCCCACCCGTACCAGCTAATGTTAGGGACCTCCTAGCACCCAAGACTTTGTCTTTGACCGGATCCGAAGGGCTGATCAAAGAGAAGCAGCGATGGGACTCAGTTGCTGAAGTCCGTGTCCGTGTGGCCTTTGCCGTCACCTCCAGACCGCCAGACGGGAGACGCTTCTGTGGCACGTGCAGACCGCTGGTCACAGTGGGACGCCCAGTGGGGGTCGACTGGTTTCTTTTTTCACCTCTGTCTCCAGTAGATTCACCTAAAGGCAAGGATAATGTCTTATCCCACCCAGTCTCCCTGAGGCTGAGTACAGGGCGGGCCGTGGGCTCTCTGTGAATGTGTGTTCGATGGACGGACGGACAGACGGACGGATGGATGAATGGACGGAGCCGTTCTTGGGCAGAGTCCCAAAATCTCAAAGCCTGAATCCCATCCACGTGTCTGTACCCATCCCCTGATCTTGAGGCTCAGCCTGTTTGTCTTCATTCTGGCATCTTCCAGACACCCCAAGGCCAGCCAGAGACCTTTGAAAGCATCTGCCAGGGCCGGCTGACACGGACAGGGGCCCTGGAGGGCTCTGCTTTGCCACCATTAGAAGTTGTGTCCCCCAGCCGTCCTGAGGCGCCTGAGCTGCAATCCTGCCAAGCCGGTGGACGGCTGGGGTCCCCGTGCCCTTACTGCTCAGCCACTCGGCCCCGAGGTGCGGTTAGAGCCTGGGCCCCACCTGCCAGGAGCCTTGGCTGCACAGCGGGACAGCTAAGTGGAGCACTCAGCACCCAGCCCTGAGCCGCCTCGCCAGAGGGCCTCACAGTCCAGCCCAGCTCCTGGCTCCCGGGGAGCCAGCGCCTGTGTGGTGGGGCCAAGCCGTGGAATTCCCTCTGGGGGCCCCAGGTGACTGTGAAGGGCAGTCGAGATGACAACGAGCCTTGGGCACGCTGCGTCCCTCACCGCAGCCACGGCCAGAAGCCCCGAGCTGTTTCCCGGACAGGCCCTCATCTGGTCACCCCCGGCCACAGCAGGCTCGTCAGCTCCCTTCCATCAGTATCCACCTGTTTCCTTCCCGGCACTTGTCACACCCCAAGTTATTTCTGTTTAGAGTCCAAGTCTCATTGTTTTAGTTTGCGGAACGCAGAGAACAGAGCTGGAGGGAAGGACGTGGCTGGCAGCTGGCTTTTTGGGGTGTGATCCCCGGGAGCCGGCGTGGGGGCCGGGGCGGTACGCCGGAGGGGCAGAGACGGGAGGGGAGGCTGGCAGACCGGGTGCGGCCGGGCTGCTCGCCGCTGCAGGGACCTGGGGCTCCCAGGGACGTCAGTCGCCTGTCCACTGACCCTCCCACCCCGATGGCTGGGCTCTCTCGGTCCAGGGTGACAACGGCCTGGCCTCCCCAGCTGCCCCGCGCGAGAGCCCGTGTGCCTCCCAGGTCGGCCATCCTTCGGACCGAAGACCGGGTGCCCCGCGGGCAGGTGAGGTAGGGAGCTGGCGGGCCGTGGGGCCTGGCCTCCACCACTGAGCCCCGGACACCGTCTACACCGGTGAGACCAGGGGGTGCTGGCTGGCGCCTGGCCGCCCGGTGCAGCCCGCGAGCATGTGGCCTGCGTTTAAAGCAACACTGAGCCGACGTGTTCCAGGTAGAGCTTTGGATTTACGGCTTCTCTCTAAAGCTCAAACCTGGGGACCCTCCCAAATGGAGAAGTGAGTCCAGGCTTGTTATTGGGCCAGAGTGGGCTCCCTGCCCGGGCGGCACCCGGGCCTGGGCTCGGCGACGGTTACCGGGGGCTGCAGAGCGGTGTTTGCCTCACCCCGTGAGTGTGCAGCCAGCCCCATGTCGGACTCAGGGAGCCCAGCCCTCCTCGCCTGTCCGCCCCGCCCCCGTCCTGTCCCCTAATCCACTGAACAAGCTCAGCCACGAGTGACCCATCTGGCTCCTGTGAGTTAACTGAGGCCACCCTCCTGGGGTCTCCAGCTCCCCCCGAAATACCCCCACTTGCTACTGTTGGGCGTCCGCTTTCTCGTGTTCTGCTTCCCTCCAGGCCGGCCCCCAAAAAAGCCACTGCCAGCAAAAACCTGAGCACAGCCGCAGGAACGTCCTCTGGGCTCTTTCCCGCCAGAGGCACCGCCCGGCCTCCCGGCCCGAGCCCGCAGCGGAGCAAGGGGTGCACCTGCGTCTGCCTTCCCGCGTTTAGGAGGGGTGCGGGGAGCAGTGCACCTGCCGCAGCCCGCTGGCCCGCAGAGCGTGTGTCAGGGCATGACCGGCTCCTCCTTCGGCTCTTTATCGTTACTCTTCTTCATCAAGGCCAAGTTCACACAACACAGAATTAATCACATTCAGGGCTCCTGGGGGGCTCAGTCGGTTAGGCCTCCAACCTCAGCCCAGGTCATGATCTCACAATTTGTGGGTTCGAGCCCCGCATCAGGCTCTGTGCCGACAGCTCAGAGCCGGGACCCTGCTTCAGACTCTGTGTCTCCCTCTCTCTCTGCCCCTCCCCCACTCAAAAATAAACATTAAAGAAACAAGAGTCATGTTCAAGTGGACAGCTCCTCCGCTTCAGATTCATTCACCGTGTGGTGTAACCACCAGCTGCGTCTACTTTGGGAGTATATTCATCAGCCCGAAAGGAAACCCCAGGCCCACAAAGCAGCCTCTTCCCTCCCTCCCTCCCCCTCCCCACACGGCCCCCCTCAGACCTTCCTGCCCCTACGGGTCGGCCTGGTCAGTTTCCTGCAGGGGATGTCATGGTCATGCGGTATGTGACCTTCTGTGACTGGCTCCGTCCACATTGCCGCCTGTGTCAGCGTCTCAGCCGCCTGCGAGGCTGAGCAGGACGCGGTCGTATAATGGCACACTTGTCATTCATCCAGTTGTCCCCTGATGGCTGCTGGCTTCTGTCCCCCTTTAGGTGACAGAATAACGCTGCTGTGGACAGGAATGCACTGGTCTCCTTTTGAAGTCCGGTTTTATTTGGAAGCTTTTTTTTTTTTTAAGTTTTATTTATTTTGAGATGGAGAGAGAGGGCCTGTGCCTGAGCAGGGGAGGGTCAGAGAGAGAGAGAGAGAGAGAGAGAGAGAATCCCAAGCAGACTCTGCAGTGTCAGTGCAGAGCCCAGCGTAGGGCTTGAACTCACTCACTGCAGTGAGATTACGACCTGAGCCTAAAGTCGGACGCTCACCTGACTGAGCCGCCCAGGCGCCCATGACGTGTTCAGTTTTTGTCTTTTTCTCTACTGCACTGATTTGCCACCGGATTACGCAGCTCTGGTGACAACTGGGCAAAGTACAGAAAAGTAGTGTTTTCCATCGTCCCCACAATAAGGGCCCACCCCCTGGCGGGATGCTGGCAGATTCCCTTCCGGGCTTTTTCCTATGCCTTTCAGCAACTGAAATACCACAGTGGGTGTAACTTCACATCCTGCATTCAATACGTAGCCCCCCTGAGGTCAGCACTTCCCCATGTTACTGGAGGCTCCGTTTCCCAAGAATGTCAAAGCACTGCTGCCGGATATTGCCTCCACTTTGATCAGTTTGAATCACCCTGCCGTGAATATCTTGCTACACAAGACTTTGTCCACATTTCCTATCATCGGTCCCTAGAAGAGGTTCTGAGTACGGGGGTCACCAGACAGTAGAAGCAGAAATCACTTGGAGGCTCTGGCTACAAACTGTCCAATGGCCTTCCGAAAATGCCGGAGCATCGGCATCCCCGGCGGCAAGGTGCCCTTTCACCAGCAGCATCCCCAGCACTGAGTGTTGTCAGTTTTAATGTGGTTTTTTTTAGTTTATTTTTGAGAGAGAGAGACAGAGTGTGAGTAGGGGAGGGGCAGAGAGAGAGGAGCACAGAACCCAAAGCAGGCTTTAGGCTCTGAGCTGTCAGCACGGGGCCTCGAGACCATGACCTGAGCTGAAGTAAGACGCCTAACGGACTGAGCCACACAGGCGCCCCAGGAGCTGTCGGTTTTAAAACCTTCACATTTACCAGCCCAGCTCAGAACGCACCTCCTCTGTGGAGCTTCCTTAGATTTCCGCTCTCTATCCTCCACATCCCTGTGGCTGGCTGTCCCCTCCCTCCGCTTGCCCCTAGGCATCCCGCCGTGGTTGACTCTGGCCTTACCATTTGCAGCAGGTCTGATGTGGCCAGGAGTAGAATCTCTGAGCTCTCCACCCACCCAGCCTCCCGGCCCCAATGAGCCAACACATTTTGAGCCTCTATAAGGTGCTGAGAAGCTCCCCACAACAACCTATGAGGTTGGCATTATGGTCTTTTACAGAGAAAAAACTGAGAGACCCAGCCCAGAGAGGCTGAGCTACTTACCCAAGGTCACACAGCTGCTAAGTGGTGTTTCAGGGGCCGGAATAGCAAACCCATCCCGCATCCAAGCCCAGCTGAGTGATTTACATGCCGGATCTCAGCGTGACCTCCCCAGACCTTCCCAGGCTGCTGCTATGAGTACGCTCATTTCACAGACGAGGAACCAAGGTCCAGCTGAGAAGCGGTCGATTCTAGAGCCTGGGTGGCTCCCAGTCCCACACTTTGCCTCTAAGAGAGCAAGGCCGGAAGTCCCCCCCCGCCCCCCGCCCCGGACCTGAGCGGGACCTCACCAGCCCCAGCTGCCCAGGCAGGGAACGCCTCCCTTCCCCTGCCCAGAGAATTCACAGGAACCCCTATCTCACTGAGTTCTCGAGAACCTGCTTATCTCCGTCGCTCTATCAATTCTGGGCTTCTTGCCAATCCACCTGGGTGGGAACAGCCCTTTTGGGGTGCCTGCTGCCAAAATACCTCGGGAGCTGTCCCCCCTGCCTGGCCCTGGCGGCACCTGTCACCAAGAAGAGGGGCCCGTGAAGCCCCGGTGCCCTCCGGCCTCTCCCTGGGAGGCCCCGGTGGGCGGGGAGGGAGATTTCATTTTCTCCACCCTTGAACTTACTCAGCAAGCACTGATTGAGCACCTACTGGGTCCCAGGCCCTGGGGAGGCGGCAGCAAACAAATCAGACAAAAAAAAAAAAAAAAAAAAAAAAAACCCTGCCCCATGGAGCTGACCTCCCGGTGGCGGCAGGCAGGCAACAGAGAAAGGAAATACATATTTCCACGCACCCAGCAGGTGCTGAGTGCGCAGGAGAAAATAGAGCTGAGGACCGAGTGCGGAGAGGAAGGGGCTGCAGTTTTTCTTTTCTTACATTTTTTTAATGTTTCTTTTTGAGACAGAGAGAGACAGAGTGCAGTGAGGGAGGGGTGGGACACAGAATCTGAAACAGGCTCTAGGCTCTAAGCTGTCAGCACAGAGCCCAGCGCGGGGCTTGAACTCACGAGCCTCGAGGTCATGACCTGCACTGAAGTCAGATGCTTAACTCACTGAGCCACCCAAGCGCCCCACGGAGCCTGCAGATTTAAACAGGATGATCAGGGAAGGTCGTGCTGAGAAAGGAGGTAAGGAAGGGATGTCTGGGGGTAAGAGTATCCCAGGCGGAGGGAAAGTCCAGTGCAAAGGCCCTGGGGCATGTTGGAGGGACTGTGGGTGCTGGGTGGCTGGCGAGGGAAGATGGTTGCAGGGATGAAGAGACATGATGGGACACACCTGGGGTCCTGGGAGGCCACTGAGGGGACGAGGACTTTTCTCGGGGTTGGGGGGTAGCTTCGGGAGGACTCTGGAGGAGAGGAGGGCCATGTCACGACCTGGATTTTAACAGGGCCACCCAGGTTGCTGCTTGGAGATCACGGATCAGGGGAAGATGAGGCCTGAGGCCAATTAGGAGGCAGTTGCTGAAGGTCGAGCTCACCAGTGTGACAGAGCCCTGCAGCTCTGCCTCAAGGGCTCTGACACTCACACACACACACACACACACACACACACACGTGTTGACATGCATGCACACACACACGTGTAAACATGCACGTGTGCGTGCATACAGAGACCTTGGGACCTGATGGACCCAGGCTCACCTTCTGGCTCCAAAATCAACTTTCTGTGCTACCCAGAGCCAGTGCCTTCCCATCTCTGAGCCTCAGGGTCTCCTCCTGCAAGGGCAACTGCAGACACCTTTCCCAAGTGCCACGCGGCCAACTGCACTCTGCAGGGGAGGGGCGGCAAGGGGCTGGGGTGCTCCCGCAATGAGGGAGGGCGCACGAACTGGTGTCAGTGGCCTCTGGCCCCGGGGAGTGGCCCCCAGTCCTGCATAACCTCGGATCACAGGGGAGAGGGCCACCCCTCCTGCAGCCCCTTTCAGTCCCTCCGATAAAGGCAAAAAGAAAAGAAAGTCTCCGCTGGGTGCGTCTCCATCTTTAATCGCCTTTTAGACATTTGTCAATGTACCCTTTCGGAAAAAGAAGCACCTTCAACAGGCAGCCTCGGAAGCCAGGTGACTGTTACCTTTGATTTTCACTCCGCTTACAGTCCCCACACAGCAAGCAGACCGGTGGTGACCATGGGAAACATCCTTGTCAGTTAACATCAGCCTTTCAAAGTCGGGGCGCCTGGGTGGCTCCGTCAGTTAAGCGGCCAACTCTTGGTCTCGGCTCAGGTCATGATCTCACGGTTCAGGAGTTCAAGCCCCGCATCAGGCTCAGCACTGACAGCTCAGAGCCTGCTTGGGATTTTCTCTCCTTTTCTCTCTGCTCCTCCTCCATTCGTTCTGTCTCTCTCCAAATAAATAAATAAACTTAAAGTTAAAATAAAATAGGGGCACCTGGGCGGCTGGTCAGTTAAGTGCCCGACTTCAGCTCAGGTCATGATCTCACGGTTCAGGAGTTCAAGCCCCGCATCAGGCTCAGCACTGACAGCTCAGAGCCTGCTTGGGATTTTCTCTCCTTTTCTCTCTGCTCCTCCTCCATTCGTTCTGTCTCTCTCCAAATAAATAAATAAACTTAAAGTTAAAATAAAATAGGGGCACCTGGGCGGCTGGTCAGTTAAGTGCCCGACTTCAGCTCAGGTCATGATCTCACAGTTGATGAGTTCAAGCCCTGTGTCTGGCTCTGTGCTGACAGCTCGGAGCCTGGAGAAGCTTCTGATCTGCGTCTCCCTCTCTCTCTGTCCCCACCCCCACCCGTGCCCATCGCTCACACCCTGTCTCCCTCAAAAACAAACAAACATTAAAAACACTTTTGCGAATAAATAAATAAATCAACACTAAAATAAATGAAGAACTAAATACCTGCACGCGGTCCCCGGGGCATTATTCACAAGACACAGACGTGACCTCAGTGACCACCGATGGGTCAGTGGGGGAGGAGATGCGTCCCCTACACGCCACGCCATGCCATAAAGAAGGAAGCGCTGCCGTTTGTGACAACCTGGATGAACCTTGAGAGGCTTGTGCTCAGTCGGGGAAAGACAGACACTGTATGACCTCGTATGTCAAATCTGGAAGAGAGAAGAGAACTCAAGAAACAGAGATCAAATCTGTGGTCAGAGGGGAAAGAAGTGAGAGCGCCCCGACGCAGCCCGGGAAGGGGGGGTGGGGCCGTGGAGCCCCGAGAAGGCCGAGGGACGCGCTGACAGCGGAGGAGGCTTGCGTCCTGCTTCTTGGTGGGACATCGGTGCGGCCGTGGCTGTGAGAACTGATGGAGCTTCCCTGGGCAGTGCTGCACATCAGCTCAGAGGGAACAGGTGACATCTGCCCAATGTCACAGGTCAAAGCAAGGCCCAGGAGCAGGAGAAGAGGAGAACCGGACATCTTGGGGGCCCCGAGTGATGTCCCCCACGCCCCAGGGCCCACTGCTCAGAGCGAACACCACAGCTGGACAGATGCCAGCCCCGGACACACAGGGCTGGGTGGGGGGGGTCGGTGGGGACCATCAGAGTCACAGCAGGCACTCTCCCCCCAGGTCACAGCCCCGGGAAAAGGGACAGCGTGGGGAGGAAGCCAAAACAAGCCTGCAGAAGAGTTAATGTGAAAGAGATATGTTGCACCGTCAGAGGCCGGCAAGTGAGAAGAGGAGGTTCTCTGCCCTCTGGGTTGTGCCCATGACCCCAGCTGGCACCGGAAGCCTGCACCACCCTGGCCCTGGCCCAGCGGTGTGCACACAACGGTCCTTTCCTCCTCCCGACCTTGTGGGGAGGCCCTGCCCTTCCCCCATTTCACAGAGGAGGAAACTGAGCCCCAGAGAGGTTAACATGAGAATCCGCCGAACACTTTACCCACTGGGCCTCTCAACTCTCACCGAGTGGGAGCTACTACCCGCCCCATTATACGGATGGGCAAGTCAAGGGCCAGAGAGGGACGGTGACCAAGCTGAGGGCCCTGAGCTGCTCAGGGCAGAGTAGGGGCCGGGACCCAGTCCTTCTGACCTCAGAGCCCAGGATCGCTCCCTCTGACCGCACGTCCTCGCTGGCAAACCCAGGGTGCTGGGTGCTGCCGCGCAGGTAGCCCCGGGGCAGGGAATGGCCCAGCCGGGGCGGGGGGGTGGCCGTGATGGCCGGACCTTGCCTGCTGCTCTGGAGGAAACCTCGACGCAGCCTGTTCCTAGAAGGAAGGGCCACACCAGTGTTTACCTGCTGGGCACCAGCACAGAGGAGGCTGGCACGTGCCCACTTGAGGGGCGGAGGGACTGGCCAGGCAGGGCTCCCACGCGTCCCCGCCCTCCGGCTGGCACCCGGGAGGAGCCAGGAGGCATGGGCTCCTGCTAGCCACAGCGGCCAGGCTCCTCCTACCCCTCTCTGTGCCTCAGTTTCTTCCTCTGGTTCATGGGCACAGCCATACCGCTTTCCCAGAATTGTGTAAATCTAAAGTCCAGTGTGGGGCCGGCGGGGCTGTTTCTTTTTTTTTTTTTTTTTTTTTTTTTTTAGGAGAGAGAGAGAGACAGCGTGAGCAGGGGAGGGTCAGAGAGAGAGGGAGTCACAGACTGAAACAGGCTCCNAGAGAGACAGCGTGAGCAGGGGAGGGTCAGAGAGAGAGGGAGTCACAGACTGAAACAGGCTCCAGGCTCTGAGCTGGCAGTCAGCACAGAGCCCGATGCGGGGCTTGAACCCACGAACCGCGAGATCATGACCCAAGCGACAGTTGGACGCTCAACCGACCAAGCCACCCAGGCGCCCCCGGCAGGGCTGTTTCAAGGCTGGACTGTATCCTGAAGCCCTGAGGGGAAGGTGGTTAGGGGGATAAAATATGATAAATACAACTGATTTTATTGCTTTCATATGTTGAGAGGGGTTGCAGAGAGAGAGAGGGAGAGAGGGAGAAAATCCCAAGCAGGTTCCACGCTGTCAGCACAGAGCCCGATGCAGGGCTTGATCTCATGAACCTCGAGATCATGACCTGAGCCGAAATCGAGAGTCGGACGCTCAACCAAAGGAGCCACCCAGGTGCCCCCTAGGACTAACTTTAAAATATATATTGTTAAGTGTAAAAGAAAGGAAGGCAAATCCTGGACCCGGGGATAAAGAAGGAATTCAAGGGGTGCCTCTCAAAATAAATAAACTTTAATTAAAAAAAAAAAGAAGGAATTCAAGGTAAATGGGACGTGGCCTAAAGGGAGCTTCCTTTCTGCCCGCGCGAGGCCACGGCGTGTGGCCGTGGAACGGAGCGTTGGGGGAGGAACAGGATTGGTCTAAAGGCAGGACCCTCCAGGAAGGGGACAGGAAGGCCAGGGCCGGGCGGTCTGGGCTCTGGAGCGGGACCGCCCCGGCTTGCTGTGACCCCAAGCCCAGGCATCCCCAGGTGTCCACCGGTGTCCCCGCTGTGGAGCCCCGTGCAGCACCAGCCAATGCCACCCCAACCGGGCCCTGCCGAGGAGCGTCCCGTCCTGAGCCAGGTGCCCACGCACCGCATCTCCCGGCTGACGACGAGTCCCGTGAGAACTTGGGGGTGCGGTGGCCACCCAGGGCCGTGGTGGTCACCCGTGGTCACAGCGGTCACACAGTCTGGGGCAGGCGGACCCGGTCACAGCTTACCTCTCCCCACGACCCTGGGGCTGTGCTGAGCTGTCCGCGGGCTGTTACAGAGGAGGGTCCCCAACCCGGCAGGGACTGCGGCCTCCATTTTCCTGTCCGTGTAAAGGGGGCGACGAAAGTCCTCTTGCTGGGCCCCGGGAGGACCACCCGTGGCAAGGAGCTGCCGGGAGCCCGGCCCACAGCAGGGCTGCTGGCCTTATTACTAATGAATGAATGGCTGGCCCAGCTCGTGAGTCACCTGAATGAGCCGCCGCGATTGATCCGACTCGGTGAATGGACGGAGGAGAAAAATGAATCAATGAACAGGGCAGTACCTGCCTCCCGGCCCTGCGGAGAGGGGGAGGGCAGGGGAGGCCAGCCCTGAGTCAGGACGGGGTCAGAGGCCAGGCGTGCGCGCCCGTGACTCTCCGCTTAATCACCCCCAGCGCGGATAACACACCAGGGGCGGGCAGGAGTCCCTGAGTCACCTTCCCTGCAGCTGGCCCCGGGGCCGCCAACTCACAGCGCCCCCTCCACCCCTTCCCGGGCTCCGCTGGACCATGAATCAGGGCTTTTCGGGGGAAATGAGAATCGAAGACTCAGCAGTGTCTGGCGCAAGTCAGGGGACTCTCAGGTCCCTGGGGGGCTCTGGCCGAGCTTCTGGGTGCTGTGGTTGCGACTCAGAGCGTGCCCCGCCCCCCGAAATGAACGGAGCCTGGCACCCGACCAGGGGCGTGGCCTATTTCGGCGTTGGGTGCACTTCCACCTACTTGCCCATGTGCCACCTGATTCCCACCTGCAGAGTTGGCCGTCTCCAGTGTGCCGTTGCGGCTGATAGTCTCAATCCCGGCGTTTTGCAGGACACTGAGGCTGTGAGCCCCTGAGCAGCTGAGGGGGGGGCGGTGGGCTGGGAGGGGGCCAGTCCTAAGTGCTCCCTGGGAAATCCTCAGGGAGCACTTAGGGAAGAGGAGCAGAAATGAGGCTGGGGGCACCTGGGTGGCTGTCAGTTTAGGGTCCGACTTCTGCTCAGGTCATGATCTCAGGGTTTGTGGGTTCGAGCCCCGCATCAGGCTCCGTGCTGACCGCTCAGAGCCTGGAGCCTGCTTCGGATTCTGTGTCTCCCTCTTTCTCTGCTCCTCCCCTGCTCACACTTTATCTCTCAAAAATAAACATTATTTAAAAAAAAAAAAAAGAGAGAGAGAAATAAGGAGGCTTGTGGCCAGGGCTCCGGGGACAGAAGTCTGCCTGTGGCCGTCCCCACCACGGGGGAATTTGGTGCGGGAGATTTGAGCAGTTGGAGGCTGAGGCTGGGGCTTTCTTGCTTTCTCGCTGGGGCCTCTTTGGGAACGGGGCAGCTGTCTGTCCTCTGCCTTCTCCATCCACAGGGCCCTCGGTCCCCAGTGGTGGCCCTCACCGGAAGGGTCTGCAGAGCCTCCCCAGGGCATTCATGTGCACATGGGAGGGGGGCCCAGGGAGAGGGCAGTGCCAACCTGAGTGTGGTTTTCTCCACCAGGAGTGCCTTTCTAGGGTGCTGAGACTCACGGGGCCGAAGCACACATGTGAGTCCACCAGCTCAGGTGGTTCTGGGAATTTGGAGCCCAGACCAAGTCCAGGAGGCTCAGAGGCATTCTTTGGAAGGGGTGGGGAGGGGAGGAGGCAGGCCTGGAGCGGTTCTCCCTCTGCTTCTTCCTTGCTTTGGTCACAAGCGAACCCTTCGCTCCCCAGACCGTAAATTCAGGGCTCAGGTAAGACCGCCACCACCACTGCCCGTCCCACCGCGCACCGGGCATCCCTGGTCGGTCTGCGGGGCGCTGTCCTTAATGAGGGGCCTCACACAGGGTGTCCAGGAAGTATCACAGCAAGGCGTGAGCGGAGGCTGCTCTTTCCCCAGCTTCCAGGAAGCCAAGAACAACCAGAGAGGTTGAGCAACCTGTCCAGAGTCACACAGCTCTGGGAAGTAGAGTCAGGGTCAAAAATCAGAACCAAAGGATTCTGGGATCTTAGTCCTTTGCCTGCTCACCCCTCAGCTTCCTTGAGCAATGTCGGCTAAGAGCACAGACTTGGTTAAGTTCATGACAGTCCGTCCATGCCACAGGCCGTCCCCAGCTGTGAAAAATGGTGACTTGGCGTATTTCTTCCTTTAGGCAAATGATGCTGGCGTGCACTTCAAGGAAAAGGCACTTTTCAGGAGTTTGAGAACAACACATTTTCATTCACTGAGGAAGAGTTTTCATAGAAGAGCAACCGGCCTATGGCTGTAATGTCACAAGGCTGGAGAAAAGGCCCAGCCCCCCAGGCACAGGGCCACCAAGCTGTCCTGCTTTGTCTGTGACAGTGGCTCCAGTGTCACGGGAAAGGGTGTCCCCACTAAGGGAGAGAGTGGCGGTGTGTAGGTGAGGGGGCTCAGGGGGGCTCACCCCCTAGGATGGGTGGCCCTGGGGGGAGGTGCTGAGGTGCCCTGATGACTCCCTGCCTGAGATGCCTCCCTTGCTACCCTCGTTTTCAAACCCGTCGGTCCTCAAGACCAGCTCAGACATCCCCTCCTCCAGGAAGTCTGCCTGGATATCCCCACCAGGCATTTCCTTCCTCGGATTCCTCATATAATAAGATGGTGCTTCTAGTCTCCTCCGCTCAACTGTGATCTGAGGACCACAGACCCGGCCATATGGGGTTCATTTCTGCAACTCCGGCCCCGCCCACGGGAGCTGCTGCCGAGTGGGGCTTACCGCCCTCTTGGGGGGCTCATGGCCACCTCGAATCACGTCTCCCCCACCAGGGCCCTTTCGTGTCTACCTGATGCGTTCCCTGTGAACCCTAACGGGGGAAGGGGGGAGGAACGGCACCTCTATTTATCCCCATTTTACAGACCCGGACACTGAGCCTCAAGGATGCTGAGGAGCCTGCTCGGTGACACAGCCTGGATCCAAACCCATTCGCGGCTGTGTCTGCAGAACTGCTCAGGGGTGCCCGGCCTCCTGCACCTCACCTCATCGGGTCTTAGAATTTGATTTCTTTCTCACCCGCTGTGGTGAGGGGGCCCCAGCGCCGGCGCGAACCCTAGAGTTACAGTAAGCAGCTTTGCTCTGACGCCTGCCCTCGCCATACCCCCTCCTTGCCGTCCCTGAGAGGTGAGCACGGGCATCCCCACGGCGGAGTGGGGAGACCGAGGTCCTGGCGGCCCGGGGATCCCCCCCCAACCCGGCTCTGCTGAGGCTAAGCCCCCGCTGGCCCCCACACCTGCTTCCCGAGCCCAGCTGAGCGCATGGCATTTTGAGCCTCGCCTGGCACCTTCCGGGGGCATCTGAGGCCCAGGCTTCCTGCTCAAAGTCCAGCCGTCTTTCGGGAAAGGCACCGTGGGAAGCTGGGAAGGAACAGACAGGGGCCAGGTAGCCGAGAGGCGCTCTTCCTGCAAGAGGAACAGTCTCCCCAGCGCTTCTGGGAACCGGGATGGCTGGGTGATAGAGCGGCGCCCTTTGACCCCAGCGGAGCACCCAGCTGTCCCCGCGGACGGCTCCTTCCTCCTTCCCCGGGAAACGCAGGCAGCCTGCTTGGAGCCTCCGTGCCTGACATCCAGGTGCGCGCATCCGGCCACCTGTCCCGCTGCCACGCAGGGCGCCCAGCTGGGGCCTCTGGGCTGGGCTGGCTGGGGGGTGGGGGGAGGGTGCGGGGGAGGGGGGTGCGGCTGGCTCATCGGAGCTGAGCCTGGAGCAGCCAGCCGGTGCTGATGAGGCAACAGAGTCCCGTTTCCTGTTACTGTGGCTATGCAAATGTGGGGTGGTCAGGGCCTCTCCTGGGGCAGGCTTCCCGGAATGATGGCACAGGCATCGATTGTCCTGAGAAACCTGGCCCCAGGGGCACACCCCCCTCCACCCTGCAGGAAGGGGGGCCGCAAATGGCCGGGATCCCTGTTCTCCTGGCGCGGCCCTGGAGGTGGGAGGCGGCCCTGGAGGTGGGAGGCTGCCCGCGGGCCCAGGGCCACCACACCCCCCGGCCATCCGTCTCCAGCCCACCTGGACCAGCCTAGGTGACAGCCGGCAGCAGAGGGGAGGGGGAGGGGCAATCGGGAAGCGGAGGTGACCTGTCCCAGAGAGACCCCAGCCCACACCCTCTATTACAAACGAGGAAACTGAGGACACCAAGCCGGGTGGGCCCGAGGACTTGCTGGCTGTTTCCTCTCTCCCAATCAGCCGGCCGCACTCCAGCACCAGGGGCTCACGGGCGCCGGCCACGGGCCTCCCACCCCTCTGCCAACCCGCTGCCTCAGTGGCCTCAGGACCCAGCCTCTGCCTCAGGGCCCGCCGTCCAAGCTCACATCTGACCACATCGCTCCACTGCCCTGGCACCACGCCTCCCTCAAATCCGGGCCCCACAGCCGGCCCCTGGTCAGGCCCCCGCCCCCCACGTGTCCTCACCCCTTGGCACCCCTGCGTCGCACGTGGACACCAGAACTCCTCAGGGCTCCCTCGTGTGCCCCCATGGCTTAGCCCAGGCTGCTGTCCCTGGTCTCTTCCTGGGATGGCATCGCCTTTTGTTTCTCTTACTCCTGTTCATCCTTCAAGGCACAACATTGCCACCTCCAGGAAGCCTTCCCGGATGCCCACAGCAGGACCAGCGCCTCCTCTGTCCCTCCATCGTGCCCCACAGAGCTCCCATTGCCCCATCAGCATCTGTCTCCTCCCCTGGCCTGGGGCCTCCTTGAGGAACTGGTTCCGAGAAGTGGGGGGTGGGGGGGGAAGCAGACAGACATCTAACACAGACAGGACACAGCCTACAGGGCTGATGAAGGAGGAGGGAGGTGGCGGAAGTGACCAGATAGAACCCTGTGCCTCTCCCACCGTGGGGGGGGGGGGGGGGGCGGGAACACACGGAAGATCTGGTCATCTTTGAGCCCCCAATCTCACCCCCTCCCACCATGGGCTCTGGGGCTCTGGGCCACCTGCTTGTTTGCCCCAGTGCCCGGGGGAGGGGGGGGCGGCTCCTGAAGCAACAGTAAGGACATTCTGGGATGGAGGGTCCCCACTCTGAGCATCCATCCTACACCCGGTCCCTCGGGAGGCTTCCCGCGCGTGCCCGCCCACCCCTCTCCGTCCCTCTCGCGCGCCGCCTCTCCTCTCCCCTGGGCCGTCCGCTCCAACAGCCCGTGCCCCGGCCTCCTGCACCCTGCTCCTCCCCCTCAGCCCCCACTCTCCCCATGGCGAGCACAGACCTGTCCCCAGTCTCACACCTGCCCCCCCTTCTCTGTCCTGCCTTGCTGGGCGGGGTCAGGATCCAGGGGCCAGGCCCACAGGGCTGGGTAGGGCCCCATCCCCCCACCCATGGCGACCCTGGCCTCCATCTAAAGGGGCCTCTGGCGAACACTGTGGCTTGTAGAGTCCACCCTTGGTTCATTGCTCCCCCTCACCTCCCCGAACCCGGAGGCAATGGAACCCGGGAGCCTCCGAGGGCTCTGGGTGTGTGTGGGGGGAGGGGGGGTTGCATTTAGACAGTCCCTTCAGCTGCCGTGTGGACAGTGGTGCGGGGGCCCGGTTAGGAGGCCCCTGGGCATCCCAGTGAGAGTGGAGGGCAGCTGTGGGCATGGAGAGAAGCAAACATTTTCCAGAAACACTTGGAGGTCACACGGAGGGCGCCGGGCAGCTGCAGTCAGCGCTGTGGGTGCCCCGCCTGGAACCCCCAGCCCTGCGCCCCCACCCCCGGGGACCCTGGACCCCCCAGCCCTGCACCCCCACCCCCAGGGACCCTGGACCCCCCAGCCCTGCACCCCCGAGGACCAGGACGCCCCCAGCCCCACGCCTGCCCTCAGCAGGGGCACCACCCCACAGGAGCTGGCGCCTGCCCCTCTTCGTCAGAGCCGCGTTCACTGCTGGCACCAGCTGTGCCTGAACCCGTGGGGGCCAGAAGAGCGGGGATCCCCCCCAGAGATGGGGCACGTGGGGCTGTATTCAGAACNGCACCCCCACCCCCGGGGACCCTGGACCCCCCAGCCCTGCGCCCCCGCCCCCAGGGACCCTGGACCCCCCAGCCCTGCACCCCCCAGGACCAGGACGCCCCCAGCCCTGCGCCTCCCCTCAGGACCGGGACCATCCCACAGCAGCTGGCGCCTGCCCCTCTTTGTCAGAGCCGCGTTCACTGCTGGCACCAGCTGTGCCTGAACCCGTGGGGGCCAGAAGAGCGGGGATCCCCCCCAGAGATGGGGCACGTGGGGCTGTATTCAGAACCCCCCAAGGTGAGCCCCTCTGTGTGGCCGTCCCCTCGCTAAGCTAAGCCTCCTTCCTGGGAACACGCCGAACCTTCCTATCAGGTCTGCTTCAAGGGAACCTGCACGGGGACAGTCGCTGAGCAGATTAGGGGGCTCCGAGGAAGGGAGCGGCCGTCCAGGTCTGGGCTTCGGGGGCTGTCCCGAGACGGGGCGCAGCACTGGGGTCACTGAACGGGGTCGGGCCACCCCCACCCCCCGGGGTTCCTTATGGACAGATCTATACGTTGGGCCTGTCGCCAACGGTGCGCCGTCCAGAAAAAACATGTGCCCCCGTCCCCGTGAGGCTCCCCTCCCGGCCGGGCGCTGGCCCGCCTGTCTCTGGCCTGGGCCGACTGCGGCCGAGGCCTGGACATCTGCACAGGGCAGAGGGGGCCGGATGGGGGCCTTCCTGGAAAATGCCTCCCCAGGGACAAGGCTGGTCCCAGAAAGCATGAGTCATGAGCAGAGCAGCTGAAGGGAGCCGCGTCCCCCATCCAGGGCACGGGGTGCCTCCTGGGCGCGTGCCCCCAGGGGCGCAGCCTCCCTTCAAGCTCAGAGTCAGGATGGGCAGGGCCACCCCTCCATCCAATCTCTGCCTAGATCCCAGGCAGCCCGTGACCCCCACAGGGCCCCGGGGGTGCCCCACTGGGCGGACGGGGGGCCCTGCCTCAGGGCTCGCGTTGCACCATGATGCAGAGCCTCGGCCCAGCTTCCTGACACCTTTCTGCTCCGGCAGGCCGACGCCCAGATTTCCCATGTGGGAATTCCCCAGGTCTCCCCCACCCTCCACCCCAGCACCCTGCAGAGGCATCGCAGGGCTCGGGTCACAGTCATCCAAACACCCTTCCCGGCACCAGATGGGGAGAGAGACTCCCGGACCCTGGGGCTTCCCGGCCGTTGCCTGCAGCCCTCCACCCTCCTGCCCTTCCAAGGGATGCCTCATGCTGGGTGGACCCGGCCTTGCCCCTCCTGGCTGGGAGTCCTGGGGCAAGGCCAGAGCCCAGCACTCGGCATGCCCAGGGGACCGGGGAGAGGGTGCACCCCTTCCTTCTGGAGCCAGAGCTCTGCACTTACCCCCGCCAGACCCCGGGGCGGAGGTCTTGTGCAGGGGCAAAACGGGGGGCTCCGGGGGCAGGTGATTCTGGGGTGGGGTCTCTCTCTACCTCGGGTCCCTCCTCCGGGCCTTCATATCCCTCCACCCCGCTCTTATCTTTCCCTGCGGGTCACCTACCGCAGCCTGACTCCAGGGGTGAGGCCAGGGGATCCTCGGGCGCCCGGCCCCTACTCCTGGCCCTGGGGAAGATCCTTGAATCCCGTTCACGATAACAAGCCAAACTTATTAAGTGTTTCCACCCTGTCCGGCCCCCCTCGAAACCGCCAGAACACAGTTGTCCTGATGACCCTCAGTTTGCAGAGAAGCAAACCGAAGCTCAGAGACGTTAATTGAGCTACCCCAAGGCACGCAGCTAGGATGCCATGGGGCTCCTATGTGACTGTCAACCCCAGCCTTTCCTATTCTTCATCAACTCTTCTGGCTGGTTCAGCCACACATACTGGGGGGGGGGGGGGGGGGGGGGGCGGGCGTCTAGCAGCTTGAGAGATATTTGTGGAATGAATAATCCCAACAGCTGCTCCAAGAGCTGGCTACGGTTGTATTTACTTGTTTGACATTCAGTTGGTTGCAGTTCAAATGCCGGACTGCCTGGGTGGCTCCGTTGGTTAAGTATCCGAGTCTAGGTTTTGGCTCCGGTCATGATCTCACGGTTTGTGAGTTCAAGCCCCGCGTCAGGCTCTAGGCTGACAGTGTGGACCCTGCCTGGGATTTTCTCTCTCTCTCTGCCCCTTCCCTGCTCATGCTCTCTCTCTCTCCTTCTCTCCTGCCCCTCCCCTACTCGCTCTCTCTTTCTCAAAGTAAATAGATAAACTTTAAAAAAAAGATGGTTCAAATGCCAAAGGGGCAGAAGGGCTTGCCTGGGTACCCAAGCCCCCCAGGGACACCCATGATACCGGTGTCTCACGTCTCCTTCAAGAACGGCTGGAGCCTTTACTGCAGCATCTGTGCAACAGACACATTGCACAGCTGCTGCTGCTTAACAAGTTACCCCAGAACTTACCAGCTTAAAACATCGATAAACTTTTATCAGCTCAGTTTCTGAGGGTCAGGAACTTGGCAACAACTCAGCAGGGTGGTTCTGGCTCAGAGTCTTGCACGCAGTGGCTGCGGCCAAGACATCGGCCGAGGCGGTGACCTTGGGCAGGCTGCAGAAGCCACTTCCAAGATGGCACCGAACGTGGCTGTTGGTGGTCACAACACAGCAGATGGCTCCCTCAACGGCGGGTGAATCGAAAGGGGGCACAGCCTGTGTGACATCGCTCAGAAGATGCACATTAACGACACGGATGCCCCCTAGGCGGGAGAGGACCACCCCGGGGCACAGACACCAGAGCGTAAGAAATATGCACCTTGTTCCTTTTTTCACTGAACAATGGTCTCCAGAAGAATTCTGTCTCGATGCAGAGAGTGGCTTTAGGTTTTGTTTTTTTCTAAACTTTTATTGTATTTATTCTGAGAGAGAGAGAGCACGAGAAGGGGAGGGGCAGAGAGAGACGGAGAGAGAATCCCAAGCAGGCTCCATGCTGTCAGCGTAGAGCCCGACGTGAGGCTCGAGCTCAGGAACCAAGAATTCGTGACCTGAGCCGAAATAAGAGCTGGACACTCAACCGGCTGAGCTGCCCAGACGCCCCTGAGGCGTTGTGTTTGTCAAGTGCACGGTGTCGCACGTGGGTGCACCACAGTTCACCCGTCCGTCCAGTCCCCTACTGGGTCCCCCATTTGGGTTGTGCTGGATCTTTTGCTGTTATGGTAGGAGCTGCGGCCGCTGCCTCTGCACAGGAGTGATTTCTGGTCTACCCAGAGGAGTAAATCTCAGGGACGGGACGGCGAAGTCGGGGGACGTGGTGCCTGGCGAACATAGGTGTAAAGTACTTGGTATTTCCTGGATGGAGAGATGAGATCCACGTGTCCTGCCCTTGAACCGGCGGGTACTCCCGGGGACTCCCGGCGTCCTGGGGACACCGGCCGAGAGAGCAGTGCGGGAGTAATGCTACGTGACATTGGAAACGGCGGTGCGGAAGGCCACGCCGTCCCCACCTTGCTTGCAGGACCCGGCTCTCGGAGCGCGGACCGCCGCGGGAGGCTGCCATGAAGTGAGGAAGCCCGCGACACGCGAAGAGGCCGCACGTCCGCGCATCGGTCAACAGCCCCGGCGACACCTGGGCTCTGAGTCACGCCAGCAAACGTGCCTGTCACGCCAGCCAAGAAGCCTCCAGACATTCTGAGTTACCTCCCCAGCTGAGGCCTCAGACTTCACGAAGGATAAATAAGCCATAAAATCCTGGAATAAAAGCGATGGGCATTTTCCACCCGTGCCATGCGCTTACCGCACACGTCAGCTCGTTTCCCCTCCTCGAAACTCCCTCGGGGCTGCTGGGATCATCCGGGTTTTAGAGGCATCAGGAGACAGAAGCTCAGAGAGGCGCAGCAACCTGCCCAAGACCTCACAGCCAGTGACCGAAAGAGCTGAGGCGCTCACGTGGGTCTTCCTGACTCCAGACCCCCGCCCGGCCTCCCCTCTCCCCCGCCACCAGGCGCAGGGCCGTTGAAGGAGGGAGCAGTGCACCGTCCGGAATGTGCCGTAAGGAATTCCAAACACACAGAGTTTTCAGATCCAAGGAACGCGCGGCATTAGATCAGAAGGCCCCTGCCTGGGACCTCGGGGGGCCGTCTTTGGCGAATGCCACTTGGAAGTTGCGCATCCCTTCTCTCTGCCAGTGTGGCTCCGTCAGGGAGGGACATACCGGCTCCACATCCTTGCCAGGAGCTCTGCTCACCGAGAATCTCCACCGGCCAGTTTCTTCCCTGCCCTTCATGACCCCACTGATTCAAGCAAAGAAAGGAAGGTATTCTTTCCTTGAGCAGGAGGAAAGTTCTCCAGACAGAAAACTTCCGGGGGCGCCTGGGCGGCCCCATCAGTCAGGCTTCCAACTTCGGCTCAGGTCATGATCTCGTGGTTCGCGAGTTCGAGTCCTGTGTCAGGCTCTGTGCTGACAGCTCGGAGCCTGGAGCCCGCTTCGCATTCTGTGTCTCCCTCTTTCTCTCTGCTCCTCCCCGCCCTCAAAAATAAGTAAACATTTAAAAATTTTTTAAAGGAAAGAATGAATTCCATGGAAGCAGGTGGGAGTTCCTGCCCCCTGCTGGCCATGGGCAGATTGCAGCCCAGCTCTACTACACAGGAACGCGCTGGGGACACACGTGCCCCAGGACCGTCATCGGGGACGCCTACACGCGTCCAAGGATGGCTCAAGTGCGGGGTGCGCTGTGTCTCGGTCACACCCGCGGTCTCGGGGGTCCTGGGATCCGAGTTCAAATCCCCGCCGCGTGTGGGTCAGGAAAGCAGAAACCGCGGCGTGTATTTCAGACAAGGGAAGATGGTTGGCATAAGCCACGAGGCCACCAGAGGTTGGCACCCCTTTTCCCAAAGGGGGACAGGAGGAGACCGTGCCCGGGGGCCCAGGGGCCGGGGCCTCCCGGGGGAGTAGGAAGGGACTTGCCCACGGCCGCTGGTGCCACGGAGGGGTCCCAGCTGCTGCCAAAGCCGCCCCCACAGGCACAGGGGAGCACCCGCCCCTCCCTTCCCGCCACCCTCTGGTCTCCGGTTGGCGGGGCCCAGTCCGCAGCAGGGGCCGAGACGGCCTGAGCAACGTGGCTCCGCTCCACACAGGGGTGAGGGCGGACGGGTCTGGTGGCAAACAAGCCAGCCCCTGGCACAGACGCTAAGGCCACCACGGGCAGGAGGCGACGGGCCAAGGGCTCTCTGCCCTGGGCTTTGGTTTCGTGCCCTGTAAAATAGGGACAACATCCCACCTCACCGACCCTGCGTGAGCGTCCAGAGCCATCCCAGCGAGGAGCTGGCCCGGGGGAGGGAGCCCTGCGGCCGATCGCCCAGCACCCCCGGGGGCTGCCCACCCGGCGTTGTTCCCACAGGGCCCGTCTCAGACTTGAGGACGGGATGGGGGGGTTGGCGTGGAAGCAAAATGTCCTTTTTTCTGCCACCTGCCGCTTGTAGGAGTCTCACAGATGAGGCTCTGCTTTCTTAAAGGCCGTGTGTGTGCGTGTGCGGGCGTGTGTGTACGTGAGAAGGTGTGTGCATGTGGCATGTGCGTGAGAGCATGGTGTGTGAGTGAGCGTGCATGTGGATGCATTTGTGTGAGTGTGTGGTGTGTGTGTGTGCGTGAGTATCTCTGGGTGTGGGGACGTGGGGAGGGGGCTGTGGGTCAGGGTCCAACCGGGGCCCCATCCTTCTGAAATCACGCGGGAAGAGGGGCGCCTGGGGGGCTTAGTCCATTGAGAGTCCGCCTTCGGCTCAGCTCATGATCTCACAGTTTGTGAGTTCGAGCCCCACGTCGGGCTCTGTGCTAATGGCTCAGAGCCTGGAGCTGCGTCAGATTCTTCCGATCCTCTCTCTACCCTTCCTCGGCTCCTGCTCTGTCCCTCTCTCTTTCAAAAATAAATAAACATGAAAAACTTATATGAATGAAATCAAGCTGCAAGGGTGTTTGGACAGATCCCAGCCGGGCTCTCATCTCAGGGCAGAGAAAGGAGGCCCGGGGAGCCCTGGGCTAGGACTCTGTTACCCGAGACCCAGCTGCCTCTCGCTTGGCTCCGTGATCTAGGCAACCCACATAACCTCTTCTGTGCCTCAGTCTCCACATCAGTGAGATGGGGGTAACAACCAGAGCTCAGGCCAGCTGTGAGGACCCCAGAGGTTAGTGCTCGGACAGTGCTTGGCCCAGGAGGGGGGCGTGGGAGCTGCTAGAAGGTGTTACCTGCCACTATTGTCAGTGTTAAAGCTCGATTTGGAAATAGTGGTCTGTTTGCTTCAGAAGATGTGCAAAATGGTGTCGCCGTTTTCTCTCCTCTCTGAACTTAACGTAAAGAAGTGATTGCAGGAGCGGCTCAGCCCGGTAAGCGTCTGTCTCTTGGTTTCAGCCCAGGCTGTGATCTCACGGCTGGAGATCGAGCCCTGCCTCGGGCTCTGCGCTGACAGTGTGGAGCCTGCTTGGGATTCTCGCTCTCTCTCTCTCTCCCTCTCTCTGCCCCTCCCCTGCTTGTGTGTGCTCTCCCTCTATATAAATAAATATAAACAAACAACTAAGTAAGTGACAACAACTCAGAACAGAAAGACTGAAATCAGTGAAGTCCCCCCCGCCCCCCCCCCCCGAGTATAGTCTGGGATGCAGAACCTCACTGGGCACCACTGGGGAGAGTGGGAGCCATTCCACCCTTCTGGAGAACTGGCAGCCTTCGCTGCAGCATGTGGCCCTATTTTCTTCATTTTGCAGCTGAGGAGGCCCAGAGAGGGGAGCAACCTGTCTGAGGCCACACAGCCCTCCTCAACCTTGGCCACAAGCCATCACCCACCATCGCAGGAAGGGTTCCTGGAAAGCAGGCCGGTCCCAGGTTCCTTGTAGAGATCAGAGGAGCCACACGGTCCTCAGGCCAGGGCAGAGGTCCCCACCCTGGACGCTGCTGACACGTCCCTCCCCCCCTCCCCCGCACCCGCCACCCGGGGAGGGTGGGGCTGGGACACAGAGATCTGAGCCCTGAACAGCTTGTCCTCTAGCTTCAAGGTTCTCAGTAGACTGGGGACAGGGTGTCCTGACCAGCTTCCTGTCCCCTCCTCCACCCTCCCCCACCCTCCCCGCAGCCTGCCTCTGGAGCTCGCCGGGGGGGTGTGAGGGTCTTGGGGCCTCCTGAGCGGAAAGGCCACCACAGCTTGTCTCGAAGGACACCTCCTCTCTCGGCTCTCCATGAAAACGGGCTTTTTTCCCCAAAGAATCCAAGCGGTGCACGGTGATGTGCAAAAACATAAAACACAGAGCAACAGAAAGATGTCTCTCCCTCCCTCCTCTGTCCCTCCCTCCCTTCCGTCTTTCCACAAACATTTATCGAGCACCTGCTGTATGCCAGGCCCTGGAGACGCGGCCGTGCACAGAACCAAGTCTCTGCTATGGAACCGTTCCCACCAGGGAGGGACTTTCCGCGCGTGTGTGAGAGCCCGGCGGTGGAGGTGAGGAGGACGAGGAGAAGGTGTTTGTGGAACTTTCTCTGAGCTGTTCCATGGGCCTTAGAGGTACCAGCTCGGCTAACCCTCAGGACCGCCCCCCGAAGGAGGGGACCGCACACAGCGGCCCAGAGGGGCCAATCGACTCGCCCAGGGTCACTCAGCAGTGGGCGGCAGAGATCAGAGGGAGCCCGGGCTGCTTAACCACGGGACGGCGTGGCCTCTAGAGACGTGGCGCCGTAATAAGTAGGGTTCTCTCTGCAGCCCCGGCTGTGGTTTCCCGGCTGTTTTGTCAGTCGGCAGACCCTCTGAGCTCACGGTAGCAGATACAGGCGGTGCAGGAGAAGTCCCCTCCCACATACAGCCTGTCACCTCCACCTCCAGTCCCACAGCTTGGGGCGTCCACCCAGCCCCGCCAGCCAGGTAGACGCCCCCTTCCCCCACCTGCCCCCCCAGGCTCCCCGCCCCATCCCCCAGCTCCCCGCCTCCCTACTCTTCACACACACCCCCGCCTCCCCCCCCCACCCCCGCGGCTCCGCAGGCCCAGGGTCCCCGCCCCAGGCAGGGAGTGGCGTCCACTGCCTCCCTGGGACCCAGCCCGGTTTCTCTTTCTGGCCCCATTGTAGTCCCCGCTTTGCCACCCACAGCTATTCTCGGCCTCTGGCCCCTTTCACTTTCTGCTCTGCCTCTTCCTGCCTCGGTGCTTCCCCGACATGCTCTGCTCCCCCCCCGGCCGCCCGCCCCAGCTTTCTCTCCAGGCCCCTCTCTCACCAAGGCTCGGCCCCAAAGCCATGGGGGCCGGAGGCAAGGCTCAGGCGGGGCCGGCGTGAGTCCTCCCTCTGCCCCCCCACCCCCGCTCTGCCACCTGGGCGAGCCTCCTCCCCTCCCTCTGAGCCTCATGTCCCCGTCCAGAAAGTGGGTGCTGACGTGTCTAACCTTGCAGGGCCGTCGGAGGACGGAGCCTCCCAGGAGAGGTCCCCGAAGGGACCCGCACACAGTGGGAGCACAGGGAGCCCTCTGCCCCTCCTCCGCCCCGCACAGGACCGCGCCCGGACCCCGTAGGCTCGGCTGCTGAGAAAGGAAGCAGCCAAAACTGCAGGGGTGGGGGAGGCCGAGACAGCCCTGGGTTGGGTTCCAGCTCTGCTCCGCCGTGGGCAAGGCACTTCCCCTTTCTGGGCCTCAGTTTTCACATCTGTGAAGTGGGGTGTCTGGACTGAGGCTAAACAGTCACAATGCACAGCGCTGAAGGCAGAGCTGAAGGAAGCCCAGGGAGCTACGGGGGCCTCAAGGGGCCCTTGACTTGAGCGGGAAGTGGTTCCAGGAAGGTTCCTGGGAGAGGCGACACCTGAGCTGAGTTTCCAAGAAAGCTGGTGTCCGTAAGTCACAGAGGGTGGTCCCAAGCATCCAGAGGGCGAAATCAGCAGGTGCAAAGGCCCAGGGGCAGGGGGAGAGAGGACGAGCGAGGCTGGTGTTCGGGAGCAGATCACGCCGGCTGCTAAGCCTCGGTCAGACCCCGCCCCTCGGGCAGTGGGGAGCCCCTGGAAGGCCCTAAGCTTCAGTTGACAATTAGGGCTTCCGGAGGCAGAGGCCAGACCTTACCCGTCTGTGAGTTTCTTGCATCCAGCACAGAGCCTCCATGGAGTGGGCAGGAAGATGAATGAATAAGTGACATTTCCTGGTCCTAAAAGGCCTCGCCTGCAGCGAGCAGGCAGCAGCTGAAGCCGTCAGCCCCCTGCATCCGTTACCTATTGCCTATATGCCTAACAAGCCTTCCAGAACGAATGGCTTCCAACAAGATTTACTATTTATTCCTCAAGGGCCTGTAGCTCAGCTGAGTGGTTCTTTTGGTCCGGGCAGGGCGAGGCTGGTCCTGGCTGCTGCACCCGGCGGGGCTGATCTCGGGGGCCTTGGCCAGGACGCCCCCCTCTCTGCTCCGTGGGACTTCTCATCGTCCAGCAGGCCGGCTCGGGCTTGTTCTCCCAGCAGGTAGAAGCCAGAAGGAGACCGAGGCAAGGGAGTGGCAAGGGAGGCACTTTGTCACCTTTACGGCTTCCTTAGCCCGGGTTCTGAGGATGGGGAGATGGACTCCTTCAGAAGAACAGCAAGGTCGAATCATCAGAGGCATGGATACAGGGAGGAACGGAGGGGATTTTATTCAATCGATGGATATTGTTCAATCCAATGCTGATTTCATGTGAACGAAGGAAGTTCAAACCCCACCTCAGGGACGGTTTCAGCAATGGGCGGGTGACCCAAGGCGCCGTGAAGAGAGCCAGGGCTGTCCTTGCCCCTAAGAGGGAGTCCCGGGGAAAGATGGCTTTTGTTTTCCTTCTAGATGTGACACCCAGACCTGCATCAGCCACCCTGGGACCCCCTCAGGCAAACCCAGTGCCGAGATGCTGGAGCAGACACGCGGCCCGACGGAGCGGCTGCGTCAGCCCGTCCAGGAACCTGCCTCACGCCAAGCGTCCCGTGGCTTGGATCACAGGCACCCCCATGACGCCCTCGTGAACCTTCTCTGCTGGAATGGGCCTGCTCGGGGCTCCAGGCTTCTCTCTTCGGCGAGGCTCGAGGGGCCCCAGTGTGGGACCCAAGCTTCTGCCCTTCCGTTTTGCCCCGAGATCACCCCTGCCCACTGTACCAGACACGCTGCCCCAGTGGTTGAACCGGCAGCTGTCGGTCTGTGTTCACAAATTCGCTGTGCTGCTCCAGGCAAGTCTCCTAACCTCTCTGAGCCCTAGGTCGCTCTGGCACGAAATGATGAAACAAAACCTACCTTTTTGCATGGTTAGCGCTTAATAATAGCAAGCTGAAAATATTTCAGAAGCTCTGTCAGGCAATGAAAATTTGCATCTCAATAGTTTTTAACCGTTTCCAATTTGCCTCCCACTCCGGAAACGATAATAATCACGGAGGTAATAGTAACACGCGGCCCTTGTGGAGACCCTACTATGCGCCAGGCACACTAGCGAGCACTTTAGATACACCTCGTTTAACGCTCCTAGAGGCCCCTCTGCTCAGAATGCCCCCCATGCTCCCATCCCACTCTGAGTAAAGGCCAAACTCCTTTAAGGACCCATGAGTCCTTCATCATACCGCCCCCCACCTCTCTGGCCTCATCCACTCTTCACCTCCTTACACTGCACCGGCCACGCTGGCCTCTTTCCTTGAACAGGTGGCCTCAGGGCCTTTGCACCTGTTCTTGCTTCTGCCTGGAATGCTCTCCCCATACCCAAACAGGTAGCTCATTCACCTCTTTTAGCTACCTGCTTCTCAGAAAGGCTTCCCCTGGCCACCCAAATATACAGCAACCCACACCTGGCACCTCCTAGCAACCTCCCCTCCCTGCCAGCACTTCGCTGCTTCTGGAACCCTCCTCTGTATGTTAATAGTTATGGCCTGTCTCTCCCTGCTAGACTATAAGATCTTCGAGGGTAGGAGACTTGGTCTTTTTTTTTTTTGTCACTGTGAAGAATTCAGAGCCAGGAAGAATGCCTGGCATAGACAGTAGGTGCTCAATAAATGTGGAGAGAAGGAACACATACATGTGCCTCTGCGGTAAATGCCTGTGTTACTCCCATTTCCCAGCTCGGGGAAGGAAACTTGCCCCCAGTCACATGCCAGCAGCCATGATGGGACTCGAAGCTGGCAGATTCCAGGCCTTGACCTTCAGGACCGGGACTCACATCCCGGCACCGGCCTCAGATTGCCCTCTCCTCTATCAAGTCTCTGCTCCGGAATCTGCCAGACGGGGCCAGACGTGGGGCCGGAGTCAGAGCTCACTACCTGCCGGTACTGCTGTAAACTCTCGTGTGTCCTCTGCTGGTGGCACGTGACAAGCAGAGCCACAGAGACTTGGAGCAGAGCCACGGGTCACCACGGGTCACCCAAGTGGACAAAGGCCTTTCTGAGCAGCCAGCAGATGACGACAGGGAGTCCAAGGGACCGGGCCAGCCCAGAGGGGACAGCGTCCCTCACCGTCCAGGGGTCAGGCTCTCTTTTACCCTCAGTTCAGACCCCAGACGCTCCCTGAGCCCCCGCCCTGGGCCCCATTTGGGCATGGCTATTAGGGCGGGAGCTGGGGACAAAGAAGATTCCTCAGACCCGGGAGAGGGTGCTGTTTTTATCCCTCTCGGACCCATCTGGATCTTTCTTGTGGAAGAAAGATCCCCATTTCTGCTTCCAAGCTCGTTCTTGACTTTGGCAAAAGTCAGTTCCTGTGGTTGCAGGACCGAGGTCCCCGTCTCCTTGCAGACCATCCACCGAGGGAGGGCCGCCTCGGTTCTCAAGGTGACCTCTGCTCCCCGCGCAGACGTGGTCCCTCGGCTCCCTCCTGGCAACAGTGAACAGGATTTTCTGTGTGCTTCAGACCTTGACCCCCTCCCCTCTGTCGCCAGCCAGGGGAAAGGCTCCATGTGATTCAGTCCCGCTCTCTCCTGCCACTTCTGCGGTGCCAGCCGCGCCCATACATGATCACACGAGCAGAACCCAGCCGGCACGCGTCCTGGGGACCGGCCAGCCTGGCGCGAAACGCTGGGATCCTGGCTGCCATGACTGCTAAAAGCTGGGATAATTGGCTCCGCAGAAATAAATTCCGAACGCGGTGGCTGACGGGCTCTTCCAACACAGAAGGTCCTGTCTTTCAGCATTAGGACTTTCTTCCCTCCGTCTGCTCCGTTCCCTCTTTAACTCTGACGAGCCTGATGCTACAGCGTGTGGAATAATCCTCCCGTTTTCTCATCCAGACTCTCGTGTTTTCGATCTCTTTGGCATTTGCGGGAGACTTCCGGAAACTCCTGCTCCAGTGCTGATCTCTGGAAACTTCCGCTCCAGCGCTAATACCTGAATGTTCCTGGGGTGCCTGGGTGGCTCAGTCAGTTGAGCATCCGACTTCGGCTCAGGTCATGATCTCACGGTTCGTGGGTTCGAGCCCCGCATCAGGCTCTGCGCTGACAGCTCGGAGCCTGTAGCTGCTTCAGATTCTGTGTCTCCCTCTCTCTGCCCCTTCCCCATTCGTGCTCTGTCTCTGTCTCTCAAAAAATAAATAAATGTAAAAAAATGTTTTTAAAAATACCCGAATGTTCCTTTGCAAAGCCTCTTGTTCCCGTCTGGAGATCAACACCTGCTACTTCTTTGCGAGTTTCTTTGTCATCTTGATTCTCCCCGCTCCTTGCATTGTCTCACATGTAGGGAATTCTTCCCCTTTGCCGACTGGGGTCTCTTTCTTGTGTTTTAATAATTCCTTAATGTTTATTTATTTTTGATCAAGAGAGCCAGAGAGAGCATGAGCAGAGGAGGAGCAGAGAGAGAGGGAGACAGAGGATCCGAAGCAGGCTCTGCGCTGAGAGCAGACAGCCCGACGCGGGGCTCAAACTCCCCAACAGTGAGATCATGACATGAGCCGAAGTCGGACGCTTAACCGACTGAGCCACCCAGGCACCCCTGGGTGCCTTTCATTTCACAAACCTGTTCGAGCGTCCAGGGACCCTCAGCCGGGAGTTCGTCTTACCGCACAGGGAGCTGCAAACAGGGTACTGAGCTCCACACTGGCGTGCAGGACGTGTGGACGGGTGAGTCTCCTGGGTGAGACTGGCTGGCGGTGGGGTCCCGAGTCAGCACGGGAAGCGCCTTCTCCTGGGCAGGTTTCTGGGAAGAGAGACCCTCAGCCTCCTGTGGGCGGGGGTGGGGTGGGGAGCCGGGCTGCCGGCTTACGGGGACCGAGACGGGGGACTGGGTAAGGGGGTGCCTTGCTGACAGCCACGTGGCCTCTTCCTTCACCCCTCATCAGGCCCGATCGCGCCCTCAATGCAGCCCGCCACCCTCGAGTTGGAGTCCTCCTGAATCACTTTTGCTTCGATGGTGTGCTTATTAAGGGTGCGGGGTGAGAGGCTGCTACGGGTGGGGGGAAGGGCTCCCCAAACGACCTCTTAACACCAGCCTTGACCGCAGAGCACCTCTTGACATGATGCCAGGTGGTGGGATATAAAAATTCACTGGAGGTGCTCTGCTGTCGTGGTCAAAGACCTACGAATTTCTCAGGACCCACTGTGTGCCGAGGAAGTAGTAAATGTAGCTCAGGGTTTTGTCCCTCGTGGAACGCAAATGGCTGCGTCTGGAGATTTTTGTGGGTGTCAAAACTGGAGGGGGGGGCGGCTGGGGATATACTGGTGCCGGGTGGGTGACCCAGTCCCGCTCTGGAATAATGAGAGACGCACGCCTGCCTTCGTGGGCCAGCGGCGGAGAAGGTCTAATTCGTCCCCAGCACCCTCTGTATGCTCTCAGGGCAGCCCGGTGGCCCAGGGATCCTCACCCCATTTGCTGGATGGGGAATCGAGGCTGCACCAGCTGCAGGAGGATGTGGGGGTGGGAGGGGAGGGGGGAGGAGAACAGACGGGTGAAGGGGAGCTGGGGGGTGGGGACAGTACACTTGCTCTCCCCCTGGGCCAGGTGTGTGTCGCTGGGGGGGAGAGCAGAGGGCGACGGCAGCTGCCAGGGTGCGAGCCAGCCCAGACCGGTGGCCCTGCCTGACGTTCGTCCCCACGAAGCCATGTGACGCGACCAGGCCACAAGAAAGAGGTTTCAACAAGCGTTATCGCTTCCTGGAACTCCAACTGGGCGGCTTCCCCGAAGAGCGGCGGTGCGCGCCAGGACTGGCTGCCCCCTTCCTCCTCCGCTGTCCCCGCAGCCGCCGCCCCCCATCTCAGTCTGACTACCTGGAAACACCCCCTGCTCCAGCCTGCACCCCTGCAGCTTGGCCGGTGGCTCGGCGACACCCCGGGAGCCGCAGGCACGGCTGGTCCAGGGCATCCTTTGGACAGCTGGGCTGGACAGGGCTGGGATGCCCCTGGGGGCGTCCAGAAACCCACCCCTCTCCTCCCTGCCCCATGACACAGGCAACCGCCAACCAGGCTGGGCACACATTTGCCTCAGTGTTACCGGCAGGAAATGGACACAAATCTCCCACCCGATTTCATCTGCCCCCCAGACGGGGGCCACATGGCAGCCAGCACCCCATTTCTGTTTGTGTCTCGCTGCTTCGGGCCTTGGAAATCCGGAGAAGGGGGTGAAATCCCGTTTGGGCAGGGGCGAGGGGGGCGATCAGAACTCGGGGTTCGTGGATGCTGTTATCTCCGTGTGGCTGTAATGACTCTGGAATAAGTCACTTCCTCAGTTCACAGAAAGCCCTGCTGTAAATATAGACCCCACCGCAATGGGGCGGGGTGGTGGGCGACCGGGCAGCCAGAGTGAGAGGGTGCGCGACAAGGAGGAGCCAGGGACAAAAGTCTGAATCTTCTGAGCAGCCGGAACCTTCCAGGCCCTGCCAGTGGGGTTTGCTTAACTGGAAGATGAAGGTGCTATTAGGCTGAACCATATGAAATTGCCAATACTCTCGTCTCTTGAGGTAACAAAAATGGTAGTTTCATGTGGTTCGGCCTCACAGGATCCCTCCGGGAGATTGTTTTAAGAATTAAAGGAGGGTGGGGGCGCCTGGGGGCTCAGTGGGTTGAGCGTCTGACTCTTGATTTCGGCTCAGGTCAAGATCCCAGGATTGTGGGATCGAGCCCCAGGGGTCAGGTTCTGCGCTAACAGAAAGTAGCCTGCTTAAGATTCTCTGTCCCTCTCCCCCTGCCCCTCTCCCGTTCCCCGCCCTCTGCCCCTCTCCCCTGCTCTCTCTCTCTCTCTCTCTCTCTCTCTACTAGATACTTTGTATCTCCGAGCCGATAGTCTATCAACAGTGATGATGCACATGGCACACGGGTGGCCAAGCCCGTGCTTTGACTCATTCTCCCCTTTCAAACCCGCAGCAACTTCTATTTGTGAGCGTGGGGCGTGTGCCCAGATGGGTGTAAGCGTTCTTCATCGTGCCCCACACTCAGCGACACCCATGACTCCCGAGCACGCAGCACAGGCAGGGATGAGGGGAGGGCAAACCATTCACGCACACTTTCAACTGGTGGACGGTGCTCACGGCTCATCGCGAGCTTGTCCTCAATTCTGGTGTCAAAGCCGGAAGTCAACCTGTACCGAGGCCATCGATTCCTCTTACCCCGACGGAGGACTGTCCACGAATGTCTTCAGTGCCCCCTGGGCACCTGCTTTCCCTCTTAACCCAGGACTTGTTTGGGATTCTGGCTGTTGCCGGATGAATGGGCGCACTGTCCCTGAAATAAGCAGGTTGTCGCGGCTTTTTTGAAGCAAATCCAGGGAGGTGGAAGGAAGGACTGCGGCTGGAGCCCGGCGGCACACCGCTCGGGACCAGTCAGCGGTTGGCAGGCGTGTGTGCACGCGCGCGTATGTGTGTGCACGCGTGCGTGTGTGTCTGTGTGTGTGTGTGTGCGTGCGTGCACGCGCCTGTAGTTAACAATTCGCAAAGTCAGAGACCCAACCTGGACGTTGATGTTTCTGTCTGGATTCAGAACTCACTGACCTCTCATCTGGGTTTTGCCACGTTAGCTTGTGTGACCCCGGGCAAGTCATTTCACGTTTCCGGGCCTCAGTTTCCTCATCTGAGAAACGGGGATAATCACAGCCCTACGCCTCTGGGATTAACTGAGGCCATGCGCATGCAGCTCCCAGCAGTGCCTGGCACACAGCAGCTACTTAGCGCCCACACGCCGAGGCAGAGAGCGTTTCCGCGCCGGGTGGCTTCTGGAAGGTTCCAGGCAGCAGTGTATCCCCAGACTGATGCAGGGTTGACACCGCCAGCTCTGAGGGCTCCTCGGAGGAGGACCAGCCTCCCTACCTCTCAGGACAAAGCTCCCAGAGTCTGTGCTGTGCCTACGTCCAGGGCTGCTGACCAGCGGCCCCTCCCCCCCGCCCTCATTAGAGTAACTTCCTTTCTCTGAACTACAGTTTTCCCATCCGTGAAAAGGGAACAACTCCTCAGTGGAGAGTTGAGAGCATCCGATGAAATGTGTCAACGTTGTGTCCCTTCCCTGTTCCTTGCTACCTCACTGTTCACATGGGCACGATCATCCCTTCCTTGTCACCCAGTGATCTGGAAGGGTGCCCGTGAAATGCTAAGTGGAAAAAGTGGTTTACAATATGGGTCACCAAGAACAGTGTCTTTTTTTTTCTCTTTTGAGAAAAAAATACACATATCTGTAAAAATCAGGAAATACATGTACATACCCACATATATTTATGTATGTGTATTTATATGTAGTACCGAATCCTGACATCAGTGGTAGATTCTTTTAAAAAAATTTAAAAACAAATGTGGAAGTTAAGACATAAGGGGGACCGGCGTGTGATGTTGGTGGTGGAGGCTGAGGGCCGGGGGCGGTGAACATATGGAAACTCTGTGCTTTCCACTCAATTTCAGGGTGAACTGTTCTAAAAATAGTGGGTTTTAAAAAAATGGGAAGGAAATGTTTTTTTATTGTGGAATTTTTTTTTCCAGAGTAAAAAAAAAAAGTCAGCTATTAACGATCGCGGTGAAGCGGGAGCCGTGAAAGAGTCTGCGGTCCGCCTTCCCCCAGGGCAGACTCCAGTGAGAGTGGAGGTCACGGGGTGGGGGGGGGACCCCATATCCTGGCCAAACTCATCCTTGCTCTTCCAGGTGAGAGGCTTGTTCTGTCCCAGGATCCCTAGCAGAATCGTAACGCAGACAAGGATAAGCCAAAAAGGAAACTTTGTGGTTTGTGTCACAGGTGAGTCTGGAGGTGGAGTTCAGGTACAGCTGGACGCAGGGCTCACACAGTGCATTGAGCGTCCATCTTGGGTTCCTTCTCTTCATCTCTGTTGACACAGTGACTGGCGGGGGGTGGGGGAGCTCTGTTTATTTCAGCAGAAAAGCCCCAGTAGGGTCTCTGATTGGTCCAGCTCTGGTCTGGTGCCTACCAATCGAAGCAAGGGGGTCTCCGATGGGCAGGGCCTGGGGTCCCTTCGCCTGCGGCCAGTGCTGTCCTGACAGTCCCTCTAGGGACCTACAGACCAGGAAGGCAGTTCCCAGAAGGCAAAGCCACAGCTCGCATATGCAGACCCTGCTTCCCAGCCTCCGAGACTTTGCACTCGCTGTCCCCTCACGTGGGGACAGAGACTGTCAGCTCAGGCCCGAGTTCTGTAACATGCTTCATGTAACAGGAGGCCTCACACCCCCAGACGCAAATCCTAAATCTGCCCCAGCAGCAGCCTGTGCGACCTAGGCAGGCTGCTTGACCTCCGTGGGCCTGAGTTTCCCTCCCACAGTGTGGTATCAAAGATTTATTTATTTTTTTTAAATGTTTTTTATTTATTTCTAGGAGAGAGAGAGAGAGAGAGAGTGAGCAGGGGAGGGTCAGAGAGAGAGAGAGTCAGACTGAAACAGGCTCCAGGCTCTGAGCTGGCGGTCAGCACAGAGCCCGACGCGGGGCTCGAACCCACGAACCACGAGATTATGACCTAAGTGAAAGTCGGACGCTTACTGACTAAGCCACTCAGGTGCCCCTGGTGTCAAGGATTTAAATGAAGCTTGGGGGGGGTGGGCGGGGGCCTGGGCCCAAGGGAGGGCTCCGGGCACTACAGGCACGGTGACGGGCACTTTTTAAATCTCGCCCCAGAGGGGCGCTTGGGTGGCTCAGTCGGTTGAGCATCCGACTTCGGCTCAGGTCATGATCTCACGGTTCGTGGGTTCCAGCCCCGCGTCGGGCTCTGTGCTGACAGCTCAGAGCCTGGAGCCTGTTTCAGATTCTGTGTCTCCCTCTCTCTCTGACACTCCCCCTGCTCATGCTGTCTCCCTCTCTCTCTCTCTCTCACGAGTAAATAAAAAAAAACAACACACATTAAAAAAAATCTCGCCCCAGAGACACTAGGCACACGGTTGCCTCTAGCTGGCAGATCAATTGCTACCGAGCTTTGAGTCTTTGTTTCTTCACCTGCAAAGGACGGAGCCATGTGCCTGCTGGGGGGAGGGATGGGCGGTTATATAAGGATCGTGGGGACTAACACGGGTCACTCTGAATACTTTGCCTCAGATGCCCTTTCCTGCAGAGGCTGCTCAGGTGAACCCCTTCCCACTCCCACTTGAAGCTCTGACGGCGACCCTTCCAGGGAGCCTGCCCTGATTCTGCATCTCCCCACCTCCTGCCCGTGATGCCTGGGCCGGGCAGTGAGTTACCGCTCTCTGTGTGTCTCCCACAAACCCCCCAGCCACCCCCCTGCTGGGGCCTGGATCCGGAGACACTGAAACCCTCCCTAAGTCGTCCTAACTCCGGACTGCCTGGAGTCATTAGGCCTGGCGCTTAAGAAGCCCGAACAGACGTTCACGGGGTGAGCCCATGACCCCCTGCGTCCTGGGGTCCCCCTGCTCCGGCACAGGCCCCCGGCCCTGTCTCTGAGATAGAGGCACCCCCGAGGACGAGAGGGCCGTTGGGTGAGGGATGAAGTCCAGGCGGCAGCTGGAAGGCCAGGCAGCTGATTTCTAAGAAACCAGCAGATGAACAGGAAGGCTGGGGCAAAGCTCAGGATGGCTTTTGCTTTCAGTTTTCAGGGCAGGAGCGCAGAGGTGCCTGAGGTTCTAGGTTGGGAGGAGGGTGTGGCAGGCTTGGCTTCCCAGGGTGGCGGGTCAAGGACACGGCCCCCACTTCAGGGCAGGGACCCGGCCTGTAGCCCAGAGGGGTCCTGCAGGGCCCCAACCACGCAGCCGTGAAGGCAGGGGCAGGGGTTGGGGGGGGGGGGGGCTAAGGGCCTGGCACCCTTCTTGGCCAACAACTTCCCCCTGCATTCCTTTACTCTTTATTTTATACATGCCTTGGGTAATTTATTCCTTCACTCCCCCCCCACCGCCGCCATTCCAAGGGTCTTTTCTTTTATTCTTAGGCCCTGCCTGTTCTCTCCTTTTTTTCCTTCTCATCTTTCTTCTCCCCCTCCCCTCCCTCCTCTCCTCTCCCCTAGTCTGTCTCTGGCTCCTCTCTACCCGGGTCTCAGTCTCTTAGCCTCCTCTCTCCAGCCCCTCCCCTCGTCTCCCTGGCCCCGCCTCCTGGGTCTCCGGCCCCGCCCCTCCCTCCTGTCTCTCTGGCCCCTCCCCCGTCTCCTTGGCCCCTCCCCCGTCTCCTTGGCTCCTCCCCGTTTGTCTCCCGTTTCCTTTTATTTGCCCTGCGTTTCTCAACCCCACGTGCCCCTCACCCGACTTTGAAAAAATCTAAATACCTACCTTAGTGTAGTCTCAGGTGACCACGGCCATAACATCTGATCTTTGAGGCGGTACATTTGTCCCGAATGCACATTGAAATAAACACGTAAGAGAATTTTTGCCGGCCTTGTGCCCGACTTACCGGGCGTGGAGGGGCGGGGGCGCTGGGGCGGCACGCCGGTACCTACAGCATGCCCTGGAACGTTCTCTCTTTCCACGGCTCCCAGTTCCCTGCCATAGGTGCTCCGCATGGACTGCCGTTCCATCGCTAGAGAACTTTGTACTAGACATGCTTCTGAGCACTTTAAAATATTGATACCTTTGCTCCCCTCACAGTCCCGAGAGATAGTGATGATAATAATAGGGAAACTAAGGCACAGAGAGGCTGAGTAACTTGCTTGTATCACACAGCTAACAAGGGCCCTGTGTTGCTGGCACTCACAGTGTAGACGACAGAGCAAAGCTCTCAGTGCTCTGACGTGGGCTTTAAGGAAGGCAGGGGCAGCTCCACAGAGTCAAGGAGGGCTTCCCTGCGGAAGTGAGGACTGAGCTGGGCTTTGAAGGTCGAATAGGAGTTTGCTAAGTGAAAAAGGAAGCAAGAGAAACATCGAAGGCTTCCCAGGTGGCTCAAAAGGCTTGAGAAATGGTGAGAAATTGGGGCCGATAAAAGCACTTGGGGAATGCGAAGGGACCGAAGTGGGACTAGAAATGTACCCTGGGGCCAGGAGGTGAGGGGACCCCAGATCCCCTGATAGAGGGGTCACATTTTAGGATCCAGCAGTTGGGAGCCGCTGGGGTGCCATGGCCTTGTCTGTAAACTGAGACAAGGTCATGGTACTTACTAGAAAGCTCTAGATAAGGATGAGCCGATAGTAAGACTCATTTGCACTGGGAGTTAAGGGTGTGTGTGACCAGGGGTGTGGGGTGATCACATTTCCAATGTGGGCAATCACACCCACTTCCCTCCCTGATGCCTGCAAAGGGGGCTGGCGCCTCCATCTCTGGTCCTCAGTTTCTCCATCTCGAACTCGGTAGAGGGGAAGCCCACTTTGAGGCCCCAGCGTGCATTCTGCCCCCTGCCCCCAGACTCCGGCCCACCTGGCTGAGGGAGGCTGTCAGGGCCCTCCTAGCTGGACCAGAGGTAGTGTCACTTTGACTCACCTTCCAGGAACTGTGGCCCTTCCTGTCCCCAGGCTAGCATGGAGGACAAAAATGAGACAGCCTGGGGTGGGCACGACAGGGGTTCACTTTCAGTGTCCTCTGACACAGGGCCCCGCCTGCTCTGCCCACTCCTGCCTCTTACTGAGCTCGTGCTCTGCGCTTAACAGTTTATAATATAATCACTGCTTTTCAGGGGTGCCTGGGGGGCTCAGTCGGTTGGACGTCCGACTCTTGATTTCGGCTCAGGTCATGATATCCCAGTTCGTGGGATGGAGTTCCACGTCGGGCTCTGCCCTTACAGCGCAGAGCCTGCTTGGGATTCTCTCTCTCTCTCTCTGCCCTTCCACTGCTCATGTGCACTCTCCCTTCCTCTCTAAACAAATAAATAAACAAAACAAAACTATATACATATATAATATATAATATATAATCAGTTCCTTTCATTCCTCTGTATCCTTTGAGATCCAGATACTAACTCCATTTCACAGGTGAGGAAACTGAGGCTCAGAGTCAGTGAAGGGACTGCGTGCCCAGGCCACACAGCTGGCAGCCACATTGGCAGTGTTTCCCTGGTGTGGGACGGGTGTCCCCAGGGGTCCCTGGATGATGATTTCAGGTGGGACCTTGGAACAGTTTTATAAAACATGAGCCTCTTCCCCTTGCCAGGAAATAGCAATTTCCTATTTCATTCCCATAAGCTTTCTGCTTAAGCTCAGAAGATCTGAGATGGGTGCTATTGGTGTGACGGGTGCATCTATCTATCTGTCTATCTATCTATCTATCTATCTATCTATCTATCTATCTATATGCCTCTCTGACACTGGACACTTCCCCCCCCTCCCTCTCTCTCCCTTCCTCCCTCCCCCCGGAGCAAACACAGAGCAGATCTTCTCCTGCAGCAGAGCAAAGACACCAAGATCCAGCTCAAATTCAGACATTGTTTAGATTTCACTGAATTTTTAAATTTTTATTTTATTTTAAAAAAAATTTTAATGTTTATTTTTGAGAGAGACAGGGCACTAGCGGGGGGGGATGGGGCAGAGACAGAGGTGGAGACACAGAATCTGAAGCAGCTCCAGGCCCTGAGCTGTCAGCACAGAGCCTGACGTGGGGCTCGAACTCAGGAACCAAGGAAGGGTAAGATCATGACCTGAGCCAAAGTCTGACACTCTACCAACTGAGCTGCCCAGGAGTCCTCACTGCATTTTTTGGAGGTTACCGCTTTATGGCTCTCCGTGTGAGGGAGCCGTACACTTCCCTGTAAATAAAACTTACTTAAGGAAGCCAAGTGACTCGATTTGAAGAAAATAATAATCGAATAACAGAATAGCTGGAACCTGGATAGACCTGGCAAAAATTATAAAAGGGGAGCTCCAGTGTCTGAGAATTTGGCCACCTCGGTCTGGAGCTTCAAACGGGGACATGGCTGGAAAATTGCACTGCCCGGGTTAGAATCCCCCGGGCTCTGCTACCTGCCTGCTGTGTGACCCCAGGCACTATATTTAACCTCTCTGTGCCTCGGTTTCCTCATCTCCAAAATGGGGGTAATAATAATTACACCTGTTTCATAGGGTTCTTGTAAGGATTAAATAGGATTCTGTGCATGAATTATATAGAACAATGCCTGGCGTCCAGTGAGCAGTTGAGATGGGTGAGCAGGGAGCAAGCTGAAGAAAAAAAAAAAAAAAAAAAAAAAAAACCAGTTCTGCATGCTTTAACGACCCTGCTGATTCAAATATACCTGGGCAGTGCGTGTGATGCAAAATAATAGTAATTCTTGTAATTCCTGTATTTGGGTGGTGATCCATTTTGTTTCTACTTATATTACATCATTCATCCTCCTGTGAAGCAGGACAGAGTGGGTCTGAGTCTAACTTTCATTTTATGGGGGAGGCCACCACAGTTCCGCCATCCACGGGGTCAGGACTCGAACCCACGTTCTGGGGCCCCGGCTCTCTCTGCTCCATCAGGCTGCCTCCCAGAGCAAAACGCTGGTGGGGAGGGTCCCTCCAAGGCTGACTTATGCCGGCCTTGTGCCCTTCTCTGCCTCATCATACCTTTCTGGCTGCTGTTCCCGGATGCACCCAGGTGTGGGGGGGAATAGGTGTGTCACCACACAGTCCCCTGCAGGCCCCCAAGTGGGGCCAGCCCTCAATGTCTCCCTCCCAGCTCTGCTCTTATACCGGATCCAGCAGCGATGTGGCTCGCAGCATTCCTAACCTTGCCCTTCCTCATTTGCACCATGCCCCTCCTCACCCCCCACCCGCCTGGACCACCCCAGAGCCACTGGCCAGGGTCCCTTCTGACCAAGCACATGTTATGAGCGCACTGCCTGCCTCTCTTGGCTTCCCAGCCTGTGCTGTGGGGGGAGGGCAGGCAAGTGAGAGGCTCTGAACGTCCTCCGGGTGGTCCTCAGTGTCCGGGACGAGGCACAAACACATGAGCGGTTGAGCATCGCAGTGGGTAAGACCACGGTCAGAGTATCTTAGCCATTGACACCTGCGAGGCAGGGGAGGGGTGTGGCGGGGCAATCCCTTCACCTTTCTGAGTCCAGCTCCAGACGTGCGATGCATCTTCCTGGGTGAGGTATGCACACCCACGAGGTGCCTAGGAAATAAAACAGAAATGCAGGAATCGAGAGGCAGAGAGGGCCAGTCCCCGTTGTTGGATACGATCATGTGCGAAGCCCTTTATAGGCACCCGTTTATTTAATTTTACCTACAGGGTGGATACAGCTAGTGTCCCGTGAGGGAGGCAGGGGTCGCAACCTGAACGCCGGGTGAGCTGTGGCGGGCGAGGGTCGGTGTGGACTGGGATCGGGTGGAAGCGCTTCTTGGTCCCTGAGGTAGGTCCCTACTCCACGACTGAGGTAGGTGGGGGGAGCCTCCTCTTGAGGCCCGGATCTGGCAGGACCAAGGCCTTCTGGGCCTCAGGGGTACTGTCGGAGCCCTGGGAGCCCAAAGGTGGTCCGCGTGCAGCCCGCACCCGGCGGCGTTAGGACCGAGCGGCAAGGGCACCGTCCACAGAGCCCCGCCTCCTCCTGCAGGTGAAGCGGGGCAGTGACGTCATGGGCACGCAGCACGTGCACGTGGCTGTTCAGAGCGCAGGCGCGGGAGCCCCTCGGGCCTCCTGGGCATGGGCGACGTTGCCCGGGCTGGTGAGCCACCCCGACGTACCAGGAGCATGGCCCGGAGTGTGCCAGGTCCCAGTGGCAGGAGGGAGAGGTGAGTGCGGAGGCCAGGCATGTGGGCCACCCGCAGGCCTCGCGGGTCCCTGTGGGTCGGGGGCTTTCTCTGGGGCACAGCAGGGGCATTGGAAGGCTCGGCAGCGCCGACCTCACACAGGGTGCATGTGGGGCGGGGGGGTAGTTGGTACTGTGGGAAGCAGTCATTGGAGAGCTGGAATCCAAATTTCCCGTGGGGTTGTCTGCACACCAGGTCTCAGGTCCAAGACCAAGGTCGGGAGGGGCAGTTTGAGCACCTGCCTCAGGCACCACTGCCCCTGTGTGAATTTGCTGTGTTGGAAACTGCCGCTCTCTGCGGGACCTTGAGCCCCCTCCCCCCAGAATCAGCCCAAGTCCATGTTGAGCCCTGGGGGGTCTCTCGAGGATGGTGGCGGAGGCCAGGTGAGGGCTGCCCAGGTGACAGGGCTGCAAAGCCGGCCTGTAGGTAACACGGCCCCACACCCCCTCCTTCGGGTGCTCTGCACCTTCCCCAAAGCTGAGGCAGGCTCTGCCCCGCACAGGCTGCCGCTCCAGAAGCCCCTCCCTGGAGGCCGGGGGGCGAGACCCAGGCCTGGGGTCTCTGACCGCTGTCTCTCCGGGGCTTGCCGCTCCAGGCCTGGCCCGCACTTGGCCCCAGCATGCAGCCAGCCACCTCCGGTGGCCGTCCCTGTCTTGCCTGGCAGTTCTTGTTAAGCACAAGCCACTCCTGGGGCGCCTGGGGGGCTCAGTCGGTTAAGCATCCGACTTCGGCTCAGGTCATGATCTCATGGTTCTTGAGTTTGAGCCTTGCGACGGGCTCTGTGCTGACAGCTCAGAGCCTGGAGCCTGCTTCCGATTCCGTGTCGCGCTCTCTCTGCCCCTCCCTCACTCGTGCTCAGTCTCTCTCACTCTCAAAAATTAAAAAAAAAAAAAACATTAAAAAGAGAAAAAAGAATAGGCCGCCGCACCCCCTCCCCCCCACAGTAAGGCAAGAAGCCTGACGTGATCTCCCCAGGCCTCCCTCCCTGCCTTAGTGTGTCGCTGCCTAGCACTCAGAGGGCCTGGTCACAACACAGAGTCGATCAGGTTACCCCAGCTCCTCATCACATTCCGGATCCTGGTCCTCACCGCCGCCCACAGGGCCCCTGCCCCCCATTCCACCTCCCCCTGCCCCCACTCCGTCCCCTCCAGCCGGGCCAGCCCTTGCCCTCTGATGGGCTGAACCGGTTGCCCAGCGCAGGAAGGCCCTGCGGCTCCGTCTCCCGGGAATGCGGCCTCTGCGCTGAGTCCTCCTGTCGTTCCAGGCGGGATTCCAGTGTCCCCTCAGAGGCACCTTCCTGGGCTTGCTTTCTAGCCTAGCCCCACCCACTGTCCGACCACCTTGTTGAGCTTTGATCCGAGTACTGTCACTGCTTGGAGTGCCCTTGTTCCCTCAGTTCCCTGTTTGGTTATTTACTGTCCGAGGCCCTGGACGTCTGACTGAACGCTAGGAGCGCAGAGGCTGTTTACTCCTGCGTCCTTTGGGCTCAGAGTCGTGCCCGGAACATAGTAGGGGTCTGGGGAGCGGGCGTTGTATGCAGCTCAGCTATCCTGTAGGGAGCACAGCACCGTTCAGAGAAAGATTGCTGGCTTCTGTGCAGCCTTGACCCCAGCAAGGGGCTCTGCCTTCCTGTCTGGGGTGCAGTAACCCATCTGCCAGCGAGGTTGGGACGATCAAGCAGGTGGAGGTGAGGCCCACAACCATCCCTTCCTCTTCCCTCCCCCACTCTTTAAGAAACCGACTGCCTGTAGAGTGGGACGAATCTGGTGTGAGTCTTGGCTCTCACTTTCGAGCTGTGTGGCCCTGAGTAAGTGACTGTAGCTCTCTGAGCCTCCATTTCCTCATCTCTAAAATGGGGATCCGAGTCCCCAGCCCCGGGGGGACGGCTTTGAGGCAGGTCCCCTGTCTGTCTCCAGGGCGGCCGCTTGCCCATTTTCTGCACGCCCCGCGATGCCCAGCTCCCCCCTCCTCCCAGCCGCACCTGGGCCCCCGACCCTGCCCCCGCCACACACAGTCTCTCCTATCACTTTTCATTCTTGTAAATTGACGTCAGTGCTGCTGAATCATGAAGCTGAGGTTTGAGAGAGACACAGAATCTGCACCGGCAGGGAAGCCGCATGGCACACACTCCTCCTCCACCGCCCCCTCCCCCACCCCTGCCCCCAGCCCTTTTCCTTTGCAGCCGGGCTGTGTGCACACATCGCAGCCACAGGGGCCGGAGGGCGGCTCCCGAGGGGTTGGGGGGGAGGGGGCTTCAGGGTCACTTTGGGTCACTCTGCATCGGTTCGTAGAGGTTCTATAAAAGTGACTCACAAACAGAAGGGGCCACCTCTGGGGAATGTGATCAGCGGGGCCTTCAGTCCTCCCCATTCAGCTCCAGGTTTTATAGTAGGAATGGGTTAGTGTAGGGAGGATGCAATTAAAAAATATTTGTTTTAGAGGGATGAAAAAGCCCTGAAACTCTTGTGGACTCATTCGTTTCTCTTTAGATGAGGACCTGTTTCCTCATCTGTCAAACAGGGATGTTAACAGGACCCAGATCACAAGGCTGGCGGGGGAGGTGGCGGGGGTCGTACAGGTGGGAGGGGCCGGGAAAGGCGCCTGCAGTTAGCGCTATAGATAAATGTCAGTAGCAGCGGAGGTGATCTTTAGGCACCTCGTGGGGAGGCTGTGTTGCCCGGTGGTACCCAGCCTCCCAGCTGGCACCAAGTTTGAAAACCTGGCTTCACCACCGATCGTGTGCCCTAGTTTGCCTCTCTTGAGCCTCAGTGTTCCTCTCTGAAAAATGGGAGAGAGGTTTCTAACTCGCAGGCGGTGGTGATGATTAAACAGGGTAGCACAGGACCCCGTGTACGGCAAGGGCTCACACAGGCATCACCTTCCCGGGTTTCTCCAGGCACTGTGCAAGCGGGGAGGGCGACGGGGCAGGTGGGAAGGGGGACAGGACTGGACGCACACACCCGCAAGCGAAGGGGCAGAGAGGGGGAGAGGAGAAAAGCAGTCTCTCCTTGGAGACACAGAGCCCAGATGTCACCTCCCTCCCTCCCACCCCACCTTGTTAAAGGAAGCAATTGCCAAGGCTCTCTCAGGTCCTAAATCTCTCCTGGCCGTCAGTCACCTTGAGGGCTGGAGCCTCCTTAATCCCCAGACAGGCCTGGGCGGTTCCAGTTCTCTGAAGTCTGGAAGGTATCATTAAGTATTAGGACACTCCATCGTAAGCCTGCAGAGGACGGCCTAACCGCCAAAAGTGAAGTGTGCCGTGAAGTTGTTGAATCCTAAACCCAAAAGTGACTCAGTTCAGCCGGCGGGGCCACCCAGCCCTGAGCTGCCAGCACGGCTTATCTGGGAGGCCACCGACACAGGAGTGACTGGAAAGCCCACGTCGGGGACACTTTCTGGCCACTTGGGCCAGCCCCGCAGGGTCCTGAGCAACCCTTCCCTCCCCCAGCTCCTGAGAGCTTCACCTTGTCCCCGATGCACGATGCACGTAGGCACTTGCTGCCGAGGGTTGCCTCCTCCAGCAAACCCATTTTAGAGGTAGACACTGAGGCCCCGGGAGGCAAAGGGAATTGCCCAAAGCCGCGAGCAGGGCCCTCCAGCCACCACAGACCACAAAGCAGTTTTCTGGCTGCAGGTTGGGTGTTCACCGAAAAGTACACAAGAACGGGATGGGAAGAAGGAAGTCAGCCCGTCCTGTGCCCCCCATCCCACCTAAAAAGTCTCCCCTGGGGCTGAGTTTCAGAATGTGCCACTCCTCTTCCAAAAACTCACCAAGCCCCCGCCCTCCCCCCACCTTCCTGGAAGTCGCTGTGGTCGCAGAATGAAAGAAGTTTCCTCTCTGTCATCCATTTCAGACAGATGCTGGGTGGACAGCCACAAGACGCCCAGGTGTCTTTCCTGACAGGGGCAGGGCGGCAGCCACATTCACCCCTGCCCATCCTGCTTCTCTCCTCTGTGAAAAGGAGGAGAGAGTCTTGCTTCACAGGCTCTTCTGACCGAATCGCGGAAAACGCAGAGAGGGGACGGCACAAGTCAAGGGCTCAAACTGCCATTTTACCCTACCCGACACCAAGACTGGACCAGCTGTTCCCGTCCCCCCGAGGGCGGGAACCACGCAGGGTCCCCCCCTCCTCCCGCCCGCAGAGAACTCAGGTCACACTCCCCTCTCCAGCCAGATGCCTCGGTCCTAGGGTCGTTCTCCGTGGGCCCCTTCAGAACCCCCGGGGAGTCCTGGGAGTTCAAAGCACACGCTCTAGAAACCGGTTTTCTTAAAAAAAAAAAAAACTTTCATAATAAAGTTTATTACCTAAACTGGTTGTAAAAAATATAAAATAGGATTCTGCACGGCAGAAAAATAAAGCCAGAGACCCTCCCCCAACCCCTGGTTTGTGCAAAGATACTGGGTATATGTAAACATGAAGAGGTAGGAGGTACAAATTCAGGTCCTGGCCCCACATACAGTTAAGCTGCTACAACCACCAGAGAGGCCCAGAGGGAGCACCAGGAGGGGGGGGCGCCCCCGTCCCAAGAGATGGGGAGGGGTCTGCGGCCTCGTCTCCAGCGGAGAGGGGGAGGCACCTCGCCCCCACACCCGCTCCCTCCAACCCAGGTGGGGAGGGCACCCACGTGGTCCCCGGGAAATAATAATTAATAATACAAAATAATAACAGCCCCCGAGTTAATGCTGCGTGCGTGGCCGGTCAGATCTGGAAGGGGAAGGAGCTCAAGTAATCGCGGAGGACGGGGTTGAGGGGGATGCGCGCCAGGTTCTCGCGGCCCACTGTGGCCACGATGCGCTGGCGACACAGCTCCTGCAGCGGCCGCACGCGGAGCTGGCGCAGCGGGGCCCCGAGCATGCGGCGCGGCGCCGCCACGTAGTGCTCCAGCAGCTCGAAGAGGCAGTCGAAGCTCTCGCGGCTGCCGTCCAGGTGGAAGCGGCCGGCCTGGAAGTGCACGCGGATGCTCGTGGGGCCCGAGGCCATCTTCACGCTGAGGGCGAAGAAGCAGTTCCGCTGGCGGCTGTCGCGCACCAGGAAGGTGCCCACGGGCTCGGCGCGCAGCCGCTCGTGCGCCCCGTGCACGCTCAGGGGCCCCCAGTAGAAGCCGCAGGCGTCGAGGAGCGCGCTGGCCCGGGTGATGCGCCGGTACTCGGCGTGCGAGCGGAACGTGCGGAAGTGCGTGTCTCCGGGGGCCGGGGCCGGGGCGGGGGCCGCCGGGCAGGGCCGCGGGCGCGCGGGCGCCGCCGAGGGCGAGGGCGGGGACGAGGGCGAGGAAGGCTCTGGCCGCCGTCGGGACTCTGCTGCCGTGGAGATTGCATTGTCGGCTGCCACCTGGTTGTGTGCTACCATCCTACACGCGGGGCCGGCCGGAGGGGTGGGCCATAGCGTCCGGAGGTGCGCTGGGGGAGACACAGGGGTGAGCCGAGAGCCGGGGCGCGCCGGTCCGGAACGGCCGGGGGGCGCAGGGCCGAGTCGGCGCGGCCCCCGGGAGCCTCCGTGGGCTCCTCTAGCAGATGGGCCTCCCCGTCCGCGGAGCTCCTCCAGGCAGGGTGGGGGCCCGGCCGGGGCGGAGTGCGGCCGCCGGGTCGCCCGGAGTTTGGATGAGAGAGGGGGGCGTGGAGAGAGGTGCGGGGAGCCAACCTGCCCAAGACTGCAGCCACCCGGGCCTCGGCTCGCCGCCCCGCGGCCGCCGCCTGCTGGCCAGACCGGGGACTGGCGCCTCGTCCGGGCAGTTTGGGCAAAGGCGGAGAAGCGGCGCTGCGGGAACCCCGCGCGCGGGGGGCTGCCAGGGTGGGGCCGGCGGGGGCCAGGGGCGTGGCGGCCGCGACCCCATCACGCGCCCCCCGAGGCCGGGCCTGACACCCGGCCGTCCTGCCCTGTCCTCCCCTCTCCCTCCTGCTCCCTTGCCTAGTGCCCGGCTCACCTGGCGGCGGGGCGCGGGGCGCCGCGGGCGGGGCGGCGGGGGGCTCCGGGGCGGCTCTCGCGCATGCTCTGGGGCCGGGAGCCGTGCAGCTGCCACGGCCGCAGCTCGCTCTGCTCCGCGCCCGCCCCTGCACCAGTCTTTTATTTTAAACGGGTAGGAGGTGGGGCCGGGTGGCCGCGGCCCCGCCCCCCGCAGGCTCCACCCCCGCAGGCCCCGCCCCTCCGCGCTACTTTCGGTTTCCATTTCTGTGGCGGCGCGAGGCGCCGGCCACTCGAGCTCGACCTTTCCCACGCACTCGGGGGACCTCCCCTGAGAGCCCCCCTCCCCACCCGGCCTCCCACTCGTCCTAGGACCCCCTCCATCAAGGGCTCTGGACCCCCTGCCAGTCCGATGCCCCCTTGCACCCGGAGGCCCTGCCCCTACTTTGGCCCCCACTACTACCCTAGGTCGCGGATCTCTGCAGCCAAGCCGTGTAGTATATACTCTGGACTGGCTCCGACACACCCCTCGCCCCTCCCCCTCCCCCTGCCTGGTGTCGCGGCGCCGGCTCTGCTACATCTCTGCCCTCTGATTCCCTGGAGCCAGACCCCACCTCCCGATTCTGGGGTCCCGGCTGCAGACCCGGCCCCGGACCGCACGGGGCTGCTCCCGTCCCGCCGTCCCCCTACCCCCCGCAGCCCCAAACCCTCTGGAGGCTGCCCCCGCACCCTCCCAGCCCGTCACCGTCCCTGGTCTCGGCCTGGGCTTCCCAGGAAGCCGTGGCCTGACCACAGGCTTCAGAGGAACCCTTCGGAAGCGCGAGAAAGGCGCCTCGACTGCGGATCCGAGTTCCTCGGAAACCGGGCGGGGCCGTCAAGGGCAGCCTTGGCTCTGCCTCCCCACCAGGGGACAGCCGGGGAAACTGAGGCCCGGGAGAGGGGCTGTGATCTGCAGGAACCCGCAGAGGAGGCGCTCTGGACGAGCATGCCCCTCCTCTCTTATTCTGGGGAGGGAAACAGCTGGGCACCTCCAGACGCACTTTGGAGCCTAATGAAAAGATGGTCCATTGATGTCATGATTCCCAAAACCTACTTTGAATTTTCCTGGCCCGCCCTCCTCTCCCCCAGCTACCACCTTACAGAGTCAGTCCCCTCCCGCTGCTCCGTCCAGTGGCTGCCACCACCCTGGGCTCAGACCTCCGGTTTGGGACCCTGGGGGCTTGATGGTGCCAGCTATACTTTGTACACCCGTGTGCAGGATCCAGTGACCTTGTCTGTCGTGGAAGAGCACGGAGGAGGTGCCTGCGGTACGTGTATTTTTGAAAGCAAGAAAGAGCACATGAGGGTCGGGGCCAGTGTGTGGTTAGTCACAGAGTTATGCAGAAGACTGGCCGGGCTGGGAGCTTGGCGGGTGGCCTCACACTGGCACATACCGCCCTCTACAGGCCCCTCTCAGGTTGCAGCCCAGCCCTCTCTGGAAGCCCTTCTCCTCAAAGCCCTAACAGGCTCCAGGTCCTCCGGCCGGTCCCCTTGGTGCTTTCCTTCCCTGGCCCCAGGCTGCCCGTGTTTCCTCTTAAACACACGGGGACAGCCCAGAACCAGGCTTGCTTAGGACCCCATCAGCTCCCTGAATTCACATTGGCAGGAGCTGGTACTGGTCATTCACGTAGTTGTTCCGGGTCGCGAGCATGTAGGCATATGTGTCTGAAGGTGTATGCAACGAGGTGGGAGGGGTGTGGAGACGTGCGTGTGCCCGTGGCCAGGTGCTGTGGTCATTCCAGAGCACCTGCCGGCGCCGTGCCCTGTGGTGGGGGTGGGGGGAGAAAAAGGTAGTGGTGAAAAGTCTGACTTTGGACCCAGACTACCTGGATTCTGGTTCAACTGTACAACTTTCCAGCCTTCTGACTTTGAGCGTGTGACGAGCCCCTCTGCTTCGGTTTCTCCATCTCTGAAACAGAATAAAGAGTAATACCTCCTTCCTAGCAGCAGAGGTTAGAGGGATTATGGGTCAAGGGCTTAGAACTGTCCCTGGTCATAATAAGCATTCAGCAGGTGTTTGTTTGCTCTCGCTCTTGTTCCTCTGAGGGTGTGTTAGATCCTGTCGCCACGTGGCTTCATCCCGTGTCCATTTAAAAAAAAATTTTTTTTTTATGTTTATTTAATTTCGAGAGCGAGAGACTGAGAGTAAATGGACGAGGAGCAAAGAAAGAGAGAGGCACAGAATCCGAAGCAGGCTCCAGGCTCCATGCTGTCAGCACGGAGCCCGGTGCGGGACCTGAACTCACGAACCGCGAGATCATGACCTGAGCTGAAGTTGCTCAACCGACTGAGCGCCCCAACCCCCTGTCGCTTTTAGAAGTCCTAAGCTAAGGAGCCCAGGCCAGAGGAGGCACGGGCATAGTAGAAGGAGGCGAGTTTCATGGGGGTAAACCAGGCCCCTGGGTGCTGGCGGGGGAAAGGGTAGCGCCTCCTTCTCACTTGAACTGGGGGTGGCGGTCCAGGCCCAGAGCAGGCAGGCCGGGCTGCTTCCTGCAGGGCAGCCTTCCTGCCAGCAGGCTTCTCGGCAGGCCTCTGGGCAGAGGGAAATCTATAAATAGCTGATGATCCCTATGCCCCCGTAGCCCCCACCAGCAGCTTCCATGCCTCTCTGTGAGAGCCACCCCTTTTCTTGGGGACTGGGGCCCCCTTCTCACAGCCCCCTCTTGTTGCCACGCCCCCACCCGTGCCTGGAAAGCCCCCCTCCTTCCTTTCATTCACTCACACCTGGGGTGTACTGGCTAAGGTGACTCTGTGCTAAATGCTTTACAGTCCTTAGCTCATTGGACTGGCAGGACAATCTAATCTGGCCATTGTACAGATGGAGAAACTGAGGCTTAGAAGGAGAATCACTTTGTTCGGGGCACACAGCTCAGAAGGGGCAGAGCTGCAGGGTGAGCTTCCACCCTTGTCCGCTGTGCTACAGACTCCCTCCTCCAACCAGTGCCTGGCGATCGCAAATCCTGGCCTGTCTGCTAGGAAAATAGACGCCCACGAAGTCAGAGACTCATTTGTATCCTGAGCCTGCCTGGGGAGGAGCGGGGACTGTCCTGCCGGCTTCCATCTCACATGGGAGCTTGAGGAGGCCCCAGGTCTCGGCGTCGAGGCCTCCACCTTGCCCTTTGTGGCTCTGAGTCCTTCCCCAGGGTCTGTTTTCTTGCCCGTACGGTGGGCTCGGCCCCTCCTCCAGCCTGCCCAGACCCTGCTTGTGAACGGCGTGGTGAGTCAGGCTCAAGTCACTGACCACATGCCAGGACACTTAGTGACGACGGGACAGTCGCTGCAGCTTTGGTTTCATTTTCTGAAGCCCTGGCTTCAAAATGAAACCAAATCCAGATACCAAAAGGGAAAAAGAAATATGCTGATTGACAGACCTCTGCCTTCTTGGCTATTCTCCCTGGGGACCCAGGGCCGGGCCCCAAGGATGCTGGGCAGCGCCGGAGCCCCGACGAGCTCAGGCTCCACGGCAGGACTGGGCTGCGTTCCGACTCCACGCCTGCTGCCTCCCAGCTGCGTGCCCTTGGCCAAGCGACTTGCCCTCTCTGGGCCTTGTCTGCCCCATCCGCAGAACAGCCCCTGGAAGTTTTGTACCTCACAGAGCAGCCGTGTGTGCCAAAGCCCGGCACAGAGAAGGCGCTTGGCACAAGCGACTTGTTGTCAACAGGGCAATGGGGACTGCCCTCCGGCCGCAGCTGGCTGGGCTGCAACCTGACGTGTGGGGTGGTCTTGCACCCCACTGGGTGAGCCCAGTCAGCTCAGAAGCGAGGGCGCCGCCAGCAGCAGCGGGGAATCAAAATCCTGGCCCACAGGGCTCCGTTTTTCAGTTTCTCTTTCCAGCTTTGTCAAAGTCCTGCTGGGAAAAGCTGTCCCGGGCCAGGGCCTGCGGTCCTGGCGTTGGCCTCTGCCCCTGTGCGCCTCCAGCCCACCTGCCTCTAACCCGTGGGGGTAGTCGAGGTTCCCATGGGAGTCTGTGCTTCTGGGGAGCCCCGAGCAGTGGGGCTCACATTGTGGAGACTGCTCTCCACCAGCCTGGGTTTCAGTCTGTCTCTTAATAAGCACGTGGCCTGGGGCAAGCTTCTTAGCTTCTCTGTGCCTCAGTTTCCCGATCTGCAAGATGGGGACAATAAGGCATCTATTTCCCTCCTTCAGTATTCATTCAAGCGGGTATTTGTTGAGTGCCTGCTGTCTGCCAGGCACTGGGAACTCAGGGGTCTTCAAGCAGACAGGGAGAAGGCAGGGAATTCACAGGAGCGTGTCACACTGTACTAAGTGCTGTGGGGGAAATAAACGTGGGAACAGGGAGCGACGAGGGCTTTGCGGGTTTGGGGCAAGAGGGGGATCAGGCAGTCAGAGAAAGCCTTTCGGATGGTGGCGGAGTTGACGTCTTTCTAAAAGTGGGCTGAAGAGGGTTCCAGGCACAGAGAGCAAGCAGCTCACGCAAAGGCCCTGCGGTGGGATTGGCAGGCCTGTGTGAGGACCAGAGAGAGGGCGTAGTGCTAGTGCAGACAGCAAGGGGGTGAGAGCGGGGATGAGACACAGGGGTTGGCAGGGGTCCAGGCAGCCGGGGGGTCCTGGCTAGAAGGTGGGAAGGGTTTGGATTTCACCCTGACGGCTGGAGACAGCCCCAGAAACGCCATAGGGCTGGACGTGGAAAGAAGCCTCTGACGGCTGACCTTCCAGACAGCTGGGTCTTTAGCCACAATGACCCATGGTAGGGGCCTTGGCACATGCCTCACGACTGTCCCCGACCCGCCAGGGCCTCACCACCCTAGTCCCCTCAGAGGGGTGCAAAACCAGTTCCAAGGGGCAGCCGGAGGGCACACTGTACGAGAGAGCACTGCTTGGGGAGTCCAAGGCCTGAGTCCTGGGGGTCAGTCCTCGCTTCCCAGGAGACCTTGGGAAAGGATTCACAGTTTGCTGGGCCCCTAGCTCTGGGCTAGGTGACAGCTTTTTGGCATATCGTCTTACTCTTTCCCGTGATCTTACAAAATGGGAGCAATCAGGTGTCGTCATTTACCAGAGGAGAGAAGCACTATCCGTGAGCTGGTGGGACGAGCAGTAGTTGTGGAGAGGCTGAGCCTCCCCGGAGGCCTCTGTAGGTGGAGGCCTCTGCTTCGCCGCGTGGGGCGGAACCTGGTCCCAGACCCTCCCGACCGCCGTGATGATGGCATGTTCCAGGGAATGCGTGCGCCGCTGGGGACACTCGAGTCCGAGGAGAAGGTTCTCCTCTGGAGCAGAGGAGGCCGAAAGGCCCGGAGTGATCGCATGAGCTGGTGCCTGGACTCCAGAGCCCCTCGCTGGTCCTGGAGAGGCTTGATGAGAGCCTTCCAGCGGCCTCCCCGCCCCCCTGTGACAGGCGAAGAAAGAGCTCAGAGATCAAGTAGATCAGGTTATTTAACAGCCTCCGGAAAGCAGCGGCGACTGTATTAATAAGTCTAAAGTAGGAGGGGTGGGAAAGAGGACCTGAGAGCACTGGTCGTGGAGTCCACACATACCTGGTTCCAGGCCCAGCTCCCCTGCCTCGTGTCTGCTACGAGTGATGGCTTCAGGCAAGTGGACTGAATCCAGAAGCTGCAAGAACACCACAAACTCCAAGCCTGGTAGCCCCAGTGCCTTTGCATCAGTAAATCCCTGGGGACCGCACTACTGAATCCCTGGGGACTCTTCTAATTGGCCGATCGGGTCCCCACCCGACCCGCCGTAGCAAAGTAGGTGTGAGCTGCTGACAGCGAGAAGCAGTGGCAGTTCCCTCTGGCAGCAGACAGAGTGCAAAGGAGAATGTGTGAACGCTAGGAAAGCAGACACGAAAGCAGACACACACAGCAGACCAGGGACCCTGAGACTCAGGGCCACGGATGGCTCCTCAGCTCGCGGGGCCGCTCCCTGCAAGAAAGCCACTGCCAGCGGCGGGTACCGCGACTTGACTCGGTCCCCCTTCTCAGGTTGAGGCGGCATCTCGTCTCCAGAGGCTCGACAGTGGCCGCGTGACCTGGCAAGCCCAGGGTCCGCTGGCACAGAACGGGCACCCGGCCAGGCGGGCAGGGTCCTGAGCGGGCTCTGGGAGGAGGTGATCCTTGACCTGAATTTTAAAGAACAGGGAGGGCTTGGCCGAGGGACAAGAAGGGAGCGTGCTTCTGACAGAGCACGGCCCGGGCAAAGGCCTGGAGACAAACATTTGAGGACCCGAGTGGCAGGTGGCAAGAGATGAGGCAAAGGGAAGCAGGAAGGGTTTACAGGTGGTGGCTTGGCTGGGGGAAGGCCAGGTGCTGGCCTTGGCATTTCCTGGGGCTGCAGTGATGAGCCCCTCTAGGGAGAACCTTCCAGGCCACCTTGCCAGACCAAGCCCAGAAACGGGGGCTGCTGCCATTGGTTTGAGAACAGGTGACTGTCCTCAGCCGTCACAGAGCTTAGCGTCACCGCCCCTGGACCATCTCCCTTCTGAGTCAGCAAAGCTTGGCCGCACACCTGCTGGACACTTCGCCAATGCTCGTTTCTGTTTTCTCCGTAACTCTCTCGTTTCCTTGTATAAAATGCTTCAAGCGCTTCCCCTCCGCAGACGTAACCCTAGCCACCACCTTGGTCTCTGCGCTTCCAGACTTCTCTATGCACTTACATAGCGCTTTCCCACCCCCATAAAAATAAAGGGTTGTTTTGTGTAGGCTGTTTCCCTCTGTCAATGATAGATCTTTCCCCAGCTTGTTCTTCTCACCAAACATCTGCTGGCAATCCAGAGAGAGAGAGAGAGAAAGGGCACAAGTGGGGGAGGGACAGAGAGAAGAAAGGACAGAGTCCTAAGTAGACTCTGCACCATCAGCACAGAGCCCGACGCGGGGCTCGAACTCACAAAACGCAGGATCAAGACCCGACCCAAAACCGGATGCTCAACCGACTGAGCCCCCCGGGGGCCCCATGAATTATTTCCAGTCTTTGGCTCTTACACACCAGTGTGGCCCTGAACCTCCCTGTACCTCCTCCTGGCATACGTGGGAAAACCAAGTTGTACACTTCAAATGGTAATAGACGCCACCTGTTTGCCTGCCAGCTCACATGGGCACGATTAGCCCTCAGCAGGCACCGCCAACTGTGTCTGCTCCCTTGTACCCTCGCCAGCACTTGTCACGACTCATCGTTTTCCATTTTTGCCCACGAAAAATGCCTAATAAGCCATGCTGCTAAGTACCGGGGGTACAGCGATCCAGAACGGGGGACCCCTTGGACCTCTTCACAAAGCATGAGGTGCAAATAAGGCTCAGAGAGGTTAAGAGACAGGCCTGGGGTCATCCAGCGAGGGAGTGAGGGAGCTGGGAATCGGAGCTGGGGCTGGATGGCTACAGAGTTTGAGTAGTTTTTCCTCCCGAATCGTACCTCAGATGGGGCATCTCAACCCAGGATCTGCTGGGTCCCCTGAGCGACCGACCCCGGGGGCCCGTAGGAATGGTAGCCCTGCCCTGGGTCCTGGCATTTCTACCCCTCACCCCCAGTGTCCCCCCCAAATTAAATCTCTGAACCAGAAAGGCAAGATAGGTTGCTGTCAGAATCTGCACAGCCTTCTCGGTGGCCAAACTGAGCCTGTGTTTCTGTTTCCTGAATTTGGGTTTCCAGCGGACCTGCCCCCCAAACTACTGCCTCCCCAACTGAAACCAAGCAAGTAAAAGAATGAGCCTGTGGTTTGCTGTCTTTCCTCTTGTCATTGCATCTGCGCGGGGGGGGGGGGGGGGGTGTCGTGCACCGGTGAGTGCCAGCTGGCGGCGTGTGCGCTGGGGTGGCAGGGGCGGCGTGCGAAGAGAGGTGTGTGTGGGTGTGTGTGCTGAGGAGCCCACATGCATACCTAGCTCTCTCCGTGTCTGAGTGGGTTCGAAGGGCAAGTCCTTTGTCTGTGTGACTGGTCATCTGTGTGTGTTTGTGCAACTTTTTTCTGAGTGTTGGAAACGTGGGGGTAAGGATGGGTCCGTCAACCACACATGCAACTCTGTCTGCCTGCTTCCCAGTTCACTTCCTCTTGTTACAGAGGTCGTGTCTCCACAATAGATCTCCTGCCTTCAGTGGTGTTATCATAAAAGGACACTGTCCAGGGAACAGGGAGGCCCGTTGGTGGATGGGATTCAAAGTCCCTTGACCTTATCTTCTGACCCTCTGTCTCCACCTGCTCCCTTAAAACGTGCTTCCCAGAAGGGCTCCCCAAACTCTTTTGCCTTGAGGTGTCCGTGACTTTCATGGCATCACATTTTTAATAGGAAACCAGGTGGTTTGGGGCAAAATGTAAATGTCTGATCTCAGACCTGCCGTCCTGCAGACCTTACATCAAACCATTGACCTCTGAGTCTGAGCTTCTTCATCTGTAAAATGGGAACGGTAATGTCTCCTGCCTTGGGTGTGTGGATTCAGTGGAAACATTTATGTCAAAGCATCGGGCACCTCATAGATGCTCAGTAAATGGTAATTTCCCCAGCCCGCCTGGGCCCTCCCCACATCCTCTCATCGGTATGTGGTACTCACCCAAACATTTCCCTGCTGTGGGGAGGCTAGGGGCCCAGGAAGTGCAGGCTGTGTACCTGGCCCCATCCTAGATGCTTCTATGTGCATTAGCTCAGGGAACCCTCCCCAGGAACCCCTCGGGGGATGAGACCCGGGCACAGAGAGGGGAAAGGACTCCCTAAGGCCACACAGCAGAGATCTGAGAGGGGACCTTCCTGGCCTGGCCACTGTTCCGCAGAAGTTGGGCTCCCTGTACCTGACATATAGTGTGATGTTAGTTTCAGAAAGCGAGCACCCCATAAGGCCCCCTCCTGGTTCCCTTCTGTCCACTGCACACACCACGAGCATTTCCACGCCTGCCCCATCTGCACATGCCTCCCTCTGTTCCAGCAGCCCAGATGCCAAGGGAAACACAGAAGGGAATCCCAAGCATCCGGGTGCCCAGGCACTGACAGGGCTGCTGGACTGTGAAGTGAGAAATGATTACCCAGTTAGACGTGGCGGGGGGGTGGGGGTCTTGGAGGAAACAGGCTGAGTTGGAGCTCCCCCAGCTAGGAACTTGGGTCTGACCCTTAGAGGCTTGTGCTAATTCACATGAGGCCCTAACTATTCCCACCATCTGGTGCTTCATATGCCTTGTTAATTTTGCAAAGGCTCCCTGAGCACCTACTGTGTGCACCCATTTTGCAGAGGAGGAGACTGATTCAACGCTTCAGTCCAGACCACAGCCGCACGCCACCAACGGTCTTCTGTTCCCTGTAGCTCTGTCTCCACATGGCAGCGACCACCGTCTTTAGAAACACAAGGGACCCCGCAAAGGGACGCTCTTTCTTTGGCCCAGAATGTTCTTCCCTCAGTTTAGTGTTGCTCTGCATGAAATCGCCTTGCTCCCTTTTTTCCCCTCGTTCTTTCTCTGGACAGGACCAGCGCCCCGCACAGTGCCAGAACATACTTGGTCCCTTAGTAAACGTTTGTTGGGACAAGTGAGCATCAACAGCAGGGAAATGAAAGCCAGGATTCAAACCCAGTGAGCTCTGGACTTCCAAGGGCACATCCCCGACCCCTTCCCTGTCTGTTTCCCGCCACACCTGTGTGCTGGCTACTGCATGTGGGTCACATGAACAGGGTATGGACCTGTGGGCATCCCGTGTGTGTGTGTGTGGTGTGTGTGTGTGTGTGTGTGTGTGCACGCACTCGTGTGCCCCAAGGTGGGAAGTCTAGGGCAGAGGAGGGCTCTGTCCATCTGCTTCCCAGGCTGCCTGGGGAAACCCCGCCTTCATTTCCGCCTCCGTGCTGGCATTGGCTTACACACTTCCACGAGGCCCCCACACAAGCCACGCCCCTGCTCCTTACACAGCCTCGTCCCCTCTTCGAGCTTCCAGACCAGGCCCCCCAAACACGTGACCCTTTTTGTGAAATCAACGCGCCAACTCAAGGGACAGTCATCCAGCATGCAAGCTTTAATCAACGTTGCATAGAAATCACTGTAGTGACATGTTCTTGCAAAAAGTTGGACTTCCTTCTAGCTTGTCGATGGCATTTCTTGTTTGGGGTGCAACCAACACAGGAACAAGCCGCAGGGGGCTGTCTCAGTCGTACTTCCGCCCTGAGGGGTGGGAATGGGAAAGGACCTTTTAACCGCACATCGATCGCGTCACGCAGTCGCTCCCTCCTTGGGGTTTTGGACTGCTCATCGGCACCTAAGCACGGGGGTGCGGTGTGGGTAGAGCTTAGACTGTCAACATCCTTTCCTCATCTGTGAATCCATCCATTTGTCCCCCGGATCACCCAGCCACCCATGAATTCACCAGTCCATGCATTTATCCAACGTCATTTCACTAAACTCTATCCAGGCTACCCGCTCGGCCTCCGTCGAAGCGTCTTCCTTCCACTGGTGCACTCCTGCTTCCAGCTAGCCGGCCAGTCGGCTCATCCACCCTTTTATCCACCCGCTAATCTGCTCATCCACCCACCTAGCCAGTGGTCAACCAATCCAACCAGCTTTCTTCCTGCAGCCATCAAATACGCCCCACCCATTCCCCCCGTCCATTCACCAGTCATGGAGCGGATGCAGTCTGTCCACCCTCCCAGGCATCGCCCTCTCTGAAGGGCGAGTCCGTCAGTGCGTCACCTGTGCAACTGCCCTCTGGTCGCCCTTGCCTGTGGTCCCTGTGTGCTCTGGCGCAGAGGCTGCAGCCCTCACCTCCCTCCCCGCCTAAGGTCCAGCCAGGCTGCTTCCCCCCGTCTGGGGTGGGGGTGGGGGAGGGGGAGGGTCCCCACCTGCTTGAAGGCTACCTGAGTTCCGCCTCTTTGTTTTATGCGCCTGCGGGCTCCTCCTGGCCACCTTCCTCTTGTTCACCTTCCTTTCCAGATTCTTTCTGTTCTTGGGGTAGCTGCAGGAATGAGTGGTGGGCCGCGGGGGACAGCGGCGGGAGTGCTGGCTGTGTTTCTGGTGCCTCGGAGGTGGGCTGGGGCTGGGACTCTGGCTCTGGGGGCCAGTCGGGCTGTGGCTGGAGGTCCGGCTCCGGCTACAGCTTCCGCTCCGGCTCTGGCCGCAGGTCCGGCCGCAGGTCTGGCCGCAGCTGTGGCAGTGAGAGCTGCAGTTGCACGGGCTGCAGGTGTGGCTTTGGGGCCGAGAGTTGCCGTGGGGCTGCGTGTGGGCGATGGGCAGGCTCTGTGTCTTGGTGTCCATGGGAGGCGGCGCTTGGGGGGCCGGAGGCCTCCTCCTCCTCCTGCAGCACACCCAGCTTTACAGAGGCCTCAACAGCCCCTGCTTTTATAGTTGAGGCAGATTGTGACATCACAGGGCACCAGGGTGTGACAGATGTGGCCAGGCGGGGACAAAGCCCCTGCCCCTTACCCTTCCCCTAGGGTGGGGCCGCTTTTAGGGCGCACTCTGGGAAAGTCCCATTTGCTGGCTGAAAGTAGGGACCCTTGGGGCGCCCAGGGGGCTCAGTCGGTTAAGCGTCCCACTGTTGGTTTTGGCTCAGGTCACGATCTCACAGTTCATGGGTTCGAGCCCCACGGGCTCTGTGCTGATGGCATGGAGCCTGCTTGGGATTCTCTCTCCCTCTCTCCCTCTCTCCCTGCCCCTGCCCCATTCGCGCTGTCTCAGTCTCTCTCAAAATTAATAAATAAAATGTAAAAATAAACCACAACCCAGCAGTAGGGACCCTTGGGTCAGATTGAGCTGGGTCCACATCCCATATCTGCTGCTTGCTTTCCTCTGGTCACTCACCTGCACCGGATGAATTAGAGCATCTATGACCAGTGGTTGGCTCAGGGCCAGCCCCCAGAAAGACCTCCATACCCGCTGTCTAAGCATCCCCAGTGCGTTTCCTTATTCCCCCCCCACGTGGCGTGCAAGCCAGGAGCACCCTCTCTGACCCCGGTGGGTGGCCGATCGGGTGCACACAGCCACACAGGCGGGTGGGCAGACGTTGAGTGGATTGGATGGCTTACCGCACGGCGGATAGGCAGATAAGAGTCGCCGGATGGACTGATGGGCGGTCCGCCTGGTGAGCTCACCTCCACAGCAGGGTTTCAAGCTGGGGGATTTAGAACCTGGTTTGAAGCCCGGCTGGGACTGATGTCCCATCTTGGGTGGAGTATTTTGGCTTTCGAGGCTTGGTTTCCTTATCTAACAAGGGGAGGTCGTTCCTTCCTTCGTGGTATTTTGGGAGCCTGAGCCTCCTGCTGCCCCCGAGAGCCTGCCTCTCCTCTGATCCCCTCCTCCTCTCCCTGCTCCGCTCGCTTCTTGATGGGGGAGCCCTGCCATACAGCCGGAATCACCCTGGCCCTGCTCAGACCCCCAGCTCCTGGGGCGGGAAGCCGGCGTCTGCGTTTGCACACGGCCCCATCCGAGCTCGAGTGGCCCTCTGGTGCTCTGTGCACAGCCGCCCACCTCTCCCCATGGTGGCCGATGCCCCTGGGCTTCGCTCTTAGCCACTCAGCCTATAGCTCCCGCATCCTGCTGCCTCAAAGCCCCCTCTGTCCTCCTCCCCCGCAGCTCCCCCAGCCAAACCCCTGCTTCTGTCTCCTGCTCACGTACAGCTTTGCCCCTTATTGGAGGCTTTGCCGTCACCTGCTTTTATTGTAGTTGATTCATAAGCCCGGCCCCTCGGTCATGGTAGAAGCCGCTCTCATTTACAGAGCACTTCCTATGTGGCTGCCTCGGCCCCACGCTTTCTATAGGCAGCCCTGTGCCCCCCCCCCCCCAAAGATATCTCCATGTCCTCACCCCTGGAGCCTGCCATGGATCTTTGCAGATGTAAGCAAATTAAGGATCTCGAGGGCATCCTGGGCTATCCAGGTGGGCCCCAAATCCAGTGACAAGTGTCCTTATGAGAGAGACAAGACCCCGGCAGAAAAACCACGTGGGGGCAGAGCCAGAGATGAGGGTGACTTGATCACACGCCAAGGAAGTCCTGGGGCCCCTGTGAGCCAGACAAGGCAGGAAGGGTCTCCCCCAGGACCTCCCGAGGGGCGTGGCCTTGTCCAGAATTTCACACTTCCGGCCTCCAGACTGTGAGAGAGCGAATCTCTGTTGTCTTAAGCCACTGAATCTGTGACCATTTATTATAGCAGCCCTAAGAAACTAACGCCCCCTGGGAGGTGGGTGTCTCCTTGTTGTCTTTTACACAGAGGAAACAGGCCCGGAGAGCTTGGGTGACCAGCCCAGAGTCCCACAGCTAGTCAGGGGCAGAGCCAGGATTCCAATCCAGGTCTGGCTCCTTCTAATGTCCTGCCTCTCGGTCATGGAGACTGCGTGTGGCCCTTTGTGTTCTAATGACTCTGCTTGTGTGAGCTCAGTGGGGTGGTTGGGGGGGGGAGGTCAGTGCTGGGCCACTCTCTGGGGACTCTGTGTGGGTCTCTGGACTGTCTCCCCCACCCTCCCCTCTCCCCAGTCTCTGCCCCCCTCCACTGCTGACTCCCGCTTCCCGGCCCTGCAGTGCGTAGTGGGGACACCGTCTGTTTTATTCATCTCCAGGCCCATGGTGCCTGGCATGGTGCCCGGCATGCAGCAGGGATTCGATGGGATGTTTGCGGGCAAATGACCGGGCCGGTGGACCCATGGGGCATGGACAGAAGGACGGGACAGGCTCAGCAAGTTCCTCAGTCGGGGCGTGGGGGTGGGAGCCCCGGACAGCAGGCCTCTGCGGGCCTCAGCGGCGGCCTCCCCTTTGAGTAACTCAGGGCCTCCCCTTGCCCTGAGGATCTCCTGGGAATACCACCCACCTCGCACGCCCCTCCCCAGCAGCCTGATCCGGATCCTTCTTGGGCCCAGGTCTCTGGTGCTCAGAGGACCAAGGGAAGAGGGTGAGAACTCATTGGTCATTTCTTTCGGCACGAAAAGGGTTAGGAGAGCCGGGGCTGGCAGTGGGTTCCAGTGCTTCTCGAAGGCCACAGGAAGGGCCGGCTTCTGCGCCAACCGCCCGTTGCTGTGATGGCGGCATTGGCAGCTGGACCTCCTGATGAAGGCAGAAGTCAGCCTGCGGCGGTGGCGAGGGACACAGCGGGTCACCCTGACCGTGAGGATGGGAGCCCTGGCTGTGGCATATACGCCTCCTGTCTTAAACTCACCCTGCACCAGGCCCGACTCCGCCCACGCTGCGGTTACTTCTCTCAGACACTAACCTGTGGGGTAGCAGGGAATCCCACCCTGCCCAGGATGGGGGGCTGTGGCTCAGAAACAGTGACGCACTCAAGGTCACCCAGCCAGCAGAAGGAAATTCGAGCCCGGGTCGGCTGAGCTCTCCAGCTCACTGGCCCATGGTGTGTCCCCCCCTTCCCCCCACCAAACTGTCTGACTCCCCATCCTGGTGACCACGCTTCCTAGCTCTGAAGCAGGGGAGGGTGGTTGAGAAGTCATGGCCAGGGGTGAGGGACGGGGGGCTCGTGAGAACTTCCAGCTGGACATCGGGAACAGGGGTCGCTGACTCCCGCTCCTCGCCCTCCCTCTGCACACACGCCCGCACACGTGCACACGGCCACACACACACTCGCACGGCACCATGGGCCGGGGGTCAGAGAGACCAGAGAGCAGAAGTCCTTGGAGACTTTTTATTGACTCTTTTCTGAAAGTTCCTCTCGCTGGAGCAGTGGCGGGAACCTCCCTGTGGGCGCCCGTCGTGGGTCAGGAGCGTGTCTGCTGGGGCTCAGGGCTCTGCTGGGCGGCGGGCGGCTCTCCCTCGGCTCCCTCCTCCTGCTGCTGCTCGGGCTCCATCAGCAGCAGCCTTCCCTGCACTGGGAGCTGCTCCTCCTCCTCTTCCTCCTCCTCCTCCTCTCCCTCCACCTCCTCTCCCTCCTCCTCTTCCTCCCCCTCTGATGACAAGGAGAAGTTATCCTGGCTCACGCAGGCCACGAGCTTCTTCATGGAGGATTCTTGGCCCCGGCCGTGGCCTGTGCCGAGCTTGGCACAGTGGGAACCCATTGCCGTCTTTGCTGCCTCTCCAGGCTGGGAGTGAAGGCCACTGGAGGTGGGGGGGGTAGAGGGGCTGTGAGGACAGTAGGCGGGGCTCTGACATCACAAAGGGACCCCTGAAGCGCCACCCCCCCCATGCCTGAGTCTGGGATGACAGCTGAAACCTCAGCAACCAGCAGTCCCACTGAGGTCCTCCCACCTCCGCGTGGTCAGAATTCCAGGCCGGCAGCCCTGCCCGGCCATGCTGTCTCATGTGTGCTGACAGAAGTCCCCCCATTTAGCTGGGATGACAGTTGGGGATAGAATGTCCAGAAGCAGGAGAGCCCATAGACTCCTCCCCACATTCCGGAAATACCCAGCCCCAGAGAGCTGTTGCCATTATGTGAAGATGGGTCAGAATAGTGGTTACTTTTGGGGGGAGCTGGTGTGAGGGAGGAGAGAGGCTGGAAATGTCTGCTTTCTTGACCTGGGCAGGGAGGGGGGGGCGCTACACAGGTGCCCTTATAGCTTGTGCCCTGTGTGTAAGCTGTGAGTCACAAGTCTCTGTCCACGCAGCCATAGCGCACGATTTCAGCCCGGAGGTGGGAGTCATTTCTGAGCATGCAGGATGGGTCCTTTTTCTGCTCCAAATCCTCAGGGCTCTTGAGGTGGGGACATGACGCTGGGTGATCCGGGTGGGCCCTAATGGGGACAGGCCCGTGACTGGAAGTGTTCTGCCCTGGAGTCTCCAGAGGGAGCACAGCCTGGCCAACAGGGATTGAAAAGTTTGTGGTGCGTCTGAGTTTGGCTCAGGTCATGGTCTCACTATTCAAGGCCTCCCCCACTTGTGTGCACTTGCACACGTGCTTGCTCGCTCTCTCTCTCTCTCTCTCACACACACACACACACAATAAAAGCACTTCCATCCAGCCCCTTGCCTTCGGTCACCCACGCTGGCCTTGCTCTTGCTGGAGCCTGCCAGACCTGCTTCCCATCTCCGTGGAATTCTCCCTCTCGCCAGCCCCTCAGCACATCCTTACCCGCCCCTCCCCCCCGGGTATTTCTTTAGAGCCCAGCCAGCAAGTTTATTATCTCAAGCTTTATTTGGCAGATGACTGGTGCACATTGTAGTCAAGAGGTCGTGGGCTCCCTGCCGACTCGGGGGTGGGCACCCAGCGTCGGGGGGATTGCTTTGGTCTTGCGAGGTGGTTCTCTGGTGGGCGCCTTTTCCTTAATTTCCGTCCGGGGGTGTGACGGGCCCGGGAAGGTTCAGTGTTGGCTCTTGCATCTCCTCCTCCTGGCCATTCTGTAGCCTTTTGGAAAAGAGTTCTGGTTATGGGGCTCAGGGGGGTCATGGGGTGGGGTCCCAGGGCCAGCCTGGGTGTGCCAGGGGCAGGAGCGGGGCTGGGGGGGTGTCCCCAGGGGACGGGCCCCAGGGCCATCCTGGGCACACCAGGGGCAGGAGCGGGGCTGGGGTGGGGGGTGTCCCCAGGGGACAGGCCCCACCTCCGCGTTGGCCCCTGCAGGCGCGTGTGCGGCGCCGCCTCCTGCAGGAGCTCCTCTGCCTCCTGTGGACCCTGTACCGCCTCCTGCGGAGGCAGCGCCGGTGTCGGTAGTAGCGCTCTTTGGAGACCCTCCAGTCCCCCTGGACGTCCTCTGGGTTCACTGCCTGCTCCTGCTCCTGCTCATCGAGCTGCTGGCCCTGCTTCCGCCCCCGCTGGGGACGTCCGCTCGGGCTCTTCGCGCGGCACTGGACCATGTTCCCAGGGCAGGAGGCTTAGGCTGATGGCACAGCTGGCCTTGGGGGCAGGGGAGGAGGGCTGAGGCCGGCCCACCTGCTCTTGCTGTTAACGTCGGTCTGCTCTTCCGGCCGCTCTCTGCGGACTTGTATATAAAGGGGGCCCCCCACTATGACTCGGTGGCCCTGCCCCGCCCATTGTTCCCACGCCGACCCGTCCCTTTACACCTGGCAGGGCCTGCAAGGGGAAGCCACCCCCTTGCCTTGGCTAAAAAATGTGTCCCTGGTCCCTTGCGGCGCGTGGGACTCTCCATCGCAGCTGGTGTAACCCTCACACCCTCGTTCCTGAAGCTTCCTCCCCGCCCTGGGGCTGCGCCTCGATCTGGGGTTTTGTAAGGGGTTGTCACTGCATCCCTTTACTCTCCAATTCCTCTTTTTCCACAAAGAGGTGATGTGGCTTGCTCCAGGTCACTCTGCAAATACGGGGCAAGGCTGGGCACCAGTCTATGCCCTTGGCCTTCACCCCTTCCCAGTCCAGGTGGTGCTCCCCTCCCGCCCAGGTGGTGCTCCCCTCCCGCCCAGGTGGTGCTCCCCTCCCAAGGTGTCCTGATCCTTTCTCCTGGACCTCACTGTCCTTTGGAGGATCCCACTGAAATCCAGAATCAGTCGGAGCACCTGTACAGCTCCTTACCCTGTGGACGTGACCTGAGGTGCAAGGGGACTCTTGGGCCGGGAGATGGGGAGGTCATCCTGGGGTATCTGGGTGGGTCCAGTGTGGGAACACAGGGGCCTCCGCGAGCTGGGAAAGAGGAGAACAGCTCTTCTCCCCTAGAGCCTCCAGAAGGAACACGGCCCTGCCCGCACCTTACTTGATTTTAGCTCCATAAAACCCAATGCAAGATAATAAATTTGCGTGTTAAGCAATGAAGTTTGTGGGGATTTGCTTGATTCCATCCTAGTATTCATATGCTGTGTAGCGCCACCCTAAATATGTGCGCCCAGGAAGCACCCAGACGGCTTGTAAAAACTTGTCCCGGGATGTGGGGGGATGGGAGGGGAGTCTGCGTCCAGCCATCCTGCCTGTATACAGTCAGATAAGCAGGATCCGACAAGTGGGTTCAGTCCCATTCCATGTCCTTACTGGCAAAGACCGGGTCATCTGTACCTGGATGTCATGAATGCATGATGCTCAAAGTGACCGCAGAAATGTCTCGGCCGTGACTTCCATGTACTGAAGTCACTGATGGAATGCTCTGGGCGTTGCCACTGTGTGACTGTGTCGAAGGACCTGACCGAGTCTGCCTGGCTCACAGTTTCCCTAGTGTCTTGTGAACCATGTCCACATCTCCCTGGGATTTTAAACCCTCGGGCACCCCGCGGTTGAGTGGGCAGAGGAGATGGGCAAGTTTCCTCCTGCCCTGAGCTACTTGTACTGCCCTCAGACTTGTAGGGCGGTTACATGCCCAGGACAGGAAGGCAGAAACCTCAGCGGGTGCTCTGTGATATAGGGGTAAACCTCCCGGTGAGGGCAGGGAGCAAGTCCTGAGCCAGGTGTGTGGCCCAGATCAGGCTGCACACTGAGCACAGCTGGGGAGAAGCCCTCAGAAGCCGGGGGGACCCGCTTCTGGGGTCCCCCCTGGGTGGGGGTCCCCCCTGGGTGGGGCTCCCCAAGGGCTGGCTGGTGCGGGAGCAGATTTGCACTACCCGAGTGTGGCGAAGAGTCTGGAACAAGATCCAGTGCCCGTCGCCTCATGGCCCCTCTTTCCAGCATCCCCCCGAAGCCTCCCCCACCACGAGCCCCCCGTCAAGGCAGAGAGGGGAGACGGCAGCTATTTTTTTCATCATTTATTGACAGGCGGCATTGTTCGTTAGCAGGCTCCTGTTGGGGTCATGGTGCCGGTGGCGTGTTCAGCGAGGTGGCGGGTCCGTCTTGACTGGCTGGTAGAAGTTCAGGCAGGAGTGCGGTGGGCTTGGAGCCGGCGCGTGGATCATCTTCTCCTACACCTCATGTAGCGGCGGCGACAGCACACTGAGGGGCGCAGCAGGGAGAGGGGCTTTCAGCGCGGCCGCGGGACCCCCGCCCCAGCTCCCCCTGCCCCCCCACCAGCACGGAGCGCCCCTTGCCTCTCCTCCTCCGCCTCCTGCAGCATCGCCTCCTCCGTCGGCGGCACCGGCGTCTCCGGCGCCGGCACCTGCTCCTGCTGCGGCAGCATCTGTATCTGGCCATGGTGCTGGGTGGATCCGGCCCGGATGCTCAGAGCAGGGGGTCTGCCTTGGTTGAGCCAGCCAACCTGTGAGCAGGTGGAACTTGGTGGGCTGTGGGCTGGGGGGCCGGCTCGCAGGCCTCTTATAGACACAGGGCGGGGCCCTGGGCACTGTGAGGTCGCAGGGGCCCCGACCTCACAGACGCTGCCCCGAGCTGGCCTGATCGCGTCCATATATGGGCATGTGGGAGGCCCTTGGTGACAGCAGGGCGGGGACCGGCCCCGGCGCATTGGGTGCTCCCCACCCTCCCCGCGCCGGTCACCGGCCGAGGGGAGACAAGGGGACTTCTCTGTCAAGGCCACTCAATCAGTCAGTCAATAACCAAAAACTCTTTTGAACACCTAGTATGTGCTCGACTCCGGGCTAGGCCCTGGCGTACAGCAATACGTGAGGCAGGCGTGTTCCCGCCTCATCAGCTGTATGTTTGCCTACCCACGGGAAACGTGAAGCAACCACACAGAACAATTAAAACGGCGGGAAATGCTGGGAAGGGAAGCCTGAGGCTTTTTTACGAAGGTATATGTTGAGGCGGGGGACTCGATCTCAGGGAGGCGACAGGATATGTGAATGGCTAAAGGGAGAGTCCGGGATGGGGGAGGGAAAAGCATGTCGGGAGCGGGAACAGCGGCTGTGAGGTTCTGAGGCAGCGCACAGTGTGGGTTCTGTTGATGTGAAGGGTCCAGAAGACGGACATCCGTAGTCACACAAGTCGGTCGGTGGCCGCTCGTGCCACCAAGGAACCAAGGAGTGACTGCTTAGTGGACACAGGGCTTCCTTTTGGGGCGAAGGAAAAGTTTCAGAACTTGGTGGGGGTGGTTACACAGCGGTGTGAACACACTAAATGTCCCTGAATTATTTTTTTCTTAAAGCTTATTTATTTTGAGAGAGAGAGAGAGCGTGGGGTGGGGCGGGGAGAGAGAATCCCCAGCAGGCCCCCTGCCATCAACGCAGAATCCGATGCAGGGCTCGAACTCACAAACCCATGAGATCATGACCTGAGCCGAGGTTAACAGCCAGACACTTAATCGATTGAACCACCCAGGCGCCTCCCGAGTCACTTTAAAATGGCAAATTTGGGGGCACCAGGGTACCTCGGTCCATTAAACGTTTACTCTTGATCTCTGGGTCCTGAGTTCGAGCCCCGTATTGGGCTCCATGCTGGGCGTGGAGCCTACTTAAAAAAAAAAAAAAAAAAAAAAACAAATCATAAAATGGTGGGTTTTATATTATGTGAATTTCACCTCGATTGAAAAAAGAGAAGTCCCAAGGCTGAGAAAGCGCTGGTCAAGTGTAAGGAGTTGAAGGAGACCCCGTGGGTGGGGCAGAGAGCATGGGTGAACTTGAACAAGATGGGTCAGCCCACTCTGAGCTTTGTGTGATCTTTCCCGGGACCCTTGTGAGTCCGAGGGATAAAGAGGGTAGCAGTTAGCATTAGATTTGATTAGTTTTAACCATAAACCAACATAACTGACTTGTGGATGTAAGTTTTACATTTTACTTAAGAAGCTAGAGGTGCTGGGGCGCCTGGGTGGCTCAGTCGGTTGAGTGTCCACCTTCGGCTCAGGTCATGATCTCATAAGCCCCACGTAGGGCTCACTGCTGTCACAGAGCCTGCTTCAGACGCTCTGCCTCCCCCCCCAGCCCCTCCCCTGCTCACACGCAGTCTCTCTCCCTTTCCCTCCCTCCCTCTCTCTCTCAAAAATAAATACACATTAAGAAGTCAGAGGTGCTTTGGCATATCGCGTCCTTGTTTTGGGGACACACACTGGAATATTTGGGCACGAGGGGCATCATTTTGCCAGTTGCTCTCGAGTGATTTAGAAAAAGAAAGTAGTGATGGGCGCGTATCTAGGGAAAGAGTGAGAGAGAACAGAAGGAGAATGAGTAGCGGAGCACGTGGAATAGAATGTTAACACTTGATCAGTCTGGGCGAAGGGGAGTTCTTTGCATGGTTTTTTCTGTAACTTTGAAGTTATTTCAAAATCAATTATTAAAACTATTTAAAAAAAAAAAAAGGGAAGAGAGGTTAGGAGGAAGGACTTTTCCAGGGCTGGTATAAGGGGTTCCACCTTTCCAAAGGGCCCAGGCTTCTTTTATCTTCTGGCTCTGCCCTCAGCAAATGCTTTCTGTACCCAAGGTTGCCCCCTAGTCCAAAACCAGGGCTGCCATGGACGGTTGTGCATTTTGTGTACTGCTCAAAGCTCTCCAAGGGGTTGAATGGGGACTGAAATCCAGCCTGTGCTCTGCTTGCCAAGCCAGGCCCAGCATGCACAGGCGGGCTTCTGCCCACAGGAGCTGTTTTCTAATTGACTGCTCACAGTAGAAGTCTTTTTCTAATTCGAACAAAAGCACACTCAGGGCTAGCCTCAGCCCTGCTGGAAATTCAGCCATATCCACTGTCCGAGCAGGAGGGAAGAAGAGGAAAAAGAAGTTCTTACCCTATAAAGAGCTTTCCCAGACACCCCACCCAGCAACTTCCCTTTAGATCATTTGCCTTACTTTAAGAGCACCTGGCCCTTTGGGATAAAGCTGGGTTCTTTCCAAGGAGAAAGGGGCCAGTGGATAGTTAATGCATTTTGCTCCAGAGGGAATGCAGCCAGAAACTTCCAGAACCCTACTCCCCAACCCACAGTAAGGTGGGAAACCATGAATTAGAAGCTAAAGTCCACTGGATAACTAAGAGTGCTACACCTAACACGTGGGAAGTTAGTACCTTTTCATTAATTGACTCCTGTATAGATTCAATTAAAAAAAATTTTAGCATTTATTTATTTTTGAGAGACTGGGGGGGTGGGGTGGGCAGGGGCAGAGGAAGAGGGAGACACAGAATCCCAAGCAGGCTTCAAGCTGTCAGCACAGAGCCCGACGTGAGGCTTGAACCCACGAACCGTGAGATCATGACCTGAGTTGAAGTTGGACGCTTAACTGACTGAGCCACCCAGGGGGCCTCTGGAAAAGGCCTTTTGAGGAGGTGACGTTTGAGCTGAGAGCTGAGTGATCACGATCTAGCCGTGCTATCTGTGCAGTATGGGCATCATGTGAGGAGGGGACAGGTGGCTCTGCTCCCCGCAGCCGTTCAGGGCTGAACGGACAGGGCTTCTCGGACGCCCGCAGTGAGGGCATCCTGGACCTCCGTGTCCAGCCCCTGCATGCAGGGGGAGAGAGGAGAGAAGGCTCCTCCATTTCTAACTGCCTTGGCCCGCGAGTTACCCCCTCCACTCTGTCCCTCTGCCATGGGGGAGCTGGCCATGTGGCCTGGGGGACGCAAGGCAGGCCCCGAGATCAAGTCCCTGGGAAGGGGAGCATGTCCTGCTGTGGAAGGGAGCACGATTCTTGGGCTTCCCGCCACAGAGCTGGAGGGACGTGAGGGCCGGCGGCGGGCAGGGTGGCTGGCGGGCAGCTCACACAACACGGTTTGAGAAGGGCCACCCTGAGGAGGGGACACGTGAGCAGAGACTTAACTGGAGGGTCCGCTGGTTTGAAGACCTGGCAGCAGGACAGGAAAGCTTAGAACCGAAAGGAAGCCTTCTGGTCAGCGGAGGGGACCCTGCACGAATCAGATCAGCATAGAGGTAGGTGGTAAGGCCGGCGAAGGGAGGTGGGCCGTCGGGGCTCCCCCGCATCTGAAATGTTGGGGTTTGTTCGAGCTGTTGGCTCTTAGGAAGAACGTCACACTTGCCACTAGCTTGGTTCTACTAGCTTGCCGCTACGTGGTTACCGAGTAGAACATAAGTTCCGGGAGATGAGGACCTGAATTTTGTCCACCGCGACAGCCCTCCTAGGAGTACCCCGGCACACAAAAGAAACCCAGATGTTTGTTGAAATGAATGACAGATGGATGCTTATACGATAAAATTCTTTTACTGTCATTTTCCGAACGTGACACATGCATGGTGTTATACGATTTGTGAAATGTCGCACACCCTCTCCCTACCCGCCGCCTCGGTTCTGTGGGGTGGGCTCCTGCCATCTCAAACATACACCGAATCTGTGCCCGAGGGACATCCAGGATGGTCCCCTCAGGTGCCATCCTCTCCCCCCCACCCCCGCATCTGTGATGTCACAATGGCCACCCACGGCTGCCTTGATCAAGGGCAGAGTCACCAGGGAGGTGAAGGCAGGCATGGGGGGTATCACTCCCACAGCTGCCTCAGGGGAGGGTGGAGCCAGGCAATTCTGGGGACAATCCGGGCAGTTTGACAGGAAGGGGACTCATTAGCAACATGCCCTTTCACTTACAATCCTGCAGCCCGGATCTGTCCGGGCGAAATGCTCACACGTGCTCCTGCGGGTGTGGATTGCAGGGAGAAACTTGGCAATAGCTTGAAGTCCGTCTTGAGGAAACAGCCATTGAGTTGCTACATCTGTGTTGCAGAAGAGCTCACAGCCATTCAGAAGAGCACAGTAGCGTGAGCTTGACGCAGAGGGAAGTCCAGAGGGTATCGACAAGGACCAGATTACTGGAATGTAGGGCGTCATCTCATGCCCGTCGAAAAATTATAAAATAAATGTTCCCATAGGGATAGGGAACAGTCCAGAATAGAATACATTGACTTAGCAGTGGGGAGTGGAATTATGGTGAGCTTCACTTTCTATTTTATTGTTTCTTTTTTTTTTAATATTTTATTTATTTTTGAGAGAGAGATAGAGAGACAGCATGAGCAGGGGAGGATCAGAGAGAGAGGGAGGCACAGAATCTGAAACAGGCTCCAGGCTCTGAGCTGTCAGCACAGAGCCCAACACGGGGCTCGAACCGACGAACCGTGAGATCATGACCTGAGCCGAAGTCGGACGCTTAACCGACTGAGCCACCCAGGCGCCCCTCTGTTTTGTTTCTTTTTCTGTTTTGTTTGGAATTGATGAACCTAAGGGCATTGCTGAATGTTGAGTCATTTCCGTGATCAGAACAAAATGGGAAACAGTATTATCCATATACTGTTCGCTTCCATATTATCCAAGCAGTTATGTGCCATGATCCCATTTAGCTCTGAGGTTATTTCTTTATTTTCTTTAATCAACTTTTTCTGTTGGGAGAAGTTGGAAGGTCCCTCTCACCCAGTTTTCCCCACCATTGGCATTTTATTTATTTTTGTAATTTTTAAAGTTTATTATTATTTTTTAAGGTTTATTTATTTTTAAGAGAGAGAAAGAGGGAGACAGAGTGCGAGTGGGGGGTGAACAGAGAGAGAGGGAGAGACAGAATCGGAAGCAGACCGCAGTCTCCGAGCTGTCAGCACAGAGCCCGACACGGGGCTCGAACTTGTGAACCACGAGATCATGACCTGAGCCGAAGTTGGACGCTCGACCGACTGAGCCCCAGGCGCCCACAGGATCTCCTCCTACAAGGGCACTAATCCCATTCAGGGGGGTTGCCCCCTTATGACCCAGTCACCTGCCCAAGGCCCCCACCTCCTACCACCATTGCTTTGGGAGTTAGGTTAATTGGGGTGGGGCGTGCAGACATTCAGTCCATTACAAATAAACCTACTTTTTCCATTCTCGTACAAAGTCTTTGTGTGAGCATTTATTTTATTTTAGACCTGGAAGTCTGTGCCCTTTGACCCCTTCAACTGTTCCCCCCCGCCACCAATCTGAGCTTGTCTTTTTATTTTTTCTAGACCTCCCATATACGTGCGATCATAGGGTATTTGTCTGTCTCTGACTTATGTCACTTAGCATTATGTCCTCAGGACCCAACCACGTCACAACTGGCAAGATTTCATTCCGTTTCATAGCTGCATTGTATTCTGTGGTGTAGCTACATTACATCTTCTTTATCCATTTATTAACACTTTGTTTCCCTTTCTTGGCTACTGTAAATAACGCTACAGTAAACATGGCGGTGGGGATATCTTTTCAAGCTCATGGTTTCGTTTTCCTCCAGTAAATCCCCAGAAGTGGAATGGCGGGATCTGAGGGTAGCTCTGGTTTTAATTTTTCGAGGAACCGCCGTTCTGTTTTCCACAGCGGCTGCACCAGTCTGCATTCCCGCCAACTGCGCACGGGCATCCCTCTTCTCTACAGCCTCGCCAACATCTGTTGTCTCTTGTCTGTCTGACACTGGCCATCCTACTGGTGCGGGGTGGTATCACTGTGGTTCTGATTTGCATTTTCCTGATGAGTGGTGGTGCTGGACATCTTTCATGGGCCTGTTAGCTGTCTCCCGTCTTCTTTGGGGCAGAAGATCCGATTGGACATGTATCTATTTTTTGGAAAGAGCAGGGGGCTGGTGAAAGGGCGCCATCACAGCGCACTCCACCCTCTGCTTAGCGTCATGAAATCTTTTCAATAAGGGTGTCCTTATTTATTTAGGTAACAAAAATCATCTTTGTCTCTACCACCCTTCAGGGTTCTTTTGGCTATTTAACTTGACGTGAGACAGATCAACAGGAGGAAATCAAATTTAATTACATACCTGCAGGGGCCCCGTAAGAATAGGAGGTCCCCAGGCAGTTAGGACTTATACGGCATGCAGCGCCCTCGTTCATACTAGATTGTGATTGTCTGCAGGACGGCTCCCTTCTCACAGCAGGTCCTTTGTCTGAATTCTTTTAGACAGTTAGGGGGATGGTCAGAGTTTCGTCCTGAGCCTTCTGTTTCTTAAAAACAGACAGTCCCCAAGGACTGTCTCAATGAACCAGTCAGTCCTGACATTTGGTCAGTTCACACTCATTTCAGGAGGCAGTGTGCCCATACCAGGTCTGGGGCTCGAGTGAACAGATGTGAAACAAGAGGCGTTTTGGGGCTGCCTGGGTGGCTGGCGCGATTGAACATCCAGCCCTTGGTTTTGGCTCAGGTCATGATCTCACGGTTCTTAAGATCAAGCCCCATGTCACGCTGTGCACACTGACAGCAAGGAGCCCGCTTGGGTTCTCTTCTCTCCCTCTCTCTGCCTCTCCCTCACTCATGTTTGCTCTCTCTCACTCTCAAAAAGATAAATAAAAAAAGAGGCATTTCTATGGAAAAAAAAAAGAAAGAAAGAAAAACAACAGTTGATGATTAGAACAAATGAGAAGCCTAGTTTCTGTGCTCACAGGGCGGCTAGCTGAGATTTGTAGTTGCCCGGCTAGAAACGCCCTTAGATGTCGTGAAGCAGACAGGGGCAATCTGCTAGAGTTTTCTGGTCTGCAGTTCGAATCTAGCTGAATATCTTCCCGAGTGGCCACACCCCATGAGGTACCATGATTATACATACATGAGCTGTTGTGGGGATTTCTTTCAAGTTCTTATCAAGTCATTCATATTCAGTTTGTGGGGCTTTAGGAAAAGGGGCAGTTTAACTCCCTGTGACTCCAGCTCAGAAGGGCAGGAGAGACATGGAAAACGTTAGTTTGGAGAGTTGTAGCCAGCCTCTTGAAAGAAACTAGAAGCATTCAGGATCTAGTCCAGTTTACAACGAACCGTATTAGAATCTCATATCCACAAAGGTACGCCACTGAAACATATGGTATTTTTCACTCTGTACAGTCACCCTCGTTTCTACCAAATGCAGCCAAACTCAGACTAATATCCGTTTGCAAAATAAGTCATTTCAGTAAACAAGGTTTGGCTATTTGCGTAAGTGCAGCAAGAAAGCAATTGATCATGTGGGATCTTTTATTTGCTTTTTTTTTTTTTTTGAGTTTATTTATTTATTTTGAAACAGAGTGCACGCAATCAGGGGAGGGGCAGATAGAGGGGAAGAGAGAGAGAATCCCAAGCAGGCTCTGCACTGCCAGTGCAGAACCAGACTCGGGGCTCACACCCGGGAACTGCAGTATCGTGACCTGAGCCAAAACCAAGAGTTGGACGTTTAACTGACGGAACCATCCAGGTGCCCCTGGGATCTTTTAAATCCGCTTTGCGGGAACGTTTCATAGGGAATCTCAGAATGAACTTTTAAAAGCCTCTTGGGCCAGAAGCCAAGACAAAATACTGGCCATCATACATTGCCTGCAGTACCTATAGATCTGGGTTAATTCCTCCATTCTTGAGGTCTCCAAAATGTCCTGAGCTCCCTGCGCCTGAAGTGACATTCTTTGCTCACGACCCAAGGCTGCTGGGAGCCCTGTAATCAAGGTCCCGGGCTAATGATTTCCAAGGCTCTTGATTGGGTCCATAAAGTCAACCTTACTTCCTTAAAGCTGTTCATGGCTGAGTCTACACGTCTCTCTCAAATATGACATTCCAGTCAAAGCCTCGGTGATCGAACCAATGTTTCCAGTGGTGTCCTGTTAGAAGGGAAACAGATTCTTATCCAACTTATGCAAATAAACATATGGCCATGAAAATACGACAATAGTCATGGAGAGTTTCCAAATTCTGGAAAGACCGAGTCGGGAGAGAGAGAGAGAGAAATGTTTCAGCTCTACTTACAAAAGTGTCATTGATCCAGTAAACTCAAGAGGAAAGATCTCTTTACATCCGGAAAACAAAAGATTAGAGAATCAGCAGTATTTCAAACAAAAAGTCATACAAATTCTCCTTCTCTGTTTACTCAAGTCCCACGTAATTCTTGTGCTTGGAATCCACTTTTCCCCATTCATTCTGGGAATGTTTACCACACTCAGTTTTATGATCTTAAAGTTACCAGAAACCTGTATTTTAGGGTCTTTCTCATGCATCTCCTTTAAGGTGCAGCCTCTCTGCAGGAACATTTTTGTAAAAGCATCTGAGTAAAAGAACTGTCTGTAAACATTGAAAGACTTAAAAAGGGTTTGGTGAAGGTCTGGTTAGAGCTCATTACAATGCAATCGACAAGGAACTTGGGTTATTTCTGTGAGATACAGTGTTTTGAGATAATAATTAGAATTATGAGTGATAGCTGTATAGTGAGGCATATCAGAATTCTTAGGAATTTTATACAGTTTCTAGAACATTTATATTAAAAATATGCTCCCATACAATATAAAATTTCTCATCACTTATTTGATGCATTTCCCACCTGATTTAATATTATCAAGTAAGCTTAATTAATTTATCTATCTTTTATAAGGAGAGGCAACAAATCTTTTGCGGTTTTTCAGGGACACTCTGAAAAATCCCAAAGTTATTTTGAGGTCAAAAAGACTTCAGTTAGGGGGCGCCTGGGTGGCTCAGTTGGTTAAGCCTCTGACTCTTGATGTCGGCTCAGGTCAAAATCTGATGGTTTATGAGTTCAAGCCCTGTGTCGGATTCGCAGTAGTGGCGCAGAGCCTGCTTGGGATCCTCTCTGTCTCCCTCTCTCTCTGCCCTTCCCCCACTTACACTCTCGCTCTCTCAAAATAATCAACTTAAAAAAAAAAAGACTTCATTTAGGATTTGATTTGGAGGAAGTTTGTCCAAACTATCAAGAAAGTTTTAAAACATGGTCAAGTAAGCTAGTCATTTCCTGCGAAAATCTTAGCCCTTTCAGTGATGAGATGATTCCATTTCCCTAAGCCATCAAAGATCTGTTCAAGACAACATGTCGCATAGGACCTTGTTTGGATAAAACACAGAATTTTTATTTTCTAGGCAGATTATTTTAAGGGCAAAGAAAAACCCCTTCATAATCTCTTATTATCAAGAGAAGGTCACTAACTGGTCCAAGAAAACCACATTTTAATCATGTACCCACTTAATTTTGACACGAAAACCATTTACTTAATTGCATGTATTCCAATCTTAGTTATACGTAGATTTTTTCCCCCAGGACCCAAAGGCATACATAAATTTTTTTCCTTAAAGATTCCTTTTCCATAAACCTTCCACAACTTCCTTTTTGCCATTTCCCTTTTCTCATAAACAGTTTTACTTTAGAACACATTTACTTTTTTTTTTAAAGATTTTGTTTTTAAGTAACCTCTGTGCCCAACACAGGACTCGAACCCACAACTCCGAGATCAAGAGCCGCGTGCTCTACCGATGGAGCCAAGCAGGCGCCCCAGATGTACTTTCTTTTTCCTTAGCAAAAAATCTCCTTACTTCATCCCTTTTCTTACCCAAAACCTTGTATACAGAGATTCATCTCTTAGTATACGTAGTAATTTCAATCACGTACATTAGAATTCTTAACTCGTAGAAACTTTAATGTCTAGTGAAAATGAAGTAGTAAGCATTTGTGAACTGTTACTCCAGGGTTCTTTAGATTGGCAAATTCATGAATGCATTTCATAATTTCTAGAAACCTATGCTTCTTCAGAGTACAGTGTTTCAACATGACATGGGTGTGTTTTACCAAAAGACCCAGATATATTTAGTTTTTCTGTAATCATTAAAAAAAAAGAAACCAGAATTCAGCTGAGTAAATCTTGAAGATCTAATTGGCAAGATTCACGAATCAAGTAGCATCCTATCTACCAAACAGGAGAGAGCTCTGAGGAATTGTATAAAATTTTTATAGACAGAAAAAGGGGAGAAAAATGTGCCATTTAAAAATTCTTATTTGGAGGAGCACCTGAGTGGCTTAGTCGGTTAAGTGTCCGACTTCGGCTCAGGTCACAATCTCGGGGTTCGTAGGTTCGAGCCCTGCATTGGGCTCTGTGCGGACAGTCAGCTCAGAGCCTGGAGCCTGCTTCGGATTCTGTGTCTCCCTCTTTCTCTGCCCCTCCCCTGCTCATGCTCTGTCTCTATCTCAAAAAGAAATAAACATTAAAAATTTTTTAAGAAAAAAAAATCTTATTTGGAAATGATCTAGATACTTAATACTAAATTTAACTGATCATATAATTCAACCTAGCAAAACTTTAAAACTTGAGGTTGCCAAAAGATTTTGGAAGCCACTTTTAAGGAAACCTACCATAAAGCCTAACTTTTGTTTAAAAAGTCCACCTAAAAACGCTTATCTTGCTTACATCTGCCTAAATCTTCTGCTCCCAATGATTCTGTTTAGATTACCCACGAAAACTTCATAAGACATTAGACAGAATCAACCACCATCATTATGTCTCGCTGTCAGATTTTGTAACAATCATGACATGAACTTATTTGATCAGCAAACCCAGGCAAAATAAAATGTTGCATATGTCTACATTTTATTCAATGTTGATAACTCTGAGGCACATCTGTATTCATTAAACCAAACTTAAACCAGCTTGTATTTGCCAAAAAGTATCCTAAGTTACGTGCGTGCGAAAACCAGTTGGGTTAGTTTCTGTTATACGTCCAGGATTTAGAAATACTTCATTTATAAGCACTCGATTTCCAGCCAGTTAAATAGAGCTTCCTTACAACCTAGTTTTAGCAATAGCATCTGAAGATAAAAAAATAGCGTGTCTATACTGTACCTACATAGACCTACATGTAGACAGAGATCTGGTAGCTCGTGTAAAGTAATAGAAGACTCACTAGTTCGTATGCAACAGTTGGAATATATCAAGTTGCCTCACTCATATGGCCGAGGCCTTTTACCATGTGTGGAGAAGACCTTTAAGATTTGTATTTGTCCCTGAAAGTAAATATTAAGGAGGCTGTGGTCTGGAGTCTGACAACAGACCCCTCCTCACGGCTGGTACATTAAAAAGGCCTCTCAAAGGCTTTTTCATCTTAGGTGAGTGTGGGCATTTCTATCTTCAAGGGCACCTCCTAGGGTGTTGACATTTCTATCTTCAAGTGACAAAGAACGCTAGCCATTTCTAACAGAAAGCCTTTGGTTTTCTAACGCCAGTAATTAACAAGCCTTTTGAGGTAAATAGGGCAGGTTTTAGGATTGGTAACAAGGAATGGATGATCTTTAGATTAAGCTTTGGGTCTCATAGCCAAACTAATACTGAAGAGGGTGTGTGTCTGGGTGTGGGACTGTGTGGTGTTGGTTTTTTGGTTTGTTTTACAGAGAACCTCATTTGCACGGAAGTTTTCTTGAGGTTGGCAGCTGACTTACTTTCGTCCTAACCCGTTCCATGATATCTTATCCTAACACGGGAGTCTTGGAGTTAAGTGGGAAGAACTCTAACAGCACTTAAGTGCTTGAGCCCTGCCCACCAGTTTTGTAGCTTGGCTTCCAAGATGTCCCTTGGAAGACAAGGGACAAGATGCTATTAGCCCCTAGAAAGTTGGTCTAAACAGACCCTGATCTGGTTGGAACGGTGAACTCTCCAAGCTGTGAGGCTGGACGAACAGCAGGCTTATAGGGCTTATGCCTGTGTTCTACCCCATGGTCTTTCTTCCTGATGGACTATACAATCGACAGGGACAAAGAAAAACAGTGGCCGGGGAAGAAAGGGATCGATAAAACCCAAGAGTGTTCATGACGACTTTTGACCAAAGGCAGTCTACCCTAGAAACTAGTTCCACAGATGTTTTCTTCTGCTGCTCTGAATTTAGATCAAGAAAAGGACTCTCAGGGACGCCTGGGTGGCTCAGTCGGTTAAGGGACCGACGTTGGCTCAGGTCATTATCTCACGGTTCATGGGTTCGAGCCCTGCGTCGGGCTCTGTGCTGACAGCTTAGAGCCTGGAGCCTCCGATTCTGTGTCTCCCTCTCTCTCTGCATCTCCCCCGCTCAAGCTCTGTCTCTCTCTATCTCTCAGAAACAAATAAACATTAAAAAAAAAAAAAAAAGATTTAAGAAAAGGACTCTCAGCACTTTGGCTTCCATCAGACCCTGCAGACCCAGGTCCAGGAGACCTACGTGGTGAGAATTCTCACCTTCTGCCCAGATCTTTCAACTGCCACAGTTCTGGGACCAGCAGTGTCCAGCTAGTTAAATGTGTATCCTGCCCCAGTGCCAGCTGTTGGGGAAAAAAAATTTTCCACTTTACTTCAAGGTTCTTGTGGCTGGTCTAAGAATTAAATTGACATGACACAGATCAACAGGAGAAAAGCAAATTTAGTGACATATGTACAGGGGCTCCACGAGAATAGGGGGCTCCCGGGCAGTCAGACAGTAGATGCGCCTGTGGCATCCAGAGCTGAGGAGAAGGTGTAGGGGCCCGGGACTTCAAAGGGAAGGAAGACAATTCACAGAAAGGTGAAAAAGAATAAATGTTTTGTAAGCAAGTGTTTGCTGGGCCACTCAAGCAATGGGACACGGAGAGGAATTTTAACCAACGGACTGTGCTGGCTACCTCCCTGTCTCTGGCACCTCGTTCAGACTATATTGTGATTGTCTGTGAGGACAGCTTTCTTCCTGCAGCAGGTCTTCTGTCTAAATTCTTTTAGACAGTTAGGGACACTCAAAGGTTCTTCTGAGCCTTCTGCTTCTTAAAATCAATCAGCCTAAGATAATTCACATGCCAAAGAGACACATTTTAGGGTGACAGTTTGCTCCTCTTCAGTACAGAAAGGCCCCCATTCCCCCAGCCCCACCCTGCCTCAGTTTCCCCTATTATTAACATCTGGCACTGGTGTGGTACATTTGTTAGAATTGATTAACGAAGGGGAGCCCGGGTGGCTCAGTTTGTTGTGTCCGACTGATTTCGACTCAGGTCGTGATCTCACAGCTTGTGGGTTTGACCCCCGCACCGGGCTCTAAGCTGACAGCTCAGAGACTGGAGCCTGCTTTGGATTCTGTGTCTCCCTCTCTCTCTGTCCCTCCCCTGCTTGTGCGCACACATGCTCTCTCTCTCTCTCTCTCTCTCTCTCTCTCAAAAATAAACACTTAAAAATGTTTCAAAAAATTAATGAACCAGTATTGATACATTATTATTAGCTGAGGTCCGTGGTTTACATTAAGGTTCACTCTTGGTGCTGTGGATTCCATGGGTTTGGACGCATATATAATGACATGTGTCCACCATTGTAGTGCCATACAGCCCTGTGTCAATGTCTTAGAAAATCCCTGTGCTCTGCTTGTCTTTCCCTCTTCTCCCCCAACCCTGGAAACCACTGGTCTCTTCACTATCTCCGTAGTTTTGTCTTTTCCAGAAAATTTGTTAAGAAATACACAGACTTGATTTTGCAAATATATTCCCCAGAGATTCAGAGGAGACATGGCGTTGAAACGAGGAGCTCACACTCTGTCCCTTGCAAGCACCCAACTTCACCTCCTTCACCCTGCACGCTGCATGAACCCTGGATCCTGAGGGCCACCTGGCTAATCTGTCAACACAAGGCATTCCAGCCTCAGGGCCTTTGCACTGGACGTTCCCTCTGTCTCTCCAGCTCTGCCTGGCTGGCTGCTTCTTGTCATTTAGGTCTTTGGCTCTTTGGAGAAGTCCTCCCTGGCCTCCCTCTCCACTGTTCTTCCTCCTCCCAATCTTCATCATATCCCCGCCTCCAGCTTTATTTGTCATAGAGCTCTCCCCCAAGGGCGTGTGATATCAGGGTCACACATCAGGCTCTGGACTTGGTGGGGCAGGGGATAGGCTGCAGTTGCCTGTAAGCTTCATGGAAGTGTGGACTTTTGGGTGGGGTTTTGAGGGCTGAACAGAAGTTCCCAAAGCCAGTGATAAAGTGCTAAATCTATTGTTCAAAAAAGCCTGACTCTAAATGAAAAGGAGTTGGGGGGGGGGAGGGGTGTTGGAGTTTGTCAGGGGACCAAACCTGAGTGCTGAAAACTCCAACAGACCCACATACCACATGAGCCACTTGGGACCGAATAATTTCAAAAAGCAGAATTAGGAAAGCCTTCAGGAAAAAAAAAAAAAAAGATGTTTAATGTGGATCAAGGTCGTTTTGGAGGCTTCCTGTGATGTGGAGTGGGGCCCCCTCGAGAAGTCATGCCAGGGCCCCTGGAGCCTTAAAACATTTCTCCCCCGCAGGGCTGGGGGGGAAACCTCCCGGCTGTCTCTTACAGAGTTAAGCACACACCTCCCCTCTGACCCGGCAGTCCCGTTTCTAGGCATTTACCCAAGAGAAAAGAAGGCCTATTCTCCACAAAGACGTGCACGTGAATGTTTCACTCAGCTCCCAGTAGCCCCAGCCTGGAAACATCCCAAATATCCATCAGCAGGGGGCTGGATAAACAGTGGAGTCGCATCTGTGCATAGGACACAGCCCAGCAATGAAACTGAGCCAACTGTCGAGACATGCCACATCACGTGTGACCCTCACACACGTCATGTTGGGTGAAAGAAACCAGACAAGAGAAGGTCGTACCATGTGACTGATTGCTTGGGGGGCACTTGTAGGACAGGCAAATCTCTACGATGTGTACAGAAGGCAGAGAAGTGGTTCGTTACCTCGGAGAAGGGGCCCAAAAGAACCTTCCTAGGAGGCTGGGAATGCCCTGGATCTTGATTCGGGCGGTTGATACATAGGTATTAAAAAAAAAAAAAATCATCAGGGCGCCTGGGTGGCTCTCAGTCACTTAACTGTCCGGCTTCAGCTCAGGTCACAATCTCATGGTTTGTGAGTTTGAGCCCTGCATCGGGCTCTGTGCTGACAGCCAGCTCAGAGCCTGGAGCCTGTTTCGGATTCTGTGTGTCCCTCTCTCTCTCTGCCCCTCCCCTGCTCACGCTCTGTCTCTCAAAAATGAGGAAACATTAAAAAAGAAATCATCAAGCTGGATACTTGAGGTTGATACAGTTCAGACGCGTGGTTATGGAAATGTGCTCCCTGGAGAAAATAAAAAGCCATCTCAGTGGCTCCTGTGGACACACAGCATCGAGTACGATAAGGTAGTTGCTTGACAGGAAAGAGAAACTCAGCTGCCAGCCGGGGTTTATTTTCACTTTCCCGCCTGGTCTGCGGTCAGGCTGTGCATTCGCTGCCCGCCCTGTCTGGGGCGACAGGCATGTAAGGCCAAGGGCACGGCCCTGGCAGCAGTACGGAAAATGCAAACAGTCGTGAGCCCCTCTTTTAAAAATGAAAATCAGGCCAGAAGAAGGGAGCCCACATTCTGTCCCGACTCTGCTTGTCCGAGAGGAGAGAAAAGAGGGGAACGTACAAGCAAATTGTTAACAATGCTTTCCCCCAGAAGGCTGGATGAAAGGGAGAAAATGAGTCCCTTGCCACGCCTACCGTTCCCTTGGCTGATGTGTTCCAGCGTGCAGGGGTAGCAGCTTTGTAGTTTAAGAGCAACAACCAAGGCTAACAGGAGGGACACGTGCTTTGAGAACTATTTATAGTTGGCCCCAGACGCTGTGGGTAAGAACCTCTGGGGACACCTGTTAAAATGTGTCTGGGAAATGTCCAGGGTGGGTCTGATGAGGGTGGCCATGTAGGGCACTCCCCACATGTCTGATTCCCCAGGAGAAACCTTCGGGATCATGGTTATTCCCAGTTTAAAGATGAGGAAACTGAGGCCAGCACAGGTTGAAGCTGGCCTGAGTGCCCCCTAGGCCGGAAGGATTGCAGCTGGGTCTCTTGTTCCTAAAGCCCTCAATTTATAGGCACATCACCCAGGGGTGAAGGAGATGAGCTGACTTACCCCAGGGCCAATGGGGAACCCCGTGAGAGGTTCTTGGCGAGGGAAGTGTGGCCTTACCCTCTCAGATCCTCCTGGGTTGCCCGCGAAGCCTGAGTTCTCTGGGACCCACAGCCTGGGGAGGCCAGCCTGCAATCAGGGTGTAGCCCTCTGGCTCTCAGCTGGACGGGACTGGGAAGCTGTCAGCAGGAGGCTATCCCTTTGCTCATCTGGAAAACACGGCTGCTGGGGCGCCTGGGTGGCTCAGTCAGTGAAGCATGCAACTTCGGCTCAGATCATGATCTCACAGTTCTTGGGTCCAAGCCCCGCGTCGGGGTCTGTGCTGATGGCTCACCCTGGAGCCTGCTTCGGATTCTGTGTCTCCTTCTCTCTGCCCCTCCCCCACTTGAGCGTGCGCGCTCTCTCTCTCTCTCTCTCAAAAATAAACATTAAAAAAAGACAAAACAAAGAAACAGGGCTGCCAAGCTCAACCTTACAGGTCCCGTGTAAGGATTAGATGCACCACCCTGCCCGCATGTGCCCAAAGGCAATAGACGGTGGTGATTACAGAGGGTGTGGAGCAGGGCTGCCTGGGCTCAAACCCCAGCTCTGTCCTTACCAGTCGTGTGAGCTTGAGCACGGAGCTTAACTTCCCTTCTCTTCACCCAGTCTGCACTCAGCAGATATTTACTGAGCATCTATGGTGTGCACGTTCTGTGCAAAGGGCTCCCTTAGCCTCGGTGTTACCATCTGCCAAATGGGAATAACAGTGGTGCTTGCCTTGTAAGGTTTGGGAGCATGAAACAGCATATTCCCCGTGAGGCCCGAGAGTAACGCCAGGACAGCGAGCAGTTGGTCTGCTGTTCTGGGGACAGGGGCCCTCCGGGAATGGTGGCTTGGTGACTGGCAGGGTAGGGACCACCCATTTGGCCGGTGAGGCCTCTCTGCTCCCTTGCTGGTCTGGATTTCAAAACTCCCTGCTCGCCCAGGCTGCCTGAGCCCTCTTGGTCCTCAGCATCCATCCCTCTCCTGGGCAGTTTGTCCAGGAACACATTCTGGCTTCCGCAGATACCTTCCAACAGAAAAGAGGGGAAAAAAAATATATTTTCTGACTGCATTGGCGTTCACAGTCGATATAAGCCAGGCTGGAGTCATGATTACACCCTGACTGTTAACCACATGTGCTTTTCCCTTTTTTAGAAGAATCTAAACCATTTCCATGGGCCCCAACAGCACCGCAGTCCCGGGCGCGGTGACCGCCGAGCCCAGTGGAGAGGTCGGTCCTGGCTGAGCACTTTCAGATCATAAATCGCTTACCTGCTCTCTTCCGTGGAAGGCCTCCGCTGCTCGGGCTAGAAAGCTGGCTCAGAGTTTTCCAGGAAACGGTGTTCCCTCTTCAGAATTCCACCGGAACTTACCCATGACCCCTGAAGCCTGCTCTTTCTGCCCTTTTTCCGAAGGGAGGCGGGGCTCGAGGCCCTGATAGCCACCCTCACATCCCTACTTTATAAATCCTCCCGTTGCTCATCTCGGACAGATGAAGACACGGAAGCCGGAAAAGCCAAAGAACTTGTCCAAGGGTTGGCGGTGAGTGGGAGGTTCAAAATCAGGCAGACTGAGTGAGCGATCCCCCAGAGTGTTCCGTCTCCCTCCTCATGAGGATATAAAGTAGCAGCAAGAACTCTGTGTATATGAACTGGTGAATAAGTTATATACGTTGTATACGTTTTATTCACGTCTTTGGGCTGCAGCAACTAATGACCACAAATGGGGTGACTTAAAACAGCAGAAATGTGGGGCCCCCTCGGGTGGCTCAGTCAGTTAACTGTCCAGCTTCGGCTCAGGTCATGATCTCCTAGTTCACTAGTTCGAGCCCTGCATCGGGCTCTGTGCTGACAGCTCAGAGCCTGGAGCCTGCTTTGGAGTCTGTGTCTCCCTCTGTCTCTGCCCCTCCCCCACTTGTGCTCTGTCTGTCTCTCTCTCAAAAATAAATAGATGTAAAAAAAAAAAAATTCTAAATGAGTCTTAAAAAAAAAAGAGACAGGGGAAAAAAATGTTCAGGTTTTTCTGGTTGGGAACTTTTAGCAGACGCCAGCGGGTCTGACTCCAGCCAGGACCCCAAATGTGGGGCTTCTGCTAAAAACCTCTGTCGTCTCTTTTTGTGCTTGGCAAACAAATGCTGTTGCACAGGTTGGTGCCAGTCTCTTCTGCAACACTTTGCCTGCAAGTGGGGCCCGGCCTCGGGCCGTGACTTCTGCCTTCCTTGGCCCTGTGGCTCCATCCTCCGCCCCCCTCAGCCGTAGAGATGTATTTTGTAAAAGGTGCTTCCTCCCTGTTCACCCCCAGCTCCCACAGAGCTGGACTGGGTCCGGCCGCTGCTCACTGCTGCACCCTCTGGCCTAGCAAAGGAGCCAGGTAGCAAAAAAGTGTTTGTTGATTGCGTTAATGAGCTCTCTCACCCTGCCCCTCCTCACCCCCCCCCACCATCCGTTATGTTTTAGGCCCCGTTCCCCCTTTCAGTTCCTAAAATGAAAATCCTGGCCCTGCCTCTGCCTCAGGGCCTTTGCTCGCCTGTTCCCTCTGCCTGGAGTGCCTTCTTATCGTTCAGATCTTAGCAAAATGTCGCAGGCCGGCCCTGCCCTCCCCAGTGGGCACATACCCTCCGCACCTGCTGGCATCCCAGCCCACCTCACGCCTGGATGGATCTAGACAGCTCTGCATCCCGCCTCAGTATTTCTTTGCTGCCTGCCTCCCTGCACCAGATCCCAGTACCCCCGAGGGCAAGGGGGTCATCTCACTCCTAGCCACAGTTCTGACACCCGGCACATCATAGGTGCTCTGAAAACAGCATGTTCAGCGTATAATTACGCTGTCTCTCTCTCTAAGATGAGGACTTTTGCCTACTGTGCAGCGGTGGGTTTCCAAGGATGGAGAATCCAGTATAATTGTGGGCAAAACAAGGTCTCTGTTCTCTGTGGGTGGTCACTCCCCAAACACCCACACCGGTCACTTTATTTAAGACATTAATTAAAAAGTCTCCCACCCTCGCTGTTATTCTACTTCTCCTTTCTCACTTCATTCTACTCATTATTATGTTTAATGTTTTATTTTATTTTTTTTTTGAGAGAGAGAAAGAGAGGGGGTGGAGGCACAGAGAGGGGACAGAGGGTCCTAAGCAGGCCCTGTGCTGACAGCGGGGAGCCTGGGGGCTTGCACTCAGGAACGGTGAGATCATGACCTGAGCCAAGGTTGGACACTCAACCAACCGAGCCACCCAGGCGCCCCTCAACTTTTTATTAAACAGAGGCCAGGCTTTCTGCGTTGGTCAAGGACCCTGAATGACATGAGGGAATGTCTCAGTCTTGGCTACCTAGATCTCAGTGCGCCTGGTATACAGTCAGTGCCTCATTCATACTGGCTAAACAGAGGGAGGAAGTCAGATCCACGTCAGCTGCTGCGTCTGTGGGACCCTGGACTAGTGACATTCCCTCTCTCGGAGCCCTGATTCCCCGATCTGTGACATGGTACCCTTCCGACCTGCTCAGAGATCTGCAGGGAACGAAGGCGGGGAATGTCAGCCCAGGAGCAGATGGAGCCCCAGCCTCACCAGGCACCTTATGGATTCCTCTTGTCCTGTTCCTGCCCCTCCGGCTAATTCGATCAGTTTTTCTGGGGTGGGTGCCAGCATTAATATGTTTTAACCGCCCCCCCCCAGGGTGTATGACAAAATATTATTTGGCAGTAAACACGGACTAAGCTCTGATCTGTGCTTCGTCCACAGAATGGCCGTGGAAACCGCTGCGTGATGCACGCCAGACACAGAGGACCATAGAGTGTATGATTCCATTTGTATGAGATGTTTAGAGCAAACCCATAGAGACAGAGAAGAGATTAGGGCTTGCCTAGGGCTGGGCGGGAAGGCCACCGGGGAGTGATTATAAATGGGTCCAGGGTGGGGGGGGTGTCTTTTTGGGGGGGATGAAAATGTCCTAAAATTGATCGTGGTGGTGGTTGCACAGCTCTGAGCGTAGACTAAAAACCACTTTAAATGGGTGAAATGCATGGTATGTGGGTTGTCTCTCAATAAAGCTATTTAAAAAAAAAAAAAAAATTCCACCAGAGAAGAACGTCTCACCGTTTGTGAACCGGCCCAGGGCTGGAGCTGGTGAGCAAGGAGGGCCCGCCCCAAGCCCCCCCGCCCCCCCCCAGCAGAGGGAGTAGGGGGAGGTGGGCCGTGTGGTTCCACGTGTGGCCTGTGGCCTTTGCCGTGGTCCTTTTAAAGTGCAGGTTCTGGCCCTCCCCCCCCAGCCCCTCCCTGAATCCCGTGCTGCAGAGGAGAGGGGCTGGGGAGGTGGGTTTTAACAAACTTCCGGGGAAAGGACCAGACCCCCTGGTTTAAGACAAGTGCGTGTGTGCGTAAAGAGGGCGCAGATGCACTTGGACAAGCCGCTGGGCGCCCCAGACCCTGTGCCCAGGACACCGCACACTTACGCAGCAGAGATGACACGGGGTACAGACCCCTGGGCCCGTGGGGACACAGGCGGTGCCCCGCGAGCAGCTTGTAACCGGCTATAACCCCGTGAGAAATGTGCTCCGTGGTTACCAAGAACTGGAGGGAATAAACTAAAGCTAAAACTGTCCTGTGTTAAATGACCCTCATTAGTTCCCTCAGTTCCTAGGAAGAGGCCCTGTCCTTCCTGCAAATCCATTTGGTCCTGGAACCGAATGCCACTTGCCTTTGGGAAAAGAAGACGGCTTTTGCGTTTGTCATCCTTCTCAGACCCCTCGGGGACCCTCCTGGCCTTGGCCCCACTCCTTGAGACTGCTCTCAGGAGGTCACGAACCCCTCTGGGGTCTGAGCACTGGGGGGCGGGGGGCGGGGGGAGGCTGGAGGCCAGAATAGGGGCAACAGCAGCTAGGTCTGACGGAGGGCCGCCTCCGTGCAAGGCACACCACCTCCCAGATAAGCCCGGCAGATCATTCCCACCACACCTAGACCCGAGGCGCGAAGTCACCCAACCCGTCCGCCCGGCTGGGTCCCCAGACCTCAGCTTCGGGACCTCGGCTCTGCCGCCCCCTCATTTGTGTGTGTGAAATAGTAAAACAAAAGTGGGCGCATCGGCACCCTCACGGTCATGAGCAGCATCCACTGGAAGCTGGATGCAACCCCGGCGTCCTTCAGTGGATGGATGGATAAACACAACGTGGTCTAGCCACACACTGGAATATTCTCCAGCCTTAAAAAGGAACGAGATTCTTACGCAAGACAATGAACCTTGAGGACGTTGTGCTAAGGAAAGAAGCTGGTCACAAAGGGACAGTATTGCAGGATTTCACTTACATGAGGTGCCTAGAGTTGCTGAGTTCACAGACAGAAAGTGGGCTGGTGGCTGCGGGGGCTGGGCATTCGTGTTTCATAGGGACAGAGTTTCAGTTTGGGAGGAAAAAGAGCTCCAGAGAATGGATACACAGTGATGTAAATGTACTTAACACCACTGAGCTGAGCACTTAAAAACAAAGTTAAGACAAAGGCGAGGGCGCCTGCGGGGCTCAGTCCGTTAAGCCTCTGACTCTTGGTTTCAGCTCAGGTCATGATCCTTTGGTTCGTGGGATGGAGCCCCATGTTGGGCTCTGCGCTGACAGCACAGAGCCTGCTCGGGATTCTCTCTCTCTTCCTCTCTCTCTCCATTTCCGCCTGCTCACGTGCATTCTCTCTCTGTGTAATTAAAAACAAATTAATTACCTAAAAAAGTAGGGGCTTTTTAGGGATCCCCACTTAGGGGGCTCAGTGGGTTGGACAGCCGACCCTTGATTTCAGCTCAGGCCATGATCTCACAGTTGGTGAGTTCGAGTCCCCCATTGGGTGAGCTTGAGCCCCGCTTTGCACCATCCCGCTTTACTCTCTTCCCCTCACTCTCTTTCTCTGCCCCTCATGGGATTCTCCCTCCCTCTCTCTCTCTCTCTCCCCCTCTCTCTCGCCCCTTGCTCACTTGCAAACGGCAGTGAACGGAACTGTCAGTGGGTCCCCATGCTCACCACTCCTGTTCTTCTTGCCTTTTCACTTTGCGCCTTCAAGGGGGTGTGTTGTGAAGTGGCCTCTCATTTGGGGTCGGGGTCACAGGTGAAGCCCGGGCCACAGGCCACGGGTGGGAGTGGGTGTGCGTGAGACCTTTCATGAAGAGTCCCTAGTCTGAGGGCTTTGATGACCAACTCTAGTCCAGTCACGGATCCTTCTAGAATGTAGTCACTGTTAATAGGCTAGTTTTGAAAATGTTCTATGCGGCTTATGGCAGCGACTCTCACAGGGTGGCCCCTGACCCAAAGCATAGCATCACCTGGAGCTTGCTAGAAATCCAGACTCTGGGTCCACCCTCACACCTAGGGGGTTGGGAATTCGGGGGGGGGGCGGGCAGCAAAGCGTGTTTTAACAAGCCTCCCACCTCCGGGGGAAGTGCTGGTGCACACCTGTGCATGAGAGCCAGTGCTCACGGCTTAATGGTGAGCTGTGTCACCCTGATGTGGCTCTTCACTTCTCTGGCCTCACTTTCCCCTCTATAGAATGGGCATAATAACTGTGCCTACCTCAGTATGTTTTAGAGGATTAAAAGAACCAACATCTGCCCTGGGCTTGACACTGAAAAGCTTCCACTGCTTTCCAGGCCCTGGTCAAAAGCAAAGCTCAAGTCCAAGAGGCTTTGCAGGGGTAGGGGGGGCTGTCACCCCAGGAAATTCAGGGAAAGGAAGGCTTCAGGCCCTTATCTCTAGAGAAGTGGCTACACAGCCCGGTTTCCTCCTCCCAAAGAGCCTCAAATGCTGCCAACCTCTTTCTCTGGTTCCATTTTCAGTTTCTTGGAAAGCTACTTTGGACCCCTCCTGTCAGCCCCCACCCAGGATCTGGGCACCAGAGGCACCAGGCATCCTGAGCCCTGTCCAAGCCTGGCCGATAAGAAATGCTCCTTGTGACTGCCAAGGTCAACATCACACACTCCGGGGGTGGGGCCCCCACCTCTGGGGGCGGGGCCGGGGGTGGGGTGCATCCTGCAGCGACACAGGGGAGCCGACTGCAGGATTTGGCACCAAACTGCCTCAGTAGTAACAGACTGGAACCGCCCCGTGCGCCCCACAGTCGGGAAGCAGCGAGGTGAATTATGGTACAGTCCAACCATAACCCGGGTTTTATGTGCCAATACGGTGACAAAGTACAGGGTGATAAAAGCAAGGGGCAGGTCTGGGTGTAGAATATGCTCGCATTTGCATGAGTGAGAGAAGACACGACTTATTTCCATGTGCTCGTTCATACACGCCTAGCATCTTTTTGAAAAGGCACACGGGAAACTGACCAGAACAGCCTCCAGGAAGGGGCAGCTGGGAGGCTGGGGTTGGGTGGGGGGGAAGCCGACTGTTTCCTGGAAGCCTCTAGATGCTTTGAATTTTTGTTTCAATCATACCCACGTGTTGTTATTGTGGGGTTCTTTTTCAAAGGAGGAAAGATGGGGCGCCTGGGTGGCTCAGTCGGTTAAGCGTCCCACTTCGGCTCAGGTCATGATCTCACGGTTTGTGGGTTCGAGCCCCACGTTGAGCTCTGTGCTGACAGCTCGGATCCTGGAGCCTCCTTCAGAGTCTGTGTCTCCTCCTCTCTCTCTGCCCCTCCCTGGCTTGCACTCTCTCTGTCTCTCTCAAAAATAAATAAATGTTAAAAAAATTTTTCTGAAAGGAGGAAAGAAAAGAAAGAAGCTTACTTTCTTGACCCATCTTGTTGGACAGCTATCTAATGCTCTCTCTCTCTCTCTGAGAGATTTAGTAAAATTGGTTAGTAAATCAGACAATCTGGGTTCACATCTGGACGGGTCCCCCTTTGTAGCACTCTTGGGGCAAGTCGTCAAACCTCTCCAAGATTTGGTTTCTCCCCTGTAAAACGACACGTTATAGATAAGCTATTCATATTTATATCGACATGGTATTGATATTAATATGATAAGAATAGTCCCTGCCTCTTAAACTAGTCGGACAGCTTATAGACGCAGTGCACAGGCGTGGTTGAGAAAGTGCAGGGGGTTCATGACCCCCCCCACAGAGGGCTCCCACCCCCACGGGGCCATGAATCCCAGGGGTCTCCTTCAGTGGAAGGCAGATTCTGACCCACTAGGTAAGTGCTCAAGGGGCCAGCAATTGTGCATTCCCAACACCTCCCTGGAGAGCTGGGTGCCCCGACCACAGTAGCCAGGGCTGGACTCTTGATCTGGGCAGTGACTTTCAAGAGTGTGTGTAGAACCCGATCAAGCCACAGGCTTCCAATGAGCACCCTGTCCTGTGTGTAGGTTATACCCCCATGGAAAGGACCCCACGCACACAGATGGTTTGGGGTGCCCTATGGCTGGGGAATGAAGCCACATTCAGTACCACTGAGGAAAATTCCCAGCCCAAGAACGGTCTGGTTAAGGGGCCATCCCTGGGCCTGGCCATGAACTGTCACTAGCCCCTAGAGGGGAAAGGGGACTGTTTCTACAGGACAGGTCCCAAGAAAGAGGATCCCTTCTAAAGGCTCAGTGGAAAGCATCTGGTGGCGGCCAGGATGCCTGGAGGGACACGTCTCCCTGCTCAGTAGCTCCGCTACCCTGCCTGCCCCCCACCCTTAGCCGCCCCCCTACCATGTCCTTCCTGTCCCTGCCTCACTCACTCATTCCATCATTTCTTCACGGAGTCCCCAGTCCCTTGGGGCCGCGGGGCTGAGTGGTGCAGCGTGGGCTCCAGAACCGGTGGGTGAGGTCAGAATCGGCTCTGCATCGACCCACTGTGTGACCGTGGGCTGCTACTCAACTTCTCTGTGCCTTGGTCTCCTTGCTGTTGTTTGGGAGGGTGAAATGGGTGTAAATGGGGCCCGGAGATTTCTAACACTTCATAAGTGCTCCCTGGTCACCAGCTGCCACCCCCCATCATCCACTGTCCTGCGTTCCATGTATGCCCCTCGGGCCACTCCGTCCTGCTGGGAGCTGACCTCACGCAGTGTCCCTCACCTCTCCGCCACTGGTCCCAGCCTCTCTGCAGAGCCCAGCAGCTGCGTTCGGACTCCCGAGTCCCGCTGTGCTCTCTGGGGACGACAGGCAGAGACCAGAAATAGTGAGCTGGTGCTGCCTCTTCTGTGGCTTCTTAGAATTCAGAGATCCCCGGGTTGGGGATGAGATGCCATTCTTTGGATGCAGAAGCTGAGGCCAAGGGGCTCTGTGACAGACTCAGGCAGGCACGCCCCCCAGCCTCTGGGTCTGCGATCTGCCACTGGACCCCATGTGCATCCAACACTGCTGTCTGGGTGGCCTGCCTGGAAATCGAGTGAGGTGCGGGGACCCCACATCTCCCCTGTGATGGGCAGTGAATCTTCTGTGGATCTGCGCCACCCCCCTGCCCTGCCCTGTCCAGCTTCCTCTTCCTCGGCAGCTAGAGAGGGACAGAGATGGGTATTGGGAGCCACAGCCTCCCGTGTCCTCAGCCTTGGTCGGGCCAGGCTGGGGTTTGAGAGTGGCAGCCAGCAGCACCTGGCATTTGTGCTCTTGTCACTGGCATCGCCCCTGCACTGCCGATTTCTCTGACCCAAGCCTAGAGTGTCATGGCCCCTCTGGGTCCCCTCGGCCCAGGCGAGTTCTAAAGAAATCCAGGCACCTGGGGAAGGGCCCCGGCTCCCGGAACTCCTTGTTCCCGATTGCTCGCCAAGGGCAGCTTCGTGAAATTTCCATGGAAGCCAAGTGCTATTTCTGTGGGGTTGGCAGTCCCAGCGGGCCCGAGAGCCAGCTTCTACTGCCGTCTTGGTTCCCAGGGGGCCACCAGGGAGCCTCGGTTTACCCACTTGTGACAGGGCCAGTGACCTCCCATCTTCAAGCACCGCTTCGCTGATTTTAGGGTCGCGAGGATCAGCAGACGTGATCGGAAAAGTTAACGACCAACGTTAAAAACTCACCAAGTACAGTTTTGAAGAAACCAGTTAATGTCTCCCATTTTCATCCCTTCCTAAAAGGGATGTGCACACACCGGCAGAAACTCGTAATGTCCAGTGAAAGCTGGTCCCTAAATAGAATAATTACAGTGATCAGCCAGCACCTACACAGTGTTGGGTATGAACTCGATGAGGGTGTGAACTCAATGGTGCGGCCCCAGACTCGATCATTACCTCCTTTTCCAGCTGGGAAGTGGATGCCTGGGGACACCCACGGATTGGGTGACAGATCCAGACTCCAGCCCAGGGTGGGCAGCTCTCCGTCTGCACTTTGCACCCCCAGGTCAGGAGTCCTCAAACTTCAGTGGCCCCTGGAAAAGCCCTGCCTGCAGCTTTTGAAGCTCTAGGGGGTGGACCCAAGAATGTGCATTCCTAGCAAGTCTGCAGGTGATGCTGGTGCTGTCGGCCTGGGGACCGCCCTCAGAGAGCCACTGCTCTTCATCGTACGGTCCTCCAAGATTAGCGTTAGCTTTATGAAACACCTACGCACGGGTCCTGCTTTAAGCTTTTTGCTTTGAAGCCGTTGTTGGGGGGTCAGACTTAGTCTGCGACCCTCTCCTGGGGTCGGGATACCAGGTGAGGGGCCATCCCCAACCCCCACTGAGACTCTATGTTCTCATCTGACAAATGGGGCAGTTGTGACAGGCTCCACCTCTCTCAGGGTGGGGGCAGTGAAGAGGAGAACCTGGGGAGACACTGGGCGAGGAATCCTTTGGAACGTGACTGGCCACTTTAGGGGAACAAACTTTGCCACCCCAAAATGCGTCTCTTTGGCACGTAGATTTTGTTAGGTTGATTATTTTCTTTTTAATATTTTTTTATTTATTTCTAGGAGAGAGAGAGAGAGAGAGCGTGAGCAGGGGAGGGTCAGAGAGAGAGGGAGTCACAGACTGAAACAGGCTCCAGGCTCTGAGCTGGCAGTCAGCACAGAGCCCGACGCGGGGCCTGAACCCACGAACCGCGAGATCATGACCTAAGCGAAAGTCGGACGCTTAACCGACTAAGCCACCCAGGCGCCCCTCTTAAGTTGATTATTTTTAAGAAACGGGTCTGGGAGCGCCCAGGTGGCTCAGTCGGTTGAGTGTCCGACCTCAGCTCAGGTCATGATCTCGCGGCATGAGTTCGAGTCCCACGTCGGGCTCTGTGCCGACAGCTCAGAGCCTGGAACCTGCTTCAGATTCTGTGTCTCCCTCTCTCTCCACCCCTCCCCTGCTTGTGCTCTGTCTCTTTCGTCTCTCAAAAATAAGCAAACATTAAAACGAAAAAAAAAAGAAACAGAAGGCTGAGGAAGAACCTTTGACCGTCCCCCTTACTGCTTGAAAATATTTAGACACAGGACGTGCTGAGGGAAGGGAGCTGTCCCTGCACACAGCTACAACATAATCTGATGAACTAGGTGTGATAGACAGGGAGGTAGCTGGCAAAGGCTGTTGGTTAAAATTCTTCTCTGTGCCCCACTGCTTCTGAGTGCCCCAGCAGACATTTGCTTACCAAATATTTACTCTTTTTTTCCTCTTCCTGTGAATTGTCTCCCATACCCCTCCCCCTTCGCCTCAGCTCCGGGTGTCATAGAAGTCTGACCACCCAGGAGCCTCCTATCCTTATGGGTCCCCTGCACGTATGTAATTAAATGTGATTTTCTCCTGTTGGTCTGTTTCATGTCAATTTAATTTTTAGACCAGAAGAAAGAACCTTAAGGGGAAGAGAAGAATGTTTCCTCCCCAACACCTCCCTCAGACAATAGCATGCACTGAGCATTCAAAGTATGCGGGCCATGATTTTATGTATTTATTTATCCAACGTTTATTGAGAGCTTTCTAGGTTCCAGGCAGGCACCATTCTGAGGCTTTACATGTATCAACTCATTAGGAAGCAAGGTCTGGCTTATTCTCATTTTATGGGTGAATAAACCAAGGCACAGAGAGGGTGGGTCACTTTCTTGAGGTCCCACAGCAAATAAGAAGCAAGGTCAGGAATCCAAACCAGGTGGAGAGACTCCAAAAACTGTCTCTTGTCCCAACCTTGGTCATGTTAGTGATATCTCAGTTAAGAGCTGGGATGTGGGCGGGGGGCGCCTGGGTGGCTGAGTCGGTTAAGCTTCCGACTTCAGCTCAGGTCAGATCTCACGGTTTGTGGGTTCAAGCCCCACATCAGGCTCCTTGCTGACAGCTCAGAGCCTGGAGCCTGTTTCAGATTCTGTGTCTCCCTCTCTCTCTGCCCCTCCCCCACTCATGCTCTGCCTCTCTCTGTCTCAAAAATAAATAAACTATTAAAAAAAAAAAAAAAAAGAGCTGGGATGTGGGAAGTGCTCTGTCTCGCATTGCCCCTGGCTCATCAAGTATAGTGGGTTGAATCGTAACCCCCAAAGAGAAAGGTTCACATACAAACTCGCAGAATCTGCGAATGGGATCTTATTTGGGAATAAAAGGTCTTTGCAGGTATAATTAAGGATCTTTCAGTGAGAACATCTGGATTTAGGGCGGGCCCCCAACCCAGTGCCACGTGTCCTTATAAGAGAAAGGCAGGACATTTGGACACACACTCAGAGGGACGGGGGCCCGGTGAAGGCGGAGGCAGAGATTGGAATCACGCAGCCCCAAAGCCAGAAGTTGGAAGGGGAAATGAAGACCTGGGCCCCACAGCCTCCGGAGGGAGCACGGCCCTGCTGGCACCTTGACTTTGGACTTCCGGTCTGCAGAAATGTGAGAGAATCAATATGTTTTGTTTTAAGCCACCTAGATCATGGTAATTTGTTACAGTGGCCCGAGAGCCCGTACGTACTGGGTGACCCCAGGCAAGTCCTCTCCTTTTCAGCCCCCTCCATGCGGCTGCTGGGGGTCCCTGCTCACTGGCTCCTGACGCCAGCCAACCAAGGACCCTTCCAGGACCTGTGGAGCATGGTGCGCTGGGGAGAGCCCTCGGGGACAGCACGGAGTGGGCCCCGGCGGGCCTGCACCTCTCTGTGCAGACATGCTGGGGGGCTGGGGTCAGGAGGTGTGTACGCCTTGGTGCCCTGGACAAGACGCCATTCCCTTTGGGGCCTCAGTTTCCTCTTCTGTAAGGTGAGAGCCCTCTTACCTCCTGGGGGAGCTGTGAGCATTCACACGGCTCCACCTACAGACACGGAAGGCCCCCAGTCTGTCGTGAACGTTTTCAGTCCTTCAACAGGCTTTTCCTGAGCATGTACTTTGTGCTCGGCTGGCCACGAGACCCCTCTCAAGGAAGCAGGCTTTTTCCTTTTTTTTTCAGTGTGAGCATGTCTGCTTTAGTCATGACAGAGACTGAGATCAACGCCTTGACGGGAGGCACCAAGCTGGCAGTGATGGGGCCGGCACCCCTGCCCCGGTGACCCCCCTGCGCCGGTGTCCCCCCGGTCTTCCGAGCAGCCGTGATGGCTGGCGTGGGGGGCTTACTGGTGGGTGGGGTGCTCAGAGTTTGCCACTCGGGGTGCAGGTGGTCTGTAGGGAGATGGGCGTGTGTGCCTTGGCACGTGCTGGCCATCGGCATCTGTAGGTGCCTGTACACGCGCGTGTGCCTGTGTGCGTGCACGCGCACGTGTGACCCTCCGTGTGCACGCATGTGTGCGCGTGTGAGTTTTGCTTTCACATTTGTTGCTGCTCAGAGGCCCTGATTCCTGTAAGCCTCACGGTCTAGTTTCCAGCAGACACAGTGAGGCAGAGGCAGAAGGCAGTGACCTAGGCTGGGTCCAACCTGCGGCTTCCTCTTGTCGCTCCTCGGGCTGCAGGGTGTGAAGGGATGTAAATGAGGGCAGGACGCATGGTCCCCGTGTCAGCTGCACGTCCAACTGGCCACGGCACCTGCGGCGTGAGGCCAGCTGCAGGGCCGCAGGGAAAGCGTGCCCTACCCAGGGCTTCTTGGGGACCCATCCCAGGGTCCCCGCCGGCCAGAGAAAGACCCGCAGAGGAGCCCACCCACACATAGCACATCCAGCTGTGTGGATCCTGGCCTGTTTCCCCTCCTGTAAAAGCAGGATAGGACCTCCTCCGTACAGGGGCGTGGGGTGCGTATGTGCAGTCATTCGTGCATCCGTCGGGTGACACCCTGAAGACTCGAATGAAATAGTCGTGGTGGGCGCCAGCCTTTTCACACGCCCGTACGCGCTTCCCCAACTTAGCACAAGGGTCCGAGCGCAGAAATATCAAAGAGCGGTTGCTTCCCCACGTCATATCTGTTCCATCGGGGAAAACACCTTCCGACCCCTGGCGACCCTTCTCGTGCTCCAGGAGCCGAATGAGTGGGTGCTCCTTCCTTAAACCTGCAGCCACCCCACTGTGGTAGCAACCTGTGTTTTCAAGCCCATTTCGCAGATGTAGGGATTGAGTCCTGTCAAGGAACTTGCTGAGGAGCATGTGCTAGGAGGTGGTCAAGGTGGAATTCAAATCAAGGAGGCAGTGCGTTTAGAGCCGCTGCCCTTCAGAGGTGGGGGGGGCGGGGGCTCAGGATGGGGGGGCTCCTTCTCAGCCCAAGGGAGAAAGGGCCCTCTGGCAGAAGGGCCTGAGCAGCAGCAAAGATGTGGGGGTGGGGACAGAGATGGTAAGTGAGGGCACAGAGTGGGAAGGGCTCTGTGCCTCAAGGAACAGCATGAGGTCAGGATGGAGAGGAGGAGGCATGGAGAGACAGGAGTGCGGGGCATTCTGGGCCTCGCTCTTGGGGCCGTTGGGGCTTATAGAGAGAAGGAGGGACAGTTAGTTCCTGCGGGGGACCTTGCTCAAACCATCCGTGTCTCAGTCAGGGGCACCTGCCTAAACCCAGATGTTCACGCCCCCCCCAACAAAGTGTCATCCTTGACTCCTTCCTTTGTCACCCCTTATCAGGCCATGGTTGGGGGACTTGGGGGGCTGAAACCAGCCACTTCCTTGCATCTCCCCGATGCCACCTTGCTCCAAGCGTCAGATGCCTCCAGTCACTGCAATGACAGCCCCCTGGCTGTCTCCACCTCCCTGCCTCCATGGTCTATTTAAAAAAAAATTGTGGGGGGGGTGCCTGGGTGGCTCAGTCGGTTAAGCATCTGACTTCGGCTCAGGTCATGATCTCACAGTTCATGGGTTCGTGCCCCATGTCGGGCTCTATGATGACAGCCAGCTCAGAGCCTGGAGCCTGTTTCAGATTCTGTGTCTCCCTCTCTCTCTGACCCTCCCCTGCTCACGCACTGACTCTCAGAAAGAAATAAAACATTTTTTAAAAATTAAAAGAAATTTTTTTAATGTTTTATTTATTTCTGAGAGACACAGACACAGACACAGACAGAGTGAGCAGGGGACGGTCAGAGAGAGAAAGACACAGAATCTGAAACAGGCTCCAGGCTCTGAGCTGTCAGCACAGAGCCCAACACGGGGCTCGAACCCACGAACCGTGACATCATGACCTGAGCTGAAGTCAGACACTCAACCGACTGAGCCATCCAGGCGCCCCACCGTCCATTTTCCACACCGCAGCTACATAATGAAAATCAGAGCATGCCTCTCTCCACGCTGCCCACCCCCCAACCCTAGAGATCCCTGTTGCATTTAGAACAAATGTGAGTCTCCCCCACCCACCTCTCCACAGTCTCCCCACCCACCCTGGGCTATCTGGCCGACGGTCGTTCCCACCCCAGGGCCTTTGCATCTGCTGCCCCATCTGCCTGCAGTGCCCTTCCCTGGATCCCTCATCATTCAGGTCTCCAACTACGCATTGGCAGCTGGCAGAGACTTTCCAGGTAGAGGTCTTCTCTCCCCACTCCTGGCTGATCTCCTTCACGCTCGTACCCATCACCCGAAACACCTTCTCCATCCTCCTCCTTACCCCTCATCTAACTACAAACTTCATAAGATCACAGCCCTTGTCTGTTTCTTTCACTACCGCGTTCAGGCATCTGGCGTGGAGCAGGCATTCGGTGAATGCTTAGTGAAAGAAGAAATGACTAAAAGGATCAGACTCAGTCTTTCTCTGTGAAATGGGGCCACACCACATCTCCCTGGCCAGGCGGCAGTGCGGCTCCGGGGTAAGCCTCGTACACAACCAGGGTCCTTCTCCCCTTGTCCAAGGGGTCCCCTGCAGCAGGCGCCTGGGTGCAAATGTCTGTCAGCTCCCCGGCTGGCACTGCTGGTCCCCTGCGGCCAGCCCGCTGCCCACAGGTCCCCGAGGATGGCTGGGTAGGGGTGGGGGTGGAGGGGTTGGCACCTGGCGCCCAGCCCAGGCTCCCACAGACCTGTCTCCGGCCTGCCTGCAGCGCCCGATTACAGCCGTTTTTAAGAACCTGTCAGGGTTGACTCATACTTCCTTTGTTCCCAGCTGGGCTCGCTCAGGAGTGTCGCTGTTTTGCAAGGCTGGAGTCCGAGCCCCGCAGAGGTGAGCACTGGGGCAGGGGTGCTGCATGCCTGGCTGAACCTAAATGAGGGTCATGGCCCCCCAGAAAACCGCAGTGCCAGAACTGTTGGGAAACTACCCCTTTCTGACAGTTGAGGCATTCAAGGTCAGAGACACCGCTCTGAGGCTTCGGTGGGGTGTGGGGGGAGGGAGGAAGGTCATCCTGCCCATCCCTCTGCCCTCAGCTAAACCCAAGCACTGGCTGCCCTTGGGGGCCATTTTGGCTTTGGGCAAGTCACTGGACTTACTATGAAGCCTGGCTCTTGAGGGTAGATGTAGGACATGTTGATCCCTGGATATGTTTTTGTTTTGTTTTCTGGTTTGAGCTTCCTCCCCCGACTTTTTAAAAAAAAACAGGTGAAATTTATGTAAAATCAACCATTTCAAAATTTACGATTCCGAGGCACCTGGGTGGCTGAGTTGGTTAAGCAGCCGACTGTTGATTTCGGCTCAGGTCACGATCCCAGGGTTGTGGGATCGAGCCCCGAGTTGGGCTCTGAGCTGAGCATGGAGCCTGCTTGAGATTCTCTCTCTCCCTCTCTCTGCCCCTCCCCCAGCCACACAAACAAAGGCGTGTTCCTTGCAGGGGCCTGGGGTTGAAGCTGTGGGGAATTTGTTCTCAAGTTGGGCTGCAGACAGAGGTCCCATATGCAGGGAAGCCATTGTTGCGGGATTCTCGCACAGAGAGTCATGACACTGAGGCTTTTCTTTCCAGGAAGCAACTTTATTCCAGCTGGCATCGCTGGCCGTGTGGCGTGGGTCTTTTTAATATAGTTTTTACTTCTTTGTCTGCCATATACGGTAACGCACAAACATGCAGTCTGACGCAGTGCACTCAAGTTACAAAGTTCTGCGAGATGTTGTCACATACGCGAATGGCAAGTCTGCCTTGAGATGTTCTTTATTTTTTTTTCTTTGCTTCGGGAGGGGACCCTACCACACCAGGAGTTAGGATGACCCAGCCCCTAAATGGCACAGAAAGGGAAACTGAGGCTCAGAGGACAGCCTTGCCCGAGGCCGCCCAGCCAGGCGATGGTAGAGAAAGACCTGGACTCGGGGCTCCTGATTCCCCAGCCCTGTGCCCGCCAGGCCCCCCATCTTGGTTCCAGTGGCCGGTGTGTGGCGCATGAGTGTGTGACGGCAGTGTACCAGCTACGAGCACAGACTCTGGGGCCCGCCTTCTGGGGCCTCTATCCGGCTCAGTGTCTTACGAATTGTATGCATTCGAGTACCTTCTTGGACCCCTCCGAGCTCTAAGATGGGCACAATGATCTTGTCTCTTGTACAGGGCCATCAGGAGGCTTCAATAAGGCTCGTAACCGTGCCAGGCACACAGTGAGGGCTTGATAAAGGCTAACTGTTTTCTTTCTCTTTTAAAATTTGTTTAAGACCTTATGACGAGTCGCCTGCTCCACCAACTGAGCCACCCAGGCGCCCCGAGAGCTATCTTAAGGAAGGAATTAATGACAGGAAGCTGTCAGGGCTGAGATAGACCTCGGGGCCTTCATAGGTCTGCCGGAGACAGCACAGATCTCCTTCTTGGTGGCTTGTGATGTACTGAAAAGCCAAGGAAAATGTGGGTCCGTTCTAGCCAGGGCCGTGCAGCCCGCAGCGTGGGGGGAGTCTCCGCTCCTCTGAGCTGCTCTACATGGTAGCCATGAGCTGCCTGAGGCGACTGAGCACTTGGACTGTGGCTAGTGGGCTGGGAGGGGCTGTCAGTGTCCACGACACATTGAATTTCGAATTTTGAAGACTTGGTCTGTGCAAAGGTCCTGAGGTGGGAGGGTCCCTGGTGTGTCTGAGGCATCACAGGGAGGCAAGTGGGGTTGCAATGGAGCAAGTGAGGGGAGAGGGTAGGAGATGAAGGCAGAGAGGTGATTTAGTGGTGTCTCTTTCTACGTCTGCCCTCCGAGCGATGTCGCTCCTTTTGGGCAGGGGTTAGGTCTTCCTTGTAAGTCTCTACAGCCCCTGGGTCAGCACAGAGCCTGCCATGCTTGTTGAATGGATACCTGCCTGTTGATGGGAACTGAAGGCAGCTGAGCCGGACTGGGCAGGCGGGGCCCTCAGGTTACACCCCCACCTCGGTGACCAGTCAGTATGGAGGACAATGGCCCAGCCCCCAACTCCCTCCACCCCCTCTGGCACCACACTTCTGCAGAGCTGGTCCAGTGCCAGAACTTCTGGAGTTTACTTCTCCTTACTGCACCTCTGTCCACCTGTCCTCCCCTCTGCCTGCCCACCAAACCACGTAACTCGTTACATTTCACAGCAAGCCGGAAACATCTAGACTCTGCCCCCTCAACCCGTATCCTTTGGCATGCATCTCACCAACTAAAATACAAGATCTGGTTTCTTGGGATTATTTTTTATTTTTTAATGTTTTTATTTATTTTTGAGAGACAGAGTGCGAGCAGGGGAGGGTCAGAGAGAGAGAGGGAGACACAGAATCCGAAGCAGGCTCCTGCAGGCTCTGAGCTGTCAGCACAGAGCCCAGCACAGGGCTCCAACTCACGAACTGTGAGATCATGACCTAAGCTGAAGTTGCACGCTTAACCGGTTGAGCCACCCAGGCACCCCCAAGATTTGTTTGATAGAACTGTTTTTTGTTTGTTTTAAATCCTCCAGGGAATTCCTCCCTGGGTGACCCAGGATAGTGGGTACAGTCTCCTTCATCTGCAGGCCTGATTATTAAGGTACCTGAGAGGGACCCTTTGTTCCACGTGAAGATCAGAGTCCCTGGCTCCACCTCTGACTAGCTGTGTGGCCTTGGGGGTTGGGGCGGGGGGGGGGGTAGTCACAGCAACTCTCCAAACCTCAGTTTCTTCATCTGTAAAATGGACCTAAGGAACGCAGTACCTCTTAGTGCTGTCATGAGAAGTAACTGAGACTCTGCCCACGAAGTACCCGGCAGGGTGCTTAGCACGTAGGACATGCACAGCTAATGACAACCATGGCTGGTTTTTTTTTTTTAATGTTTTTTTTATTTATTTCTAGGAGAGAGAGAGAGAGAGAGAGAGAGACAGCGTGAGCAGGGGAGGGTCAGAGAGAGAGGGAGTTACAGACTCTGAAACAGGCTCCAGGCTCTGAGCTGGCAGTCAGCACAGAGCCCGACGCGGGGCTGGAACCCACGAACCGCGAGATCATGACCTGAGCTAAAGTCGGACGCTTAACCGACTAAGCCACCCAGGCGCCCCGAACCATGGCTGTTTTGAAGATGTCACTGCACGGACATCCTTCCAGAATAAACTTCTCTTCTTGGGGCGGGAGGGTTCGGTCTTTGTTCCTGGCAACCGGAAGCGTTTTAGCCAGATCTGCATGAGAACGGGTCAATGGGTAGGTTGAGTGTGAGTGAGGTCAAGGCCTGGAATTCCCCGTGTCTTGTGTCTTACCTTTGTCCTCAGGGGGCAGGAAATTCCCTTTCAAGGGTCTTTGATCTTGCTAGGAAGCTGAAGGCATGGGGGGGGGGGGGGGGCAGGAGGGAAGGTGCTCCAGGCCCAGGGTGAGGGTGGCGGGCAGAGAGGGAGACAATCTTCCACGGAAGGGGGCTCACTCCGCATGCATTTACAGACCAGAGTCTCCTTGCTCACGACGGTAATTTAAAACACGGCTTTTGCAACCCCGGAAGCTGGCGAAACACCGCAGCCCCTTAGGTAGTTTTCCAGAGGTGCCAAGGAGCTGCCTGTTCATTACCTCGCCAGCCACCCAGGTACCAGGGGAAGCGCTTGCACTGTAGAGCCCAAGACTGCAGACTGGTTGCCCACAGGCCAGAGCCCCCCCACAGACAGCTTTATTTGTCTGTTCGTTTAGCATCGAATACGTTGCCAATGTGTTTTTTTTTAATGTGGCGATTCCACATCGCAATGTCATGGGAAATCAGATCTGGCAACAGCGGGCCCACGATGCCTGCGTGGCAGCCACGGGCTGAGTATGACATATGGAGGCCAGCTTTTCACTGCTCTACCAGGTCCCTTGCCTGGCATCTGAGCTTGCATCCCCGGCGTGGCTGCTGCAATGGGCCCAGATTCAAGTGCTTATGAGTCAAGACAGACTGCAGTGAGTACTGTAGATGTGTGAGAGTCACTCTTCGGGGGTGTGGGGCGGGGGTGACATCGGCCATGTATGAACCATTTCCAGCTGCCACAATACAGGAGAGCGCTGCGGGCATCTAGTGGGTGGAGGCCAGGGGTGCTGCCCCATGTCCGACAGCACACCTGGGACAGCCTTCACTATATACACCCACCCAGACCCAAATGTCAAAAGACACCTCCGATTAGGGGTGTCAGCAAACCGATCGCGAGGGGAGAAACTGACTTGAAAAATTAGCTCAACCATGTCTCCCTGAATAAAAGCGGTTTGCTGGTGGCGGGCACTTGGTGACGGAGCCAGGTTTCACCTGGGAGAGTTCGGGAGAAGGCGTGTCGGGCCCGGGACAGCACAGGTAAAGGTGGGGAGGCATCTTGGATGGGGGAGGACAACGGGAAGGCTGGTGAGATGACGCGAGTGGTCCCAGAGCATGAAGTTCGGGACGGGATGGACTTGGATTTGAATCCTGGCTCTACCCCTCACAGGCCTGTCAATGGCCTGAACCTCCGTTTTGTCTCCTGAAAAGTGAGGGTAAGAAATGAGGTTATGTGGGTACAGCCTCGTCTACGCCCACTTCTGCCTTTGCATTCCGCATCCCAGCCATTCTGAAACGTTGGCAGTTTGCTCAATGCTTAGCTCTCTGTCTCTTCTCTGGGCGCTGAAGGTGTAGTGCCTGCTGCCTGGGGTCTCTCCCTTTACCCCGGCTCTCTTCCCCATCACTTCTCTGGCCTTCGGGTGGCCAGGAGAAGAGTTGGAGTCTCTATTGGTTAATGTGCCTGCTCCCCTCCTAACCCAGTAGGCTGGTTCTACGAAAGCTCAGAGTTGAGGTGTGTAGAGGCCAGGATCCCATAGAGGCTAGAGCCAGAGAGGCCAGGGGCAGGCCACACAGCTTTCATGAGCCTGTTTGCTTATCTGCATAGAACACAGTCTTCACAGGGTGTGGGAGTCCACGGGATCCTCCCTGCAAGCTCTTAGGGCAGGGCCTGGCTCAGTACATCTTAACTGCTTTTAGGAAGATCAAGCTCTCGCTGAATACCCTCTGTGCTTCAGGAGGCCCTGGGTGTACAAAATCTCCTAAGGACAGGTCTTGACTTTAAGGATTTGCCTGGTTAAGGATTTGTGGATTTTGCTGACTGTGGATTTTGCTGACATACACTTTTGAGGGAGGATTTCCACTTCTAAGAATTTATCTGGAACATGTACAAACATTAGCTCCACATAGGTTCACAGTGTGAGTTTACCAAATGAAAAATTGGAAATGGTCTTCATGCCCAGCTCTAGGATAGTGGTTAAACAGGTCATCTGACAGATGAAACCTTATGAAGTCATTCGAGAGGAAGCAGAGAGATATTTGTTGCTACGGGGAAATGTTATTATTAAGGGGAAAATACATGAAACATTTGTATATCAAACATATGGACACTAATACACCCACAAGTTTTTTTTAACTTAAAAAAAGTGATTTTTACCATTTTTTTTGTTATTCCAGATTTCCTTCTCTAAATTTTCTACAATGAATGTTCATTTATTTTGTGAAAAAAATAGTTTAAGTTTTAAATTATTCGTTTATTAAAATATAATAAAAATAGTAATAAGTGTCTGTCTTACCAGCTGTCCCCGTCTCTCTTCCCAGCCTTCTGTCGTGACTCGATTCTTTATCACCCACAATGAACGTGGGCTCATCATGCTACTATGCCTGCCAGTATTTACGAGTATTGAGTAACCTCCGAGCCATCCTACCATGCAAGGCGATGTAAACTGAATACTCACATTCTCAGGTGACTTGCATGGACACCAAGTTTTGAGATGGGTTGAAACAAGGTGTCTGCCTCCCTCTATGTATGTATTCTCTTGTGATTCGCTTCAGCCATCCACCCACCCACCCGCTTGGGAACTTTTATTTACTTGACGTACGCATGCGCACTCTTGGACGCCGGCGGCCGCCGCTGGTCCGGGAAGCCCCGCCTCCCGGCGCTTAGGATTGCTCCGTTCCGCCAGAACGCCCCTGATTGGTGGTCCCGGCCCCGGCCCCGCTGCCTATCAAAGTTGGCGGGAAGGCGGAGGTGGGGCAGCATGGCGGCGGCGGCGGCGGCGGCGCCTTCAGGGGCGGCGGACTCCTTCGCCGGCGGCGGCCCAGCGGCCGTGCGGCTGCCGCGGTCGCCGCCGCTCAAGGTGCTGGCCGAGCAGCTGCGGCGCGACGCGGAAGGCGGCCCGGGCGCGTGGCGGCTGTCGCGGGCGGCGGCGGGCCGCGGGCCGCTGGAGCTGGTGACCGTGTGGATGCAGGGCACGGTGGTGGCGGCGGGCGGCGGCGAGGCGCGGCTGCGGGACCCCAGCGGGGCCTTCACGGTGCGCGGCCTGGAGCGGGTGCCGCGCGGGCGGCCCTGCCTGGTCCCAGGTAACGGCCGGACTCGAACGCGGGGCGGGCCCTGGTGGTGGGCCGCTGGGGGGCGGGGCTTGGCCGGTGCCCCGCCCCGGTCGCCTTCCTTCCAGTCTCCCCTCCCCCTCCGGCCGCAGGTTAGATGACCTGCCGGCAAGCCTCGCCTGCAGCCCGCTTAGGCGCTTCGGATCCAGGGGCTGCCGTGGTCGGAATCCGCGGTGGAGGGACCCCCAGCATCAGTGTTTGTAACACGGCCCTTGCCCACAGGTGCTTTTCCTCCCCCGTCGGGTTTTGGCAAACACTGTGCATCCCTGAGGCCTAGACTCTGGAAGACTCTCCGGCACCGCTCCTTCGCGGAATGCCTTAGGCTGTAGTTCTCTAACGTTTGCCTCCGAAGTCAGCTCAGACGCACCCCGAGGGCTTGTTAGGGCTCGGCTATCTGACCTCCGCCCTTAGAACTTTTACAGGTCTGGGTGAGGCTGAAAATTTTCATTTCTGTTATTATTTTTTTTTAATTTTTTTTTAATTTATTTCTAGGAGAGAGAGAGAGACAGCGTGAGCAGGGGAGGGTCAGAGAGAGAGGGAGTCACAGACTGAAACAGGCTCCAGGCTCTGAGCTGGCAGTCAGCACAGAGCCCGACGCGGGGCTCGAACCCACGAACCGCGAGATCATGACCTAAGCGAAGGTCGGACGCTGAACCGACTAAGCCACCCAGGCGCCCCAAAGTTTTTTTTTTTTTTTTTTAAAGATTTCATTATTTCTTTTTACCTTTTTAAATGTTTATTTGTTTTTGAGAGAGAGAGAGAGAGAGTGAGCGAGCAGGGGAGGGGCAGAGAGAGAGGGAGACACAGAATCTGAAGAAACAGACTCCAGGCTCTGAGCTGTGAGCACAGAGCCCAAGGTGGGGCCCGAACTCACCACCGGGAGATCGTGACCTGAGCTGAAGTCAGACGGTCAACCGACTGAGCCACCCAGGGGGCTCTCAAGTTAATTTTTAAGAGACAGAATGCGATCAGGGGAGGGGCAGAGAGACAGGGAGACAGAATCAGAAGCAGGCTCCAGGCTCTGAGCTGTCAGCACAGACCCCGAGGCAGAGCTTGAACTCTTGAACAGGTCAGGACCTGAGCCGAAGTCGGATAGTCGGATGCTTAACCTTAACTGACGAGCTACCCACGCCTCTCAAGAATGCATTTCTAACCAGCTGCCAGGTGTTGCCTAAATGGGTGGCCTTGGGTCCACACTGGCGGGCTGGATGGATCTTCCGGAAACCGGTATCTTCATCCTTAGGTTGCATTCCTGCCTCAGCCCTTTTCCAAGTGAGCTGCCTAGAGCACTTTACCTTTCTGGATCTGTCTTGCCTTTGTCAAAAAGGGGCCTGTTTGTGGATTCAGTAAAAAAAAAAAAAAAAAGCATTACCGCAGTGCCTGGCTCACAGTGAGGTTCTGAAAAACTGTGATTATTATTACTGTGAAGTGCTCATGCTCCCTTCTCCCCTCACCCCTTTGCCCCCTCCTTCAGCCTCATCTCTCTGCCCTCACCCCTGTAGCATCACGGGGTCAGCAGCCTCTTCAGATGGCCAGGAGCTGAAAATGTTTTTGGTTTTTGTTTTTTTACATTTTCAAATGGGGAAAAAAATCAGAAGATTTCACAACATGTGAAAAGGATAAGAAATTGAAATGCATGGAGGCGGGAGTTAAGTTCGAGGAAAAAAAAATCATGGCACCAGCAGAGTGGGGGTGGCTGTGAAGAAGCAACAGCTAGAGAGAGAGCCGACTAGAAGCCATTGAGGAGGTCCGGGGCAGAGGATGCAGGCCTCTGGATGGAAAGGAGGGGGCGGGCCGGGGGGCACAGGAGCAGAGAGACGGGGAGAGACGCTGCTAGACGCGAGAGGAGAGGGTGTGGGTAGAATGAACACCGCTCAGGTTGTCTCATCTCGGGAAGGGAGGGCTCGCGCCAGTGAGGTCACCCACTCAGTTGTGGGTTCCTTCATGTAGATTTCCTGTCATCCTCCCCTGGTCGGGATCTCCATGGGCGTGTTCTTTCCTCGGGTCATCAGTGATTCTCCTTCTGAGGGTTCTGCGTCTCCCAGCGCGTTAGAATTATTCAGACGGTATCGGCAGAGCATGATTTTAGCGTCGGCCCCTGTCACCAAGAAGCCCCATGCTGCTCGCTCCCCTAGAATCTGGAGGTGGGTTCAGAGAAACCTAAACCCCTCGGGCAAGGGGCAGAGATCGAGAGGGACAGCATCAGCTTGCCAGGCTTCCTGCCGCCAGAGCCCTGGGGCCCGCCTGCAGACTCAGAAGCCCTGGTGACCCACGCGGCCTCGCGGGGGCATGCAGTGGGGGCCGCTGAGAGCTCGCCCTCCCCGCTGTGTTTGGGGTTTTTTCCACAATTGAGTTTTGTGTGGTTAAGACTGGCCAAGTTTTGCTTTCAAGGAGAGCCACTTCCCCAAGGGAATGGGAAGAGCGTCGTGGTTAGTATGTCATTAGACTGTCCAGACGGCAGCCCGCTCTCTCGTCGACTGGGTAGGACGTGCCTGGCTGGTGGCGGGCAGTGGCCCGGGCAGCTGGGATGCCAGGGTGGGGTGGCAGGGTGCCACAGCCAGCCGAGCTCTTCTGGCATCAAGGGACAGTTGGGTTTCCTTTGCGGCTGTCAGGGGGGTGTCTTTGCAGAAACAGGACTGGTCCTGGGCACGGACACTGGCCACACACCCTGTAACATTTGGGCAGGGAACGGATCAAGGAGAAAACCTGGCACGGGGTGGGGGTGGGGTGCCCCTGCTTCAGAACCTACTCTGATGTGAGTCTCTTCCATTCCATGGGCTTCATAGTTCTTGCACGATGAGAGCTTGCTGCGATTTTGTTACAACGTTTTTAACCCAGGAGCCAAAGGTAACCCGATGTCCCCCTCCAGGTTAAATGTTGAACTCCCTGTCTATGTATATATGTATAAATAGATATTATGTATCGTCTGTGTGTATAGCAGATCCGGTCACGGACGGCCTTGGCATTTTGGTATCTACTCCCTCCCCCGCTCCTTTTTATGTCTCTAATTCGCCTCTCGGACAAAGTGAAGCTCTCTGAAGGACAGGGTCTCTGTGTTGTGTCTGTTTTCTGCATCAATGTGAACATCACCATGGGCTCTTCTTCTTCTAGGAAAGTATGTGATGGTCATGGGAGTGGTCCAGGCGTGCGGCCCTGACCCCTGCCTTCAGGCTGTGAAGATGACAGATCTTTCCGACAACCCCGTCCACGAACGCATGTGGGAACTAGAGGTGGAAGATTTACACAGGACTATTCCTTAGACGGCATTGGAACCGTTGCTAAAAACAACAGAAATCCTGAAACAGTTTAGGTTCCGGTCCATGTGGATTTCACAGGTACTATTCCGTGTATGTTCCTCAGAAACTTCTCGAAGAGCCTCGCTCTGGCTGCCCGAGGACCCCAGAGGTTGGATTTGCAAACGCTGGGACACTCCCTTTAACTCAGCCCCCACACCCCTTGCTCTGACAACTGTTTGCTGATGAAAAGCAGATGTGAGCTCTGTTTTTGGTTTCCTTGGGCTTTTTTCCCCTTTGGTTGATGTGTGTTCATTCCCTGTAAAGCACGCAGAAATCCCGTGTTGCATCTTCCCAGTTTTATGAGTGCCGAGAACTTTGTCTGTGGCTGCCGTGAACCTGTTTTTACCAGGCAGAATCTGAACGTCACTCCTTGCTGGCGGTGATTGAATCGTGGTTGTGGGCAGGGCAGCCGACGTCCGGAAATGGGAATGACCTTGTGGCCCGCCTCTTCTCCCGTGCACAGCTTCCATATCCAGGCTGCACGCCAGCCAGTGTTTTTCTGCTGTGGACACCAGCAGCCTCTTGGAGAAGGTTCTCGCCTCTGAACCATTTAAGGTACATTTGCTGGAGACACGGATGATACCACCTGCCATTCTTCCTCACCTGGAGATGTGGAAATGGTTTGAAAGTTTCTCATTGAAACGAACGTCAGGATTGAGAATGACTTGTAAACATTAATAAACTTCTGTGTCATAACTTTTGGTGAGACCCTGTAAGGGAGCAACCTTCCAGTGTAGAGGCTTTTTCTTTTGTTTCCCATTCTCAGTTTTATGGAGATAGAATCAGCACAGGGCACTATAGACATGTAAGTTGTGTGGCGTAATGATGTTAGAGTTATTACGTTTTCTGGAAGGAATGACTTTCGTGATCATAATCAATGTGGGTTTCTGCTCTCTGCGACTTACTCCTGCCTTCGTTTTCCTGGGATTGTAAATATCAAGGGAGTCCAATTACATTCCTGCATTGCTGTAGAGTTTTGTTGGGTTACAGATCTTCTGCCACTAATAAATTATATGTTGTATCTTTTTAAAAATGGATGATTTTGGCAGCTCCTGGCTGGATCAGTTAGTAGAGCATGCGACTCTTGATCTGGGGGGTTATTGATTTCGAGCCCCATGGTGGGCGTGGAGCCTACTTTAAAAAAAAAAAAAAAAAAAGACTGTTTCTTGGAGTAGCTTTAGATTTATAGAAAAAAAGCAGGAAGTACAGACTTCCCATAGACCCCACCCCTGAGGTTCTATTATTAATGTCTTGCATCAGTGTGGCGCATTTGTTAGAATTAATGACCCACATTGATATTACTAACTAATGTCCATAGTTGAATTAGGGGGTCTCTCTTTGTTTTTTTAGTTTTTAAAAAATTTTTAAATGTTTTTTATTTATTTCTGAGAGAGAGACACACACACAGCGTGAGCAGGGGAGGGTTAGAGAGAGAGGGAGACACAGAATCCGAAGCAGGTTCCAGGCTCTGAGCTCACAGTCGGCACAGAGCCTGATGCGGGGCTCGAACCCACAAACCGTGAGATCATGACCTGAGCCGAAGTCGGACACTTAATTGACTGAGCCGCCCAGGCACCCCTGGGGGTCTCTCTTTGTGACACGCAGCTCTGCAGATGTTACAAAGGCATAATGTCATTTGTCTACCATGATAGTACCTCACAGAATAGTTTCAGCACCCTGAAACCCTCTGCGCCACCTTGACCCTTCCCTTTCCCTCAACACCTGCCAACCTCATCTTTCTCCTATGTCCATGGTTTGCCTTCTCCAGGAAGTCCCAGTCAGTTGGAATCATACAGTATGTAGTATTTTCAGACTGGCTTCTTCCCCTTAGCAAAGATATCTGAGGTTCCTCCATGTGTTTTTATAACTTGCTTGCTCATTGCTTTTTATCGTCGAGTAATGCTCCCTTGTATAGATGTAGCCTGGTTTGTGTGTCTGTCTCTTGAAAGACGTTTGTGTGGTTCCATTTTTTGCTGGTTATGAATGGAGCCGCTATAAACATTCATGTGCAGTTATTGTGTGGACACAAGTTTTCAGTTCTACAGGGTGAATGCCCGGGATCCTATGTAAGCCCGTGTTAGCCTTGTGAGAACCACCAGACTGTCTCAGTCCTATCTGGCTGCTATAACAAATGTCATCGACTGGGGGGACAGGGGCTTAAAAACAACGGAAATGTATTGTGCACAATTCTGGAAGCTGGGAAGTCCAAGATCAAGGTGCCAGCAGATTCAGGGTCCTGCTTCCCGTGCCTAGATGGCTGTCCTCACGCGGTGGAAGGGGTGAGGGAGCTGTCCTGGGCCTCTTTTATCAAGGCATAATACCTTCATGAGGGCTCCGCTTTTGTGCCTGGTCACCTCCCCAAGACCCCACCTGCACATACCTTCACACTGGGGGTTAGGTTTTAACACACAAATTTGGTAGAAGGGACACATATTCAGTCTATCGCACTGTCTTCGGAAGCCACGGTGCCACGTTGCCTTTCCGTCTGCCGCGTCGGAGAGAGCTCCTTATCCTCCATCCACACCGGCGTTCAGGCGTGTCCGTGATTTGGATTTCCTATGTGTTTGAACTTTGGGTTTTTTCCTGATATTTTATGTTTTGTTGTTTTTTTAAACTTCTAAAGGTAGAGCAGATTGGAAAGTGCACGTTGTTTTCCTCACTGATCAGTGACGGACTGCTTGAAGCTTGTTTCAAGCCAGCTTCTGTTCAGAGTTTGGGGATTTGAGCTCTGTCCGGAACTTTGCAGCAGATAGACCCGAATGTGAGCCGTTCGTATGTCATTACACTTGCTGTGTGACTGTGAGCAAGTTATCTGACGTCTCTGTGCTTTAGTTTCCTCATCTATAAGATGCAGATTTTACCCAGCCCCTGGCACCGCTAAGAGGAATGAATGAAGAAACACATAAATAAATCAGTTGTACGTGCGCCTGGCACACGGCAGGCACCCAATGGTCGTTTCTGGGAGGAACGTGTGAGTTCTTAACTTACACCCACCAACTGCCTTTAAAAAACTATTAAAAAATTTTTTTTTGATGTTTATTTATTTGAGAGAGACAGAGTACAAGCAGGAGAGGGGCAGAGAGAGAGGGAGACACAGAATCTGAAGCAGGCTTCAGGCTCTTAGCTGTCAGTACGGGGCCCGATGCGGGTCTCGAACTCACGAACCATGAGATCATGACCTGAACCGAAGTCGGACACTCAACCGCCTGAGCCACCCGGGTACGCCGAGATGCTATTATTAACTAAAGTCTGTACTTTATTCAGCATTCCTTTGTTTTTTCCCCCCTAACGGCCTTTTTCTGTCCCGGATCCCACCTGGGACACCTCATTCTCTTGAGCTGTCCTGTGTCCTTAGGGCCCCTCTTGGCCGGCACGGTTGACCAGCTCTGACGCAATGGACGTTCACTCCTGACATTGGCCATGGGATCCCTGTTGTAGGATGCCCAGCCTAAAGCATTAGTTCACAGTTGTCACGGGGTTCCCAGCAGCAGCCCTCGAGCTAGGCCACACTACATAGGCGTCCGCACACCACGCTTGCCCCTTCCCCGAAGTCTGCTTTGCTGCTAGAGAACTGACCCCGCCTGCCGAGAACCGTGTCCCCCATATCCGGCCCTGCTTGCCCTCCCCTGACTTTTTGGTAAATAATGCCCTATTGACAAACGCCAATCGGCCTGATAGTGTCGCCTGGGCGATGACCTATGTCAGGAGTGTGGGAGGTGGCACCAGGAGGCACCTGGTGTTTTCTGACGGTCCCCGCACACCGCCGGAGGCTTCCAGAGGCTCGCGGTGCTGGGAGTGTGCCGCCCCGGCGGGGTAGCCGGGCTCTTGTGGTCGCCCTGCATATTAATAGCTCTCACTGTTTCGGTGAGTGTTTCCGCCTTGACATCACTAAATTAGAACGCATCTCAGTTGGGGGTTTTAGTTTTCTGGTGCGAAATCACAGTTGGTTTAACAGCAAGCACCCCGCCCCCCCCACTTCCCCGCCAGACAAGGGCAGGCTGTGTGCTCCGGGCCGCCCAGCTTCCCTTTTGAAATTGGCTCTTTTCTAAGAACTGAAAATAAGCACCCTAGGCCGTGACTTCACTTTTCTTGGAACTGCTTTACATTAGAAGAAGAAAAAAAAACAAAAAACAAAACAAAACAAAACAAAAAGAAACACCAACCCTCATCTGGCTAGTTTTGCATCTCCGAGTTCCCTAGTCATTTCTGCTGTGTATTCTTGTAAAGTGAAGTCTTACCACAAAATTCTGCATCAGATGAAGCAGGAAAGGAAAGCAGTGACCCCCATGGAGTGGTCAGGTGTTCCGTGTCCTGGCCCGCTCGCGTGTGGTTCAGCGCTGGCGGAGAGGAAGAGCTGGGAAGACACGCCGACGGGTCACATTCAGATCCCAAGGCTCCCAGGCATGACTGCGTGGCCGTGTCCGGCCACCTCCCGGGCTAGGGCTCGAGCTGCTAAGCCTCACGCCACAGTCCAGGCTCACCCTGCAGCTGCCCGTTTGTGAGGATAAGGAGAAAAATATGCACTTTCAAGCACAATGACCTACATTTAGCCGGCGTTTTGGAGCCCGTTCAAGAAGTTGTCTTCCAGGAGTCTCTGCCCACTTAGGGAGAGAGTGGCGTAGCTACACTCGGGTACCCGCCCCAGTTCTGCCCTTTCCTGTCTGCCCTTGGGCTTGGAGGTCAGTCTCCCAAGTGCGGATAGGATAGGTCTGCCCTCCCAGGATGCTACCCTGGATGTACGTTCGTGGGAACCGGGCTCAATGCCCCTTCTCAGTGGGGACCTCAGGCACAGTGTTCTGAAATCATCTGTCAGTATCTCTGTTCCCGTCTAAGGAGCCTCCAGCGATGCGATCGCGGCTTAGTTATCTGCACCCCGTGCAGGGCCTCGCACAACCCACACGGGCTGTCAGTAAATGTTGGGGAAGTGGCTGGTTTTCTCGTGGGAAGACCGAGGCGATCCACAGGGAGCGGCGCTCTGGCGTCTCCACTCGGCGCACAACCCTTTTCAAATGAAAGGCGCCCCCACGGCTGTGCCTAACCCAAAGCAGCCTTTGAATCAAGCACCCTCGATAATGTGTAACCAGCCTGAGGGTGCTTGCTGGAATGTTTGAGAGCGTTCTAAGTGCAAACAGGGGCAAGCTGATAAAGAAAAGGCTGGAGGAAAAGACAAGACGGCAGAGCCCCCTACCCCACCCGCACCGCCTGTCCCACCGAAATGTATGCAGTTTGGGCTGAGTCTGAAATGATAGTCCTAGGAGAATCAGTAAGCATCTCTTGATAAAAAATGCAAATTCAACCAAGAGTTACATGCCAGGGACTGTGCGAGAACATTTCCCGTTACTTCATTTTATCGTGTCAATGCCTCTGGGACGTCCATCTCCCTCCACTCCTCCCCACCCCCCCCACCTCCCCACGCAAAGGGATTCAGTCCTTGGCCCAAGGGCATCTGGCCAGCAGGCTGTGGCAGAGACAGGTATTAGGCCAGCTGATGTCCCACGCTGTAGGGGAGGTGGCTGATGTCCCACGCTGTAGGGGAGGTGGCTGATGTCCCACGCTGTAGGGGAGGTGGCTGATGTCCCACGCTGTAGGGGAGGTGGCTGATGTCCCACGCTGTAGGGGAGGTGGCTGATGTCCCACGCTGTAGGGGAGGTGGCTGATGTCCCACGCTGTAGGGGAGGTGGCCTGGGCCTTCACTGAGAGACCACTCTTTCCCGAGAGTGGGAGCTTCTGCTGTTTCCACTTAGGTGCTAGCTCCCCCTGCTGGCCGGCCACAGACACTGCTGCCCTGTGCCCCCAGAAATGGGATGACCGCCAGACACCGGATTGTAAAGCCACAGAAGGAAGCAAAGGAACAGACCAGGGCCATGAGACGCTCCACAGCTGTCCCGCCCTGGGAGTTTCACCCATTACGGCCAAGCCATCTTGGGGCTGGGAGATGGGGTACGGTGTTGGATGGGCTCCGATGGTCCTGCTTTTGAAGGCCTATCCTACTTCCCATTAACTGGGTGACCTTGGGCAAGTGGCTGCACTTCTCTGAGCCCTGTTTCTGTCATAGGCACATAAGGGATGCCTTGGGATCAGAGCGGTGAAGCTGCTTGTCCACAGGGGGCTGTTAACTGGAGTCCAGGCAGTCTTAGCAGGTGCTCAAAAAATGGTCACCTCTTTGGTCTATCGCTAAGCACTTACTGGGCACCTACTGGTTTCCAGGTTCTGTGGACACACACACACAGTGAAAGACATGTGGCTGCTCTCTGAGAAGCATGATTATCTTCTTATGCTTTAAATCTGTGACACACACCCCCCACACACACTCAGCCTCCCCTCTGCTTACAGCTCAGGAAACGCCTGTGATTAGATCAGGCTCAGCAGGATAACCCCATCACAAGGCCCTTAATCAAATCATAGCTACAAAGTCTGCAAAGGCAGCATTCACAGGTTTCAGGGATCAGGACACGGGCATCTGGAGAGGCCTTCTGCCTGCCGGCCCAGCCCTCTGTCCCCGGAAGGTGCTCGTCTGGCCCCAAGGCAAAGATGCATTCACCTGGCCCTGGGGCCCTGCCCCTCTCAATCTCATCATCTAAAGCTTCTGAGTGTGGTGTGGGTGGTCCTTGGGCGTAATCCATCCCCCAAAACGCAGTGGGGGGCAGCCCAGAGGGGATGCATTCCGGTTCTGCCCCTGATCCCAGGGACCAGAGACATGATCTAGGCCAGAAAGATGAAGAAGACCGAAAGGAGAAACAGGCACAGGCACGTGGAAATACCAAACCACTAGGCTTCCCTCCTTGCTGGGCAATAGGAAGAGGAAAGGAGCTTCTCAGAAGGCTCCGTGTGCACCTAACTCTGCGTCCATGGAGGAAAAAGCAGAACCAGGAGTTTTCATCAAATAGGTGGTTCCTGTTTTGGAAAGCCTCAGCCCCAGGCCCTGCCCTGGGGGCGGCCGTGCTGCCTTCTGCTGCCTTCAGGTGCAGAGCCCTTCCCAGGGCCCCCACCCTGGCCTGGGCAATCTCCATATAGGCCTCAGGACTGTGGCAGGGGCTGGTGATCAGCCCCATGTGGGCTACGTTTAGCCTCATCTCTACCCGCATGGCTAATTAGGACTCGTGTGGGCCGGGCTTAGGAGAATGTAAGCACTTAGAAAGGCCTCTGGGGAAGGCTTGTAACCAGCCAGGTGTAGCAGCCTCAGATCCATGGCTTCCTGGCCCGCGGTCCCCGGTGGGCGTCAGAGCTGCTCTCGCCCTGGTTGACTGCTGAGCCCTTTGCTTCCTCGGACGGGCACCTTGGAGTCCAGAGGAAGGGCAAAGAAAAAATTCCAGAACTCCTGGGACCAGGAGCGAGGGGACCCCTTGTCTCGCAGCTTTCCCAAAGAGGAGAAGGGGAAGGAGGAACAGAGGGTGGGAAAAGCTCCCACGGAGGAACTGGGCTAGACCACCCACCCCTCCCTCCCCGGCGTCCTGGACCATCTTAGGTGCCGGACTGCTGCTAGGGTGTCTGTTGTAAGGTAGTGGCCTCAGGTCTCCTTTTTATTTTTTAAATGTTTATTTTTAAGAGAGAGAGACACACACACGCAGAATTGGAAGCAGGCTCCAGGCTCCAAGCTGTCAGCACAGAGCCCGACGCAGGGCTCGAACCCTCGAGAGGTGAGAGTGTGACCTGAGCTGAAGTCAGATGCTTACTCGACCGAGCCACCCAGGCACCCCTCAGGTCTCCTTTTTAAAAAGTGAGTCCTTTTGAAGGAAATTGTTTAGTGAGCAGCAGTACTGGCAGCATGTGAATGACCTGGGTTAGGGCAGCCTGTTTGCTTTGACTTGACCTAGAATAGAGCTGCACAGTCCGGTCTGGTAGCCGCTCACGTCGTGAGGCTGTCGAGCCCTTGCTAGGCACCTCCTGCCGCTGATGGGGTTGCCAAATCTCCTAAACAGAAATACGGGCACCCCCCATTCCTTAAGGGTGGGCTGCGCGTGGCGACTTCCTTTCCAAAGAGGACCCTGTTGGGAAGGTGTAGAGGGAAGGGAGCTTTACCGCAGAGAAGCCTGACCCACACAGGTGGCCGAGGTGAACATCGGCGTGGTAACGCCCGTCAATAGTGCGGTCTGCCCTGCGTAGGACGTGATGAGCGGGGTACCTTCCCTCCGACATCTCGCTCCCCCGCACCTACCCTCCACCATGAGAAAAACATGAGAGAAGTCCTACCTGATGGACATTCGACAAAGTCCTTGGCCAGTACTCCTCAGAACTGTCGAGGTCACCAAAAACAAGGAATGCTCAAGAAACTGTCACAGCTGGGGTGAGCTGGACTGCCCTGTACCTGTGTTGACCCAGAGCATCGCCACATGTGACTCTGGAAATCGGGGAGCCTAAGGAGACAGGACAGCTCATGGTACTGCGGGGTCCCGTGACAGAGAAAGGATGCAGGACCAGAGAAGTCCCGAGTGGAGCAGGCACTTGAGTTAATGACTTTCTTTTTTTTGAGTTAATAACTTTCTTTTTTTAAGTCTATTTATTTTTGAGAGAGAAACCGCTTGAGCTGGAAACGGGCAGAGACAGAGAGGGAGACACAGAATCTGAAGCAGGTCTCGGGCTCAGAGCTGGGTTTTTTTGTTTTTTTTTTAAACCTCTTTTAATGTTTATTTGAGACACACACAGACAGACATGGAGCATGAGTGGGGGAGGGGAAGAGAGAGCAGGAGACCTCGAATGCGAAGCAGGCTCCAGGCTCCGAATTGTCAGCACAGAGCCAGATGGCAGGCTTGAACTCATGAGCCGGGAGATCGTGCCCTGAGTCAAAGTCCTACATTTAACTGGTGGAGCCACCCAGGCGCCCTGAGCATTCGGCTCAGCTCAGGTCTTGATCTCAGTGTCGTGAATTCAAGCCATGTGTTGGCCATGGAGCCAACTTAAAAAAATACAAAAAAAAAAAAAAAACCCACACAACATCCTAACGTAAGATGTTCCTAATCAGGGGATCTGGGTATGAGGTAGCTGGGAACTCTGTACTTCTGTCACAATTTTTCTGTAGATCTAAAACTGTACCCCCCCCCATATTTTTATCTTAAAAAATACAGGCTGCCTAGTAAAATTTGAATGTCAGATAAACTAATACTTTTTAGGTATAAGTATTTCCCACGCAATATTTGGGATTTAGTTATACTAAAAAAACTACCCGTCGTTTCTCTGCATTCACAGTTAATGGAGCGTCCTGCGTTTCCCCTGGCAATCTTCCCTAAGTGACTTCTTAATTCTGCATGGATTTGGATGTAAGCAGGCCTGCGTGGCCAGTGGCTGTGGGAGGCACTGGGCAGTGCAGGTGTGGGTCCCGTGGTCTGCCCAGAGGTGGGCAGTAAGGAGGCAGGTGAGGCCGTGGATGCATCTTCTAAGTCCAAGGCTGGCCGTCGTCCCGCCGTGCGCGCCTGGTTCCCGTAGAGAAGGAACGGTGTTGGGAAGGGTCTGCTGGGTGCCCGGTGGGGCAGCGCAGGCCCCCAGGAGCCCTGGAGACCTCCAGGTCTCTCTTCGGTGTGACCCTGGGGTGGGTACCCGAGACCCTAAGTTAGGGACCATCTCGGCACGTAACAAACTGCTAATAGACTCAGCAGCTCACCTGGGCCGGCGTGGTGGGGCTTTCTGTCGAAGGCCTCACCAGGCCGAGGTATTTGCGGGAGGCTCTGGGGAGAATCTGCTTTCCAGCTCGTTCAGGTGGCTGGCAGAGTCCCATCCCCCGGGGTTGCAGGACTGCGGCCCCCTTTCCCTCAGCTGCAAGTTGGGGGCTGCTCTGAGCTCCTGGAGAGCACCCCCCACCCCATCCCTTGCCATGTATCCCCTCCATCTTCAAGCCTGGAACAGCGTCCAAGTCCTGAGCTTCCCATCCCTGACTTCCTCCTCTGCCCTCTAGGCTGCAATTTCTTCTTTAATTTTTTAATTTTTAGAAATGTTCATTGAGTATTTTTGAGACCCAGGGAACAGGTGGAGGAGGGGCAGAGGATCTGAAGCAGGCTCCACACTGTCGGCACAGGGCCTGACACGGGGCTCAAACTAATGAACCCTGAGATCATGACCAGAGACGAGGTCAGATGCTTGACCTCCAGCCAGGTGCCTCTAGGCTGCAATTTACAGGGCACATATGAGGGGCACCTGGCTGGCTCAGTCGGTTGAGCGTCCAACTCTGTTTCAGCAGCTCAGGTCATGATCGCACGGTTCCGTGAGTTCCAGCCCCATGTCGGGCTCTGCACTGTCTCTGTGGGCCCTGCTTGGGACTCTCTCCCTCTCCCCGCCTCCCCTGCTCATGCACGTCAGGGATAAAGTGGGTTCTAAGCCAGACAAATGTTTCGAATCCCAGCTCCCCACCCCCCGTGAGGCCGTGAGGCACCTGGGACACACAGCCTCTGTGAGCCTCCGTTTCCTCGTTGGCCAAATGCGAGCTTGGGTGACCTTATCACACTCTGCAGGGGGACTCTATTTGATGGATGGCCATGCTGGCTGTTCAGTGCCTCCCCATGCTAACCCTCTCCACTGCTAGAGCTTTCCTAACTCTAGCAAGACCTGCCTTGTGTTTGTAGGCGTGAGAATGGAGTATTCGCTGCTTCCCCCACATTCTTCGCCTTTCTGGCTTGTGACAAGGCTCTTGAAGAATGAGCTCACTGGCTTGGGCCCTTCAGCTCCCCAGTTTGGCAGGGCTGGACCAGACTTGGCAGGGGGGGGGGGGGGAGTGGGGGGGGGGGGGGGGGGAGGATCTGTTTAAAAATGTATGCATGTAATAAAACGTGTATCCAGTTCCAACACAAACAGAGTTGCACACGTCGGTGTGTTAATGAGCCCGAGGTAGGAAGTGTCCGGCAGGTCGAAGTGAATTTCCATCTGCTCCCTCACCACGGGTCCCTCACCGCGGGGCCCGTGGATGGGGAGAGTTCTGGCCTTAGCCTTGTGGAGGCATTTCTGTGAGCATCCGGTTTATCCCACAGTCATGGGCCTTCAGGACCAAATTTGCCGGGAAGCCTTGTGAACTTAGTAACGGAGACAGAACAAACAAGGCATCTTGGGTAATGTGAAAGCGAGGGGCCAGTTTTGCTCAAGTTCCAACATGGGTGGTTTACAGCTAATTGGAAAAACATGTCTCTTCTCTGTTGACCTAATCCTCTTTGCAGTTGCCCGGCCCTTAAGTGTTCCCAGAAGGCTTAAGGGGGCGTAATTGGCTCCCAGGGTGGTCACCTAAGTTACAAAAAGGGCAAAGAGCCCGTGCCTGTGTCCAAGAGTTGGGCATTGCTGGCTCGGTCTGGGGGAGCGAGGACCCCGTCTGTCACCAGCCTCCTCGGCTATGGCCTGGGGGTAGGTGTCCAGAATGGCAGAGAAAAGGGATTCCTCCTCTGGCTTTAAATTTAGCCCTCAGGATGAAAAGGTTGTGGAGGCAGAGTTGGGGGCCCAGGCAGGAAAAGGAAAAACTGGTGACACTTCAGCCCTTGCGGAGCCCAGGAACCCCTCGCCCTTTGCTCAGAAGCACAGTGTTGGGTCCTTGCCTCCTTCTGTAAGGTTTTCAGAAATACAGAAGCTGACAGCTCTACTTTCCCTTCCTATTCGGGGTTCTCTGTTCCCAGGGACAGATGAGCTGGCTGAGCCCCGGCCTCACCAGTGTCCTTCAGGAGAAACCTCCACCAGCAGTGTTAAAATCGGCCATGGCCGACATCCCCGCTCTTCTGGGCTCGGTGTTGTAGAAGCAAACATGTGGCTGACTCAGCCCTTCCCCCCACCCTCCGCCAGGCCAGCAGGACCCAGTGCATCCATGACCCGGCTTTGCCAGCTGGTCTCAGTCCCCGGGGCTGCCTCTTTCAGAGCTGCTGGGTGGTTTCAAGATGAAACATAGCTCCCCTCACCCCACCCCACCCGCCGCCACACTGCTGTCCAAGGTGGAGAGGTGAGGGGTGCAGACCAAGAGGTGATACTGTTATTAGAGTTATAAGGGTTTGTGGTTTCCTCTCTCTGTCTCCACTTCCTTCCTGAAACCCCAAAAGAGACTTCTCGGGAAAGGAAGGGCCTTTCAGATGCAGGAGCATGGCCGGGAATGGCTCTTCCCAGGCAGGCTGGCCGCTGGAGGCAGGGATGTGGGTTGGACCCACAGGGGCCACTGAGGCACAGTTGGTATACTTAACGGCTAAGCTGGGCCCGCCATCCTGCAAACACTACCTTTGCTCAACCCTGGGAGCTGCTGGGACGTTGAGAAAAACAGTTGTTGAGTCTTGTCCTGCTCAGGACAGGCCACTTCCAGTGACCCCGTAAGGCCAGGCTGGGTCCTGTTCCTCCCGGGAAAGTTAGCGTGGAATGTGTGTGTGTGTAAAGGGCCCCGGACCTGACGTTTCCACAGTTAGGTGAACCGGACCAGCTCTTGTGGAGGTAGGCTGCTAGGCCTTACGGTGGCCAAGCTGTTGAAGGCTCCGTTAGGGAGTGGTCCAGGATGGTTACTCTAGAGCCAGGGCTGGGGTTCCCCATTTGGAGCGGCTCCGTGGCTGGCCAGCCCCTTGTTTTATGGAAACTCTGGCCTGTTCCAGGCGCCTGAGAACCTAGGCTTAGTGGTTCTGAGCACCACAGGCTACATAACTTGCAGGGTCCCTCGTGAAATGAAAACGCAGGGCTCCAGGATCACACACTCCTAAGAGTCAAGATGGTGACAGCCAGGCACTCAGGCAAGCGTGTGGTCACTTCTGAGGGCAGGGCCCTGATGGTGCAGTGCACCTGCTGTGAAGCTGGCCCTGGTCTGGAGAGCGAGCACAGGGTGGACAGCTGGCCTGGGCACGCGGAGGGGTTTGGTCACCCTGCCGTCCCCCCTGGGCCACCAGCTGCCTGGGCCTGGTGAAGGGAGTCTAGGCTGGGAGGCTGGCTGAGTGTGACCTGCGGTGGCTGAGAGGTTGGGGCAGGTTTCCCAGCAGCATCTTCTCTCTGGAATGGGAGGCCCCTGAGCGTGGACACCTGACCTCATCTGTCACGGGGCTTAAAGCCAAACACAAAAGACCAGACAACGACGCATTAAAATGGCCACTCCCCAAGTCAACATTCTCTAAAACCATTTTTTCCCTCCTTTGTCCGATCTGTGCGTTCGGGTTATACATCTTCTGTTCTCTCAGAGGAAACTGACCAAGTTGATAGACTTCAAGAGCAAACCCAGCCCTGCCAGGAGACCTCGCTACAGGGAAGCGTGGAAGGGAAGCCCAGGGTGTGCTCTTGGCTCCCTGTTCCCTTTGCCTTTTGGCCTGTGGCCCCGGGGCATTCCTGCAGACTCGTTGCCCTGGCCAGGTTTTGTGAAAAACTAAACTTGACTGGTTTTTAAACTTTATTTGTATTTTTTTAATTTTTTTTTAATGTTTTATTTATTTCTAGGAGAGAGAGAGAGAGAGAGACAGCGTGAGCAGGGGAGGGTCAGAGAGAGAGGGAGTCACAGACTCTGAAACAGGCTCCAGGCTCTGAGCTGGCAGTCAGCACAGAGCCCNAGACTCTGAAACAGGCTCCAGGCTCTGAGCTGGCAGTCAGCACAGAGCCCGACGCGGGGCTCGAACCCACGAACCGCGAGATCATGACCTAAGCGAGAGTCGGACGCTTAACCGGCTGAGCCACCCAGGCGCCCCACTTCATTTGTATTTTTGAAGGTTTATTTATTTATTTGGGGGGAGGGAAGAGAGAGGGAGAGTGAGAAGCCCAAGGGGGCTCTACACTCTCAGCACAGAGCCCAAGGTGGGGCTTGATCTCTACAAACTGGGAGATCGTGAGCTGAAACCAGAAGTCAGACCCTTAACTGACTGAGCCACCCGGGCGCCCCTCTGTTTTAAGTGAGATTTCTCAATGGACTTAGGGTGCGTAAAAAAGGATGGTCCCAAGGGTGCCTGTGTGGCTCAGTCGGTTAAGGGTCTGGCTCTTGATTTCGGCTCAGGTCAGGATCTCCCGGTTCATGAGTTCGAGCCCGACAGCGGGCTTTGTGCAGACAGCATGGAGCCTGCTTGGGATTCTCTCTCCTTCTCTCTCTGCCCCTTGCTGTTTCTCTTCTCTCTCAAAGTGAATGAATAAATAAACTTTATAAAAAACAAACAAACATAGTCCCATTACCGGAGAATAACTTGTATTGGAGGAGAATGGGTCAGAGGCTGCTCAGGAAGGCATGAGCCAGACTTTGGCTTCTACATATCACTGGCAAACAAGAAAAACAAAAGTGCCGTTTTGTTCTTTCTTCGATACGGTCAACAGGAAGAGAAGGCTGTCGCTAGGTAAAGTGAGTCCTGGAGTGTGGGAGGCTGGGGGGTGGTGCTGTGGGACTCCTCCCTCTCCTGACTGGGGATCTTTTCTAACGTACCCCCGTCGCTCCCATTACAGAGGCCACTGATGGGATTGGGTGGGACCAGACCAGAGATGCTCTGTAGGCGGGGTGGGGGAGGAACGGAGGCTGAAGAAGTCTGCAGAAATTTCAGGAGTTTCTTTCATCTTGCTCGGAGAGAGTCTTTTGTATTACGAAACAAAATGCCCATGCTTTCCTTCTCGAAGTCTTTCTCAAAGATGCGAGCTAGAATTCGCATACCATAAAATCCACCCCCTTTAAAGCGTACATTTCAGGGGCTTTTAGTGTAGTCACAAGCTCGTATGACCAACCCCATTCATTCCAGAACATTTTCATCATCCCCCAAAGAAACCTCATTAGCCGTCACGCTCCCCCCCCCCTCCCCCACCACCCCAGCCCCTGGACACACAGGGGCTCTACTTTCTCTCCCTATGGACGTATCTATTCTGGGCATTTCCTGCATATGAGCCATATAACATGTGGCTTTCTGTGTCTGGCTTCTGACACAGTGTCATGTTTTCAAGGTCCGTCTGTGTTGTGGCAGGTGACAGCCCCACACCCTTCTGCGACGGCACAGATTTCCACCCTAGGATGGACCGCGTTTTGTTTGTTCATTTCTCAGGCGATGGGCCTTGGGTTGTTTCTACTTTTTGGCCAGCGGGACTTCCTGATGCCTATAAAACCACAGGAGTCCCGGCGCTGGGTCTGGGTCCTAGGATGCCCTTAACTGGAAGTTAGGAAAAAGGGTACAGTAGGTGGTATTCCTCATGAAAAACAAAACAAACCCTTTCCTCAGTTTTTAAGTGTTTTCTCCAAAAGTACTGACAGGACCAGATGTGCCACCCCAAAATAGGTTTCGTTGGCATCAGGGTTATTGAGAAACAGATAGAGGAGCAGCTCTGAAAACAGAGCAGAAGGGAAATTTACATTATTTTAAATTGTAACATTTATTTTTGAGAGAGACAGAGCAAGAGCAAGGGAGGTGCAGAGAGAGGGAGACACAGAACCTGAAGCAGGCTCCAGGCTCAGAGCTGTCAGCACAGAGCCCGCTGTGGGTCTTGAGCCCACAAACAGGGAGATCATGACCGAGCCCAAGTCGGACGCTTAACCACCGGAGCCACCCAGGCACCCCGGGAAATTTACATTGATAACAAAAATCTCCAGTTGTGAAGGTATCTCCCTCTCCGTACCTGAAATTGAAGTCTCTACAAATGCCTATCAGTGGACACGGTGCTTGAATCTGCGTAAGAAATCTTACCCTGCGTACCATGCCTTTCCTGGTAACCTCCCCGAAACTGGCTTCCCGACACCGTTCTCGGGTCTTTAGCTGAAGACCGTATTTAAGCTTGTAGCTTAGGCTACCTCGGAAAGTGAACACCTGTCTCGCTGGGTATATCCCATATTTACATGAGAAACACGTGTTAGCAAGTTCGCTTTTCTCTTGTTGATCTGTCTTTTATTACAGGTGGAGGCTCTCTCAGCCAGGACCTCAGAAGGGTAGAGGGAAAATTATGTCTCCTCCCCTATGGCTTCTGGTCATCTAGACGCCACCCGCTGGGACACCCTCCTTACTCTGTAGCCCGCAGGTGGGATCATGGGAAAACCTACAGAAGCTGGGGGAGGGGAAGAAATCTTACCGAAGTCCGCTCTACCACATCTCTGTCTGGAATGCCTCGTTGACAAAGGAAGGTAAGAATTTCTCGCTCTTGGCTTCCCAAGTTCAGATTCACGGCAGAGAAAGACTTGTAAAAATGCGTTCTTGGGATCATTTCTCATCCCTTTCTGCAGATTTGGGCTTCCCCATTGGATCATCCTTTCTCTCGGGCAAGAGAGAGATTAACAATTTCTATTAGTATCTCTCGTGCCGAGGGCCTGGTAGTGACAAATTCTTTTTTGCCTGAAATTTTGTTTTACCTTCATTTTTGACACATTTCTGTTGCATTTCCCGCCAGTTACTCCATTTCCTTCTGGCTTCCACGGTTTCTAATGAATTCGACTGTCATTCTTTCTGCTATTCCTGTGAATGTAATGTCTCGTTCTCTGCAAGCTGCTTTTAAGATTTTTTCCTCTTCTTTGGTTTCCATTAGTTTACGATGTGCTTAGGGGTAGTCTTGTGTTAATCCTATTTGGGATTTGCTGGGCTTCTTGGATCTGTGGAGTGATATCTTCCATCAATTTTGATTAATTACTGGCTATTAGCCCATATATGCTTCTTCCCTGTTCTCTCTCTCTCTCCTCCTTGCCGGATTCCAGTTACATGAATATTAGACTTGACAGTTTCCTTGCAAGTGTTTTTTGTTTCTTCTTTTCCCCTCGCCCCTCTCTTTCTATTTCATTTTTTAAACGTTTTATTTCTTTTTGAGTGAGCAGGGGAGGGACAGAGAGAGAAGGGAACAGAAGATCTGAAGAGGGCTCTGCGCTGACAGCGGCAAGCCCCGTGCGGGGCTCAAATTCACAAACCGTGAGATTATGACTTGAGCCAATGTCAGATGCTCGACCAGCTAAGGCCACCCAGCTCCCTCCCACCCTGCCCTGCACCCACATTTCATTTTTAATTCTGTTTGTTTCTGTGCCTCAGTCTGGATAACTACTATTGACCTGTGTTCATATTCAGTGATTTTTTTCTTGGGCTATGTCCAGTCTGTGGTTCAATTCCTCTGGTAGATTTTTCATTTCCAATATTTGTATTTTTCACTTCTAAAATTTCTGTTTGGTTCTTTCATAGAGTGTCCAGTTTTTTCTCTTAATTTCCCCTCTCTTCATCCATTGTCTTGTTTTATTCCTAAATTCTTTAACATATTTTCAAATCTTTGCCTCTTCTAGCCTCTGGGTCATGTGTGAATGTGCTTTTATTAACTGTGTTTTCCTGTTTCACACTGCTGGTAACTTTGGATTGTATATTGAACACTGCGGGTGACATGTTGTGAAGGGTCTGGGTTATATATGATCTTCCTCTAAACCATGTTGAGCTTTGTTTTTGCGGACAGCTAAATTGCCCTTGAGCATATCAAGGCTTGGTTTTAGCTTTGGTAGAATGAGTATATTTCAGGTCGTACCCCCACCCCTCACACTCAAGTGTATGGCCCCTACTCTTAGGGTATGGTCCACACTCTTGAGGCCTGGCTTTTCTGGGGGGGGGTCAACTGAATGCTTAGGACACTTACTCAGAATCTTTCCTCTGAGGGTTGGAACTATGTGACTTCTGATATTTCTGTTCAATCTACCTACCCTCCCCCACCCCTGAGCTATTTTCCACTAGGCCCCCTAGAGTCTCCTCCTCACGTGCACAGTTTAGGATTTGGCCAAGGCTCTAGGTGAACCTCTATCCAGATTTCTGGGGCCCTGTCTGTGTGGCGCCTTCCCTCCTGTGTTTGCCCTGCAAGTCTCAAGGGCCCTAGCTTCCTTGACCTCTGATCGCCGTTACTTCTGGTTAACAAGACCAACGCTCTCTGTTTGGGCTATACACCCCTGCTCAGTGTCAGTTCTGTCTATTTTTCCTTTCCAAAGAAGGCCGTGGTGAATGTGGACTTCATCTCAAGTACTCTTTTCTCAAGAACTGCAGCTTGGTGCTGCACTGCCCAGTTCCTGCAAATGATTATTTTATGTATCCTGCTACGTGTCAGAGTCATTTGTGGCTGGAGTAGGGGTAATCCATTGAGGCTGGTAACCAGACTCTTTAAAATTTCTAAGTTTTTTTTAAACATTTACTTATTTTTGAGAGACGGAGCGTACAAGCAAGGGGGGTGCAGAGAGAGAGGGAGACCCAGAATCTGAAGCAGGCTCCGGGCTCCGAGCTGTCAGCACAGATCCTGATGTGGGGCTGGAAGTCTCCAACTGAGAGATCATGACCTTGAGCCAAAGTCGGACGCCTAACCAACTGAGCAACCCAAGTGCCCCTAAAACTTTGTATTAGATGATGAAATATATATTCTGGATTTCTGGGTTTTGAGTCCTGCTTAGAAAGGATTGTCCTACCAAGAGATGGTTAAAAGTTTCTTTGGGCTTTCTTCTACTACTTTTACAGTTTTATTTCTTTTAAATCTCTGACCATCCATACTTCATTTGCACGGGAGAAAAAGGTAGAGGGGTCTACCCGTGTTTTCCCAGATGCTACCAAGTTGTTTTAATACCAATAACTAGAGAGTACTTCCCTCTTCCACTGATCTGAAATGAGGTCTTTCTCATGTTACAGTCTTGAATGGATTGTGGGTATTCTTGACAGATGTTCCACTGATAGGTCTTATGTACTTTTTCATACACACATTTGTTGGTATGAAATTGTTTTTTTTTAAGTTTATTTATTTATTTTGAGAGACTGAGCAGGGGAAGGGCAGAGAGAGTGGGAGAGAATCCCAAGCAGGCTGTGTACCATCAGCATGAAACCCGCCATGGGGGCCTTAACCCAGGAACCATGAGATCATGACCTGAGCCAAAGCCAACAGTTGGATGTTCAACCGACTGGGCCCAACAGGCGCTCTGTGACATTGTTGTAATTACTTGTAGGATGATCTGATGTAGTCTCTGTAGTGTTAGTTGTTCATTCTCACTTTCACAAATGTCCTGGTTATTGTTGTGGTTTAAAAATCTCATGAACTTCAGGGGGTGCCTGGGTGGCTCGGTCGGTTAAGCATCTGACTTCAGCTCAGGTCACGACCTCACAGTTCATGGGTTCGAGCCCCACGTCGGGTTCTGTGCTGACAGCTCAGAGCCTGGAGCCTGCTTCAGATTCTATGACTCCCTCTCTCTCTCTGCCCCTCCCCTGCCCATGCTCGCTCTCTCACTCTCAAAAATAAAGAAACATTAAAAATATTCACGAGCTTTAGAATCAGCTCGTCTAGCTGAAAAATGATGTGCGTGTTCCTACCGCTTTCTGTCTCTACCAATTTTCCTCTTCTGGAAATTGCACGTAGCCGCCCACACAACGTGCAGTCTTCAGCAGCTGGCTTCTTTCAGCATAATGTTTCTGAGATGCGCCCCTCTTATATCAGGTTCCAGTACCTCCTTTGCATCGCCAAGCCAGTTTGTTTATTACTTCACCACCTGGGGGGTATTTGTGTACAAGTCCTGCTGTGAAAGCACACATCTTCCTTTCCCTTAGGTAGCAACCTAGGAGTCGAACTGCTGAGCCATATGGTAAGTGGATTTCTAACTTTTTAAGAAATTGCCAACCTGTCTGGTTGTGTCATCTCATACTCCCGCCAGCAGCCAGCATGGGGGAGGGCTCTGGTTCCACACCCTCCCCAACACAAAAGATGGCCACATCTTTCCAGTGTTGAGTTCTTCTAGATAAGAACTTAGGCGGTACAGCCTTCTTTACATTTGAAGCATTTTTATATCCTCCGTATTCCTCCGTCTGGATTGTACACATTTCAGTGCATTTATTTCTGGGAGTTTTTGTGTGTGTGCATGGGGGGTGGGGGTGCTGTTGCAAATAGAATATTTTCTTTTGTCAACTTTTCTAACTGCTCGCTGTTTGTGCCTACAAAGGCTAGGTGTTCTGGTATGTTACATTGGCACCCCATTCCTTAGTGAAATCTCTTCCTGTCGGCCGCATTTTTCCATCACTTCTGAAGGACTTTCCAGAGTAAACACAGTTATGTCACTTCTTTCTCCTCAAATTTCCTTTTCCCTCTTAGCCACTTTCATCAGCTAGAACCTGCCAAAGAAAATAGTAGCGATAGGGGGCATTTTGTCATTCCAGAGTCTCATGGAAACTTCTGTTGCTTCCAACCATCACAAATGATGCTGATTTTTGGCTTGGTGGATGTGTGTGTCTGTGTGTCTAATTTTATCATGTTAAGAAAGCAACCCTCTTTCTTATCTGATAAGCGATTGGGTTAGAAATGGTCAGTTTTGTCAAATGCCTTTCAGCATCTACGAGGATCATGGTTTTTCCCCTTTCATACGTTAATAGAAATTAAAAGGTGGCCTTGTCACTTTAAAGGGGTCTGGTGAACCCCTTTAATGATCATGGTGGATTTTATTTGCTAATATGTTATTTGGGGTTTTTGCGTTGATTTTTATAGAAGCAAAGTCCGTCTGTGGATTTCCCTCACTGTGCTGGAATTGCTGGCTTTTGATAGGAATGTTTCTGATAAAGAATCTAGAGGTGTTTCTTCCCCAGGTAGGTTGTAGGTCAATGTAAACTGCATTGGAATTAGCATTCCTAAAGGCATTGTTGACTCCCCCCCCACCCCCAACAATCCAAGCCTGAGCTTTCTTCTTCCCCTCCCTCCATGGGGCTTGGGAGCTGGTGGTATCTCTGCAAAACCTTCTCCGTTCCTTCTGGTATTTTGGGGAGGAAAAGTTTTCCTCCGCCTTTCAAAGGTTCTTCTGACTGGTCTAAGAATTAAGTTGACATGAGAAACCCAAATTTACCTTTGTGTACATGGGAATCCCACCTACATGACAGGTTCAAAGCCAGAAAGAGAACATGAGGGGCATCTGTATGGTTCAGTTGAGCATCTGACTCTTGATTTTGGCCCAGGTCAGGATTTCATGGTACATGGGATCGAGCTTCCTATCAGGCTCTGTGCTGACAGTGTGGAGCCTGCTTGGGATTCTTTCTCTCCGCCCCTCCCCTCTCTCCTTCTCACCCAAATAAACAAACTTTTTTTTTTTTTAAGGGAAAATGAGGTATATATGCTTTCCTGAGCTAAGGAATAGGGTCTGGGGCTTCTAAGGGGGAGGAGGGCTTTCAGAAGACCATATGAACAGCAGATGTTGCATAATTAGATGTTTGCCCTGCCCTACAAATGGGTCCCTCAGATAAACTTTATCTCTGGCAATAACTCTTATTCTGGGAAAGACCCCTCAGAATAGATTCTTCTAGGTCTTTAAGGGAGGGGCACAATTCTCTTGAGTCTACAAGGTCTCCATTGCCTTAGACTCAAAATAGTCCATGTGCCAAGTTGCACATTTTGGGAAGACTTGTTCTGAACCTCTTTCAGGCTCTTGGTACTTTTTCCCCTCTCAGACAATGTTTCCTCTAGGCTTTCAAGTCCGCTTGTATGGAGACCATGGCCTCGACAGCCCCTCCTTTCTTGTCTCAATTAGCTTAAAACCCTCATCCCCACCACCAAATAAAACAAGTTTTAGATTGACTTAAGGTTACCATGTTTCTCTTAATTAATTTTTGAAAATTTTTACATTCAGAAACTGCTACATTCTTCCAAGTTATTCTTAGAGAAACAGGCTAAGATAGACGTCATCTCCCAAAGCCCCCAGGGCAGCAGAAGTCGCTGGAAAGCATCCTTTGCTTTCAACAGCCAAGGATCAGCTCGGTTCTTCTCCCCAGGGAGGAAGCACTGGCCAGAGTATTTCAGTGTGACCTCACTTCTACCCCCTTCCCTGTCTTTAAAGAATAATCCAGAAGGGAGGTTGGGTATAATAAAATCTCACTCGGCTTTTCCCAAGATGTGTGTTGACTGGGACTTTCCTCCTAACCTGGATACACAGTGCTAGAATATAAGCAACATTTCCTCGCCTCCTTTGGTTACAAAACTCAGGCTTCACTGAGATCATCTTGTGGAGACTTGATTTGTAAAAAAAAAAAAAAAAAAAAAATGCATTGGTACTTGCTCTTTCTATGCTTCCATTTGGTCGTAACCTCTGCAGACGGCAAGGATAGGACGAAGGCCTTTAGCTACCCTAAGTTTCCATGTCTATTTACCTTCCCTCAATTTCCTGTCTCTAGAAGCTCAAAGTCCTCCTCCTTTGACTTCTCATTTCTCTAAAAACGGGTTCTTTTGTTAATAGTTTTTATAAATGTGTACACCTACACGCATGTATGTTACACCTGCGCGTACATATGTTGTTACTGACGCAACTGCTCCCCACTGTGCATGTTTGCTGTACGTGGTCATGAACTGGTGTTTCTTTTCGTCTTGCCTCTGTTTTCCACGTAATGTATAGGGCCTCAGCCACAGAACCCAAGATGGATAGAGCGAAAAGATTGTGCTTTTCCTCCCCTATAGAAGTCTCTTCTAAGAAATGACTATGTGTTATTTTCCCTGAGGACAGAGAGGCTTCAAGTAGTAAGGGGTCACGTGGCTCCCCCTCCCTCCTCTTCCGCACCCCACTGTCTGGACCTTCCCCGTCTCCCACTAGGCTCTGTTCCTGTAAACACGTACCACTCGTGGCTACCCCCAATCTGTCTGATCTGAGAAACAAAAAATTCCTTCAACCCTCTCACTTCCTTCCTACCATTTTTCTTTCTTTTTTTTTTTTTTTAAATATTTTTATTTATTTCTAGGAGAGAGAGACAGATAGCGTGAGCAGGGGAGGGTCAGAGAGAGGGAGACACAGACTCCAAAATAGGCTCCAGGCTCCGAGCTGGCAGTCAGCACAGAGCCCGACGCGGGGCTCAAACCCACGAACTGTGAGATCATGACCTAAGTGAAAGTCGGACGCTTAACCGACCAAGCCACCCAGGCGCCCCTTTCCTACCATTTTTCTATCATAAAATACACATATCCTAAAAGTTACCATTTTTACCGTCTTTAAGTGTGTAATTCAGTGGCATCAGGTACTTCGAGAATGTTTCCATACTTGCCAAGACTCTATACTCATGAAGCATTATCTCTCCACTCTCCTCTCCATTCCTTTTAATTTTTAAAAATCCCTGGGATGAACAGCATTATACCAAATATAAAAGGAATTTTTTTAAGTCTATTATTCCTTAGTAACGCGCCCCCCAGTGTGGGGCTCGAACTCAAGACCCTGAGATCCAGAGTTACACGCTCTTCCAACCAAGCCAGCCAGGCACCTCACAAGGCATTTTAAAAATAATAATCACCTACAGTGTCGATCACTCTCGCTATATGAACTGTCCGCATTCTCCTACATCCCTTACCAGTTCTTGCCCATATGCAGTCAATCTTGGTGCAGATTTTCATGCGGTCTTCTGCTTTACTTGGAAGCTCATCTTTTTTTCACGTTAATATATTGCCTCATGTTGGACTTCGTGACACATGAGTTCGAGATAGTGTATCAGAGTAATATGCTACAACTTAAATTGTTTCCCTGTTAGGGGTCTATCATTTTCATCATTTCGAATAACAAAGTTATTTTGAAAGCTTGGGAATCATTCCTCTTTCCCTTCCCTCCCTGGTTCAGGATAAAGTCCCAGGAGTGGCGCTTATCAGGTCAAAGGAAAGAGTGGTTTTATTTATTTATTTTGAGAGAGAACGAGTTAGGGGAGAGACAGAGAGAGAGGAGAGAGAGGGAAAGAGAATACCAAGCAGGCTCCATGCTATTAGTGTGGAGCCTGACATGGGGCTCAATCCCACACACTGTGAGATCATTTGCTGAGCTAAAGTCAAGAGCTACATGCTTAACTGACTGAGCCACCCAAGGGCCCCAGGAATGAATGGTTTTAGAAACAGGTACTAATTCAAACTGCCAGTTACTGAATTTGAGGACTTCGGTTTTGCCCACAGCATCACTACTTCTGGATATTATTACTTAAATACCTACTCTGCAGTGTAATAAAGTTTGAATTGTGGAGCACCTGGGTGGTTCAGTGGGTTGAGTGCCTGCCTTTTGATTTTGGCCCCACGTCATGATCTCGAGGTTAGTGAGTTCAAGCCCCATGTTGGGCTCTGTGCTAACAGCATGAGCCTCCTTGGTATTCTCTCTTTCCCCCTTGCTGACCCTCCCCAGCTCTCTCCCAAAATAAATTTTAAGAAATTTTTTAAGACATTATAATCGTTATTTTCATTTGATTTTGGTTACCAGTAAAAATAAATTTTCTTCTTCCTATTTACTCCTCAGCTATATTTCTCCTCTTTTGTCCACTCTGTCCTTTACCAGATCACTTCACTGAGACTGGGCTTTTTATTTTTATTATTTTTTTTTTTTTTATTTCTAGGAGAGAGAGAGAGAGAGCGTGTGAGCAGGGGAGGGTCAGAGAGAGAGGGAGTCACAGACTGAAACAGGCTCCAGGCTCTGAGCTGGCAGTCAGCACAGAGCCCGACGCGGGGCTCGAACCCACAACTGTGAGATCATGACCTAAGTGAAAGTCGGACGCTTAACCGACTAAGCCACCCAGGCGCCCCGCTAGACTGGGCTTTTTAAAGATTTATCTGGACTTGCCCTTTATGTGTTTGAGGCACAAATATTTATTGGGTTTTTTTTTTGTTTGTTGTTTTAGACACAGAGTGAAAGCAGGGGGAGGGGCAGAGAGAGAAGGAGACACAGAGTCTGAAGCAGGCTCTAGGCTCTGAGCTGTCAGCACAGAGCCTGACGTGGGGCTTGAACCCACGAACCGTGAGATCGTGACTTGAGCCAAAGTTGGACGCTCAACCGACTGAGCCACCCAGGTGCCCCTATTTATCGGTATTTTTAATGGAGTCATTCCCTGTCTCATCCATTTCTTCTTTCAATTCTGTACCTGTGGGTCCACACCCCACCAAACACGCCAAATTGCAAAGTGTTGGTGTTGTCAATTCCATCATGAGAAGGAGAATTGGGGTTCCCTCTTGGGTCAAGGCTGGGGCCCAGCCTATCGCTCTGTTTTCCTGTAAGGTCTTGGCAGACAGAGCGTGGGAGGCAGGTTGGGAACCTTCTGCACTTTCCTGTCTGGACCGGAAATAACTGATCTCTTGAGCAGATCTAGAAACCAAGAGCTTGTGCGGTTACAAACCATGGGCGCCGCAAATTCTGACCTGCTCAGCCCTGCCTGCCGCCCCCGCCCATTCCAGCAATTTGCTTTCCACCGTGAACTGTATCCTTCCTTCCTTCCTCCTCCTCCTGGGCCGAGATTCCCTGCAACAGGGCCCAGCATAGCGCTTCTCACTGCCGTGGTGCATTTCTGATCGTGTGTGACACGGCCTTCTGGGCGTTGGAATGGGGACTAGGAAACCACGAGTACGCACTACATATCTGCATATCTGGTTCGGGACAGGGCTCGTGTTCACTGGACTCTCGAAGTAGACAATATGGTGTCCTTGCAAACCTAGGAGGTGATGAGTGAAGCTGGGCAGCCTTGAGGGTCCAGCGGGCCCAGCCCAGTGCCAGCCTGGCCGGCTGCTGGTCGGATGCCCTCATGTAAATCCCCTGGGCTCTCTGAGCCTCTTCCTTCCATTACGTGGGCTTATGCCTTCCTCACTGAGTTTAAGAAAAGGTCAAGCATCAAAGAGCAGTGCCTGGACGCTGGGGTCTTCCCGTCGTGACCCGTGACAGCCTGCCACCTGCTCAACACGTCAGAGCAGCCTCCCCTTTTCCGTCGAGTGTGTGGGAATGCGCGGGCCTGGCCCCACGCACGCCTTCTTCGGGAAACTCTCAAACCCTCTAGTGTTTCTTCTTCTGAACTTTACTGAGCGCCTGCTGTGTGCTGGGGATTGATGGGTGGGGAGGCCGGGGCAACGGAATCTGGCTTCTGACCTGGTTGGCCCCCTCCTCGCATCTGATGCCTCCCCTTGCTTTGGAATCTGGACCTCAGGGCTCTGTGGGTAGAAGGCTTGAGGGGGCCTCCTGGGGGTGGGCAGATTTCACAGCCACCGCAGCTCCCCTGTCATTCCAGGGGACCATCAGCCCCGTCAATGCGATGGAGGTGTTCTGGGATTGTGCCACGTTTACTTTTCAGCTAAAAATTCAAGGGCCAGGTTTGCCTTCCCAAAGAAAGCCAACAGCTTTGAAGGCCGGATCCTTGGTGCCTGGGTGCCCCTCGCACGGGTCGGGGGATGGGAGGCCTTCTCTAGTGCCCCCTGAAACACTCAGTTCCAGATTCAGGATCTACCCCAAAGCGGGGCTCTGCCACCAGGCTTATGACGAAGGGACTCGAGACCATCCATCCACCTCCAGGAGCCTCGCACGTGTCCCCAACTAGGGCTGGCACAGAGGAGGCCCTGCACCTGGCAGCCAAGCGAGTGAAAACAGTATCTTGGGCAAGAATAGCTGCTGGAGCTCCCTGTGCGGAGGGGGCCCAGGGGGCCAGGCTGTCCCCTGGAAGACCATGCAGATGTCGAGCAAGGTAGAGAATTATCCAGACCAGCTGTGAACTTTATTGTCCCCGGGAATATTCTGATATGATGGACCATGAGCCCCACCCCACCGGATCTGGAGCAAGTGGGATCTGTGAGCCTCCTGGCCCCTCGTGGCCGTGGCTCTGTCCCAGCCAAGAATCTCGGCCCAGCCGAGCAACAGAAGGAGTCTGAAATCTTTGGCAGCCAGGTGCTGGCTCAGGCAAACGCTCCCAGTGTAAAGAGAAGAGAAGGCTGTGCTGTGGGCCCAGAGGACAGGGTCCCCTGCTGGTCTGGAATCCTGTGGAGTCCCTGTCACAACCCCAGCGCTGTGAGGCCCTGGGTGGCCCTCTTTGAAAGGACAGTTCTCCCCTTTGGAGAAGAGCAACAGGTGTGGGTAGGTGGCTCCTTGCACCTGTGAGACAGACAACCAAGGCCTGGCCCCCAGCCCCCACCCCGGGGTTCCCAGCCTGGTGGGGAGGGGTGAACCCCAGCACCCTAGACTTTGGGAGCACGGGGGACTCACCTAACATGAAGCGGGGGTGAGGGGAAGTTCAAGGGGTGAAGCCTGAGCTGACTGATGGGTAGAGAGGTTTCTGGGTCACGAAAACAGCAGGGACATTTGGATGGTTCTAGAATATTCCATGACCTCTGGGTGACTTCACTCTGCTTTCAGAGCCTCACCTGTTGAATCTCCGGCTCACACCAAAGTGTGGGTCCCTTCAGCTGAGGAGGGACAGACTCTCTGCGCCCTCTCTGCGCAAGTTGCCATCAGCCAGTGGGTTTTACAAGTTTTTCTTGTAGATCTCTTATACTTTGTTTCTTTTTCTGGTCTGAGCAGGGTGGGGTTGTGGATACGGGATGCAGTTGAGGCAGGGACTGTGTGGCTTTCCCCGGCTGCTAACTTCAAAGGGCTTCGGATGTGTCAGCCACTGTGATGTTTACAGGCTGGATGGCAACACCTCAGACTGTCCACTTAAGGGAGGGCCCCGCCTCTCTGTCAATTGTTGAAGTTTTTAAAAACCGAGTATCAACATTAAAGAATTCTACTAAACGCCTTTTCAGTCCTCTTGAGATTTTATTTTTGGTTCTGTTCCAGATAGGATATACTTCTAATACTTTGTACTTTCCTGCCACAATGTGTTACACAAACCCACTTGGGAATTCCTGTACGTGCGTGTCGCTTGCTTGTAGGAGTTTGTCTCCTTAAGTGTCTTCATTTTTGTTTAATGTTTATTTTGAGAACAAGCGAGTGCTCACACACGTGTGGGAGGGGCAGAGAGCAAGAGCATCCCACGCAGGCTCTGCACTGTCAGCACAGAGCCCATGGAGATCGTGACCTGAGCCAAAATCAAGTGGGACATTTAACCGACTGAGCAACCCTGTGCCCCAAGTGTGTTCGTGCGTTCTTTCCTTCTTTCTAACTGCAGTGCTTGTAAGTACAGTGTTTACTGTTGTGTCCCCACGTCTAGCATGGAGTACATACTCCGTAAATGTTCCTGAAGAAATTTATAATCGCCACATACCAGTGCAAAGCAAAGCCCTGTTAAGTACATCCACGTTGCTGTGTGGCCATCACCACCTCCACCTCCAGCATTTTTTTTTTCTATCTGCGAAACTGAAACTCTGTCCCCATTAAATGACAGCCCCCCATTCCACCTTCCAGCAGCCCGTGGCAACCACGATTCGACTTTGTCTCGATGCTTCTGACTTAGGTGCTTCCTCGAAGTGGGATCCTACGGTGTTGGTCTCTGTAACTGGCTTCTTGCGCCCGCATCGTGTCCTCGGCGTTCAAGTGCAGCAAATGTCAGGATTTCCTTCCCTTTTAAGGAGAGTGTCTCATCCGTTTGCTCATCCTTTCATCCATCTACAGACATCTGGGTTGTTTCTACCTTTCAGCGACTGCGAGTGATGCTGCTACAAACAACAGATGTACCGCTCTCTGTGGGAGTCGCTACTTTGAGTTATTCTGGGTTTGTACCCCAGGGGTGGGATCACATGGTGATTCTCTGGTTAATTTTCTGAGGAACCATCACAATGTTCTCCATGGTGGCTCTATCATTTCTGCACGTCTCCCAACAGTGCACAAGGGTTCCAATGTGTCCACATCCTCGTGCACACTTACTATTTTTTTTTTAGAGTAGCCATCCAAATGCGTGTGAGGCCATAGGTCTTTGTGCCTTTGATTGACATTGCCCTGACGATGAGTAATACTGTGTATCTTCTCACATGCTTGTCGGCCGCCTGGGTGTATTCTTTGGAGAAATGTCTGTTTAGGTCTTTTGACCATGTTTTTTAACTTTTTGTCATTTATTGTTAGTGATCTCTATACCCAGGTGGGGCTTGAACTCACAACCTCAAGGTCAAGAGTGGCCTGCTCTACCGACTGAGCCGAAGAGGTGCCCGTCCTTTGACCATTTTTAAATTTTTAAAAATTGTCTTTATCTTTGAGAGAAATAGAGGTGTAAGCAGGGGAGGGGCAGAGAGAGAGGGAGACACAGAATCTGAAACAGGCTCCAGGCTCCGAGCTGTCAGCACAGAGCCTGATGCGGGGCTCAAACCCACCAGCCCTGAGATCACAACCTGAGCCGAAGTTGGACCCTTAACCGACTGAGCCTCCAAGCCACCCCTTGATCATTTTTAAATCAAGTTATTATGTTGTTGGTGACTTTGCAGGAGTTCTTTCTACATGCGGGATATTTACCCCTTATCAGGTATAATTGGCAAATATTTTCTCCCATTCTACGTGTTGCCTTTATATTCTGTTGATAGTATCATTTTGTGCACAGTAGTTTTTAATTTTGATGCAGTCCGATTTCCCTGTCTTTAATTGCATGTGCCTTTGGTGCCCTCTCCAATAACCTGGCAGATCCAAGGTCATGAAGCTTTCCCCGTTTTCTGAGGGTTTCCTAGCTTTACTTTTGGTATTTAGGCCTTTGATCCATCTTGAGCTAACGTTTGTATATGGTGTGAGATAAGGGTCCAGTGTCATCCTTCGGGATGTAGACAGCCATTCCCCTCCCACAGTCTGATGTAAAGATGGCACTTTGTCCACTGAATGGTCTTGACACTTTTGTCAAAAACCATTTGACCACATAGACGAGGGTTTACTTCTGGGCTACTTTATTATATTCCATTGGTCTGTACATCTGTCTTTGTGTTAACACCATACTGGTTTTTTTGTTTTGGGTTTTGTTTGTTTGTTTGTTTCAGAGAAAGAGCATGAGCAGGGGAGAGGGAGAGAAAGGGGGCGGAGGACCTGAAGCAGGTTCTGTGCTGACAGCAGCAAACCCAACGTGGGGCTTAAACTCACATATAGTGAGATCATGATCTGAGCTGAAATGGACGCTCAACCGATTTGTACCATACTGTTCTGATTACTGTAGTTTTGTCTTGAAGCCAGGAAGTGAAAGACCACTACCATTGTTCTAGTTCAAGATCGCTTTGGCTATTTGGGGACCCTTGAGATGCTATATGAATTTTATGGTGTAGGGTTTTTTTTTCTGTAAAAAGAGCATTGTGATTTTGATGGGGGTTCCTTTAAATCTGTAGATCATTGAGTAGTATTGACATCTTAATGGTGTTAAGTATTCCAATCCATTAACATGGGATATTTGTACATTTATTTGTATCTTCTTTAATTTCTTTCAGTGACGGTTCAGTTTTCAGTGTACAGGTCTTTTAGCTCCTTGGCTGAGTTTATTTCTAAGTATTTTATTTCTTTTAATACTATCGTAAATGGAATTTTTTAAAATTGCCTTTTCTTACTTTCCTTTGATGTATAGACACATAATTGATTTTTGTGTTGACTTTGTATTCTGCCACTTTGCCAAATTTATTAGTTCTAATAGGATTGTGTGTGTGTGTGTGTGTGTGTATAATCTACAGGGTTTTCTACAGGTACATAGGATATATATAGATAGGTGTGTATGTGTATACACACATATATAGAGGACAGTGATTGTTTCTTCCTTTCCAATTTGGATGTCTTTTATTTCTTTTCCTTGCGTAATTGCTCAGGCTGGCATTTCTATTATTCTATCAAATAGAAGCCAATATAGACATCCCTGTCTCATTACTGATCTCTGAAGAAAAGCTTTCACTCTTGCCCTATTGAATACGTCATCTATGGGGACACCTGGCTGGCTCAGCTGGTTGGGCATCTGATTTCGGCTCAGGTTGTGATCTTGCAGTTTGTGGGTTTGAACCCCACATTGGGCTCTTTGCTGTTGGCATGGAGCCTGCTTCGGATCCTCTGTCTCCCTCTCTCAAATATAAACATTTTAAAAAAATGAATATGTAATCTATGGGCTTTTCCTGTATACCCTTTATTAGTTGAACTAGTTACGTTCCTGCCTCAGTTTGTTGAGTGTTTTTGTTGTGAAAGGGTACTAAATTTTTGTTCAGGGGTTTTCTCTGCATCAACTGAGGTGATCATGTGGATTTTGTCCTTTGTTCTCTTACTGTGGTGGACTGAATAATTTCCCACGTTGACCCATCCTTTCATTTCAGAAATAAATCCCACTTGAATTCTGTTTGCTAGTATTTTTATTTATTTTTGAGGATTTTGTATTTATATTCATCGAGGATATTGGTCTGTAGTTTTTTTTTTTTTTTTTATGTTTATTTTTGAGAGAGAGAAAGAGCGGGAGAGGGACAGAGAGAGAGACACACACAGAATCCAAAGCAGACTCCAGGCTCTGAGCTGTCAGCACAGAACCCAATGTGGGGCTCAAATTCACGAACCTTGAAATCATGACCTGAGCTGAGGCTGGACACTTAATCAACTGAGCTACCCATGTGTCCCTGTAGTTTCTGTTTCTTGAAGTATCTTTTTTTTAAATTTTTTTTTAATGTTTTATTTATTTCTGAGAGAGAGAGAAAGAGCGGGAGCAGGGGAGGGTCAGAGAGAGAGGGGGAGTCACAGACTGAAACAGGCTCCAGGCTCTGAGCTGGCAGTCAGCACAGAGCCCGACGCGGGGCTCGAACCCACGAACCGCGAGATCATGACCTGAGCGAAAGTCGGACGCTCAACCGACTAAGCCACCCAAGTGCCCCTGTTTCTTGAAGTATCTTTATCTGGCTTTGGTATAAAAGTAATGCTGACCTCATAAAATGGATGTGGAGATGTTCCTTTTGCAATTTTTGGAGAATTTGAGGAGGACTACTTTTAATTCTTTAAATGCTTGGTAGAATTCACCAGTGAAGTCATCTGGTCCTGGGCATTTTTTTCTTCTTCTTTGTGAGGAGGTTTTTGAATACCAAGAATATTTCAATATTCTCGCTAGTTATAGATCTGTTCACATTTCTGTTCCTTCATGATTCCATCTCAGCAAATTATATGCTTCTAGGAATTTATTCATTTCATCTGTGTTGAACAGTTTGTCATACAGTTGTTCATGCTCCTAAAGTCCTTCTGATTTTTGTTAAAATTGGTCACAATGTCTTGTATTTCACTTGTGATTTTAGTTGAGTGCTTTTCTTTTTTTAAAGTTAGCCAATCTAGCTAAAGTTTTGTCAGTTTTATTGCTCTTTAAAAAACATTACATTGATTTTCTATTTTTTATTTAATTTACCTCTGCACTAATGTTTGTGATTTCCTCCTGTTAGTTCTGGGTTCAGTTTCGGGTTCAGTTTCATTTTTTTTTCTTTTGGTTCCTTAAGGTATAAAGTTAGTTGTTGATGTGACATCTTTTTTCATTTAAGCATTTATAGGAAAAGAATGTAAATTTCCTTTTTGGCACTGCTTTCTCTAAATCGGATCGTTTTGGTATGTTGCATTTTTATTTTCATGAGTCTCAAGATATTTGCTAATTTGGGGCACCTGGGGGGGCTCAGTCGGTTAACCATCTGACTTTGGCTCATGTTCTGACCTCTCGGTTCGTGGGTTCAAGGCTCACATATGGTGCAAAGCCTGCTCGGGATTCTCTCTCTCAAAATAAACTTAAAAAAATAGATCTATTGGCTAATTTACCTTGTGGTTTCTTTGACCCATTCATTGGTTAAGAGGGTGTTGTTTCATTTTGCACAACTTTTTTTTTCCTATTTTCCACCTATCTTTAGTTGTCGGTTTCTTAGGAATTTTCACCTTGACTGGTAAAACATAGGTGGTGTGATTTCAGTCATGAAGAATGCTTTATGATTTTAGTCGTCAAAAATGCGTTAAGACTCCATGTATTTTGTGGCTTAATAGATGGTCTATCCTGGAGAATGTTCTCTGTGCACTTGAGAAAAATCTATATCCTGCTATTGTTTGGTGGAGTTGTGTGTATGGGTCTGTTTGATCCAGTTCTCTTATGGTGTTCAGATCCTCTACTCCCTTCCTAATCTCTGGTTCCACCCATGGTAGAAAAAGGGTGGATGCGGGGGGGGGGGGGGGGGGGGGGGCTCGGGGGGGTGGAGGCTCTCTCAGTGTAGAGCCTTTTCTCCCTTCCATTCTGCCCATGTTTGCTTCAGATAGTTAGAACCTCTGATGTCCGGTGCATATTCTTAAAATCATTAGATCTTCTTGGTGAATTAATCCTTTCATTGTTAAATGTCCTTTCCCCTCCCTTGTAACAGGTTTCTTTTCTCTTTTTAATTATATGTGTCTGATAGGCACCTAGCCACCCTGCTCTTTTGGTCGTTATCTGTATAGAGCATCTTTTTCTATCCTTCGGCTTTCAACCTCTAAGCGTCCATAGGTCTAAAGTGTGTCTCAGATGGCATCAAGTGATTTACCAGATTTTTCAGCTCCAGAATGTGTTTGGTTCCTTATTACGATTTCTCTCTCTTTGCTGATATTCTCATTTTGCTTAGACATTGTTTTCCTAATTTCATGTGGTTGTCTGCCCACCTTCTCCTGCAGCTGACCGAGCACATTCAAGCCCGAGGCCAGTTTTTCTCGAGAGCTTTCTGGAGGTTTACTGTGTTCCCTCGAATGGGCCCTGCCTCCCTGTTTCTTTGTTATGTCTTGTCACCTTTCGTTGAAACTGGGCGTCTGCAAAGGCATCCACCTCTCCCAGTCTTTGCAGACTGTCCCTGCGCGGGGGAAGACCCTCACCAATCAGACTATGTAAAGGCTCCGGGTTCTCTCAACCTTTTGTGGGAGGGGGGTTGTATCTTCCCTGGGCCTGTGTGTAGGTTTTAATTTCACATCCCCAATATTCACAGTGTCTTTAAAGGTCTTCATTTCCCCAGGAGCCTCACCCCTGCTTCTTCTGAGGGGTCTAGATACAGGATTGAATTCCTCTGCCCAGATCTGCCCCCACCCCCCGCCGGTCTGCAGCCCTCTCTTGGACGCGCACCCATAACTGCTGTCAGCAGCCTCCCCCCACCCCTGCACGCTGCCGTTCCCGCCCTCAGCACCCTGAGCCAGGAGAGACGAAGCCTGTCCCTCCGGCAGCTCCCCAGACAGGACACAGGAAGCACGTTCTACACTTGCTCTTCCCTCCTGAGGGAGGACTCGGTTGGCTTCCTTGAAACTGTCCTGTAACAGGCAGGCGACGACACGAGGGGGCCCCACGGCTCTGCCTTCAGCATGTTCTGGGTCAGGCGGCTGCTGCTGGAGCTCCCACGAAGCTACTTGGGTCCATTTTGTTATGCGTTTGGTGTGTCCTCGGAGGTCCGAGGGTCGTGACTTCCTGTGCTTGTGCCTCACCAGGGTCCCTTCTGTCGTCTGCATTGTCATCAGGATGTTTCCAGGGGCGCCTGGGTGGCCCTGTCAGTTGACCGTCTGACTCTTGATTTTGGCTCAGGTCATGATCCCAGAGACGCGGGATCGAGCCCCGCGTGCCGAGTGTGGCGTCTGCTTGGGATTCTCTCCCCCCCATACTCATAGTCTCTCACTCTCTCTTTAAAAAATTAAAGAGTTGTTTCCAATACATTATTAGATATGTCACCAGAAGGGTTCTGAATTACCTCGATGTCGTTAGTACAGTGTTTTAAATGCCATCCTTGGATCCCAGAGACTGTGGACTTTGGTTTATGAATACATCAGTAGCGTCTGTTTCCAGTGTGAAGCTGGGCTCCCTCCTCTCCAGGCACTGGCCTTGGGGCTTGTTCCTGTCTTTCTTCTTCGTTCACAGGAGTTGGGAAGAGAAGGGTTTCGTCTTCCTGTTCTGGAACAGTTAGGGTAAGTTCTCTCAACCTGCCTCTAACGTGATGTGGGCCTGGTGTTTATTTAGAAATAAGTTTTAACTGTTAACTAGAGACTTGTAGAAGAGTTTCTTCCAATGATTACAGCCTCGGTAATAAGAGTACAATATCCAAACCGAGACACTGACATTGGTACAAGGTGTGTACCTAGTTTTGAGCTCTCCTTGCATGTGTAGATTTGTGTTACTGCCACCATCATCAAATTACACGATTGTTCCACCACGCAAACATCTCCCTCGGGCACCTCATCTTCCTCCATTGGGCCCGACCCCGGCGGCAGCTAACTTGTTCTCCATCATTTCCCCCCACGCAGCATAGGGCTTTTGAGATTCATCCAAGCTGCTGCCTGTACCAGTAGTGTGTTCCTTTTTATTTCTGAGTATATTCCATGGTAGGGAATATACTGTGCACCAAAGGTCAGCACTTTGGGCTGTTTCCAGGTTGGGGCTATTACAAATCATAGTGCTATGAATAATCATGTACAGGCTTTTGTGTGAAACGTAGGTTTTAATTTCTCTGGGATACATATTCAGGGATGCAACTGCTGGATCATATTTTGAGTGTGTTTTTAGCTTTTTTCCCAGAGTCGCTGTACCATTTTATATTTCCCACCAGCACTGTATGAGCTAACTAGTTTCTCTACATTTTTGCCAGCCTTTGGTTTCACTTTTTTTTTTTTTTAAACTGTTTTAATAGATACGTAGTGTTCTCATTTCCCTACTGGCTAGTACTGCTGAATATTTCTTCCTTGTGTCTATTTTCCATGCATATGTCGTCTTAGGTGAAATGTCTCCATGTGTTTTTCTCATTTTCTACTTAGATTTCTTTTCTTACTGTTAGATTTGAGTTATATATTCTAGACAGGCGTCCTTTATCAGATAGGTCGTTGGTAAATATGTTCTGTCTTTCTATTAACAAGGTTTTTCAAAGAACAACAAAAATTAATCTTGAAGAAATCTATTTTTTTTTTCCTTTGGTGTCCTAATGACTTCACTAAGCTTTGCATGTTATCTTTTAGACAACATTTTAGTCTATAGATTCCAGTTGACTTGTATTCAACCTAGGTCTTGAAAGTTATTAGTAACCTGCCCCAAGCTGTTGCGTGACCTCTCAGCCTCTACTGGATCTGCCAGTTTTGGCTTCTTGTTCATACTTAGTTACAGTTTTCCCCCTCTGGATCCCTTCTAGTCATTTCTTCCTGCTTGATTCATTTCTCTTGAATTTCTCCCCTCTGCTTTCCCTAGTTCACACACAGGGTCAGCCAACACTTGCTGCAAAGAATCGAACAGCGAATATTTTGGATTTTGTGGCCAGATCTGCAGTCTGTGTTGCCAATACTCTGCTAGCTAACTGCAGCCCCAAAGTAGCCACAGATGGTGTGTGAATTAATGTGTGTGACTTGCTCTGGCCCTTAAGTGAATGTCCTCTCGTGGGAAAGACATTTGCAGAGAGTTCAGTGCTAACAATCTGTTGCATTTTTTAAACCCCATATCATACGGGAGCCGGGTATAAAATCTAACTCTGTTAAATGCTTTAAGGGTGGAGTCTATCATCTGCCGCCCTTGCTGGTGGGAGATTGGTTGTCTGCTTGGTCCCCAAAAGACCATCTCTTGGCCACGCTGATGGGTCTTAATAGAGGTTTATGGACAGGATGTGGGATGCCTTGTGCTTTCTGAACCTGAGGTGTCAGATTTATGTTTTAAATTTCAGGGAATATTTTTCCTTTCCGGAAATTACTTTTGGAATCACACTTACCATTTTCAGTTTCTTCCATGTAGTCCATCCTCTAAAATTCTAGCATCTGAATGAAGGTCGTAGGTAGTGGGAAGGAGTCTTTGTTTTGATCAGATTCTACTCGGGGCTCTTGGGGACTCTCGATTAGTGGGTTTAGCCACCCTGGTGGGTCACCCTGATAACTACCATGTTCCTCTCCTCTGCCTCCAACAGGAATCTTGCCAGCTTGGTTGAGTAACTACTCCCCCATCCCTGATAGTTCATCTTGGTAATTTTCCATCCGCAGACCCCATCCCTGCTCAGCTCCGTCCCCACTGCTCCCTGTTGTGTTGAGCTGAGTCTGATCTCTCGCCCCTGCAGCCAAACCCCAAGGCGGTGATCCCTGCACCATGGTGCCAGTCCCTGAGTCCAGCCCACCTTACAGCCCTGGTACCAGTGGCAGGAATGATTTCCCCTTGAACAGGGATTCTACTCGCCATGCTTGGTGCAGTGGTTGACTTCCAGCCCCCCGCAGTGGGCTTCAGCCACGGGAATCAGCATCAGGCGGAACATCGATTGACCCAGGGCTTTGCAGACATGGGAGAGCGTGTGCATTACAATCCCTGACCCTCAGATCTGTGCTTGTCTGACCTCCCACAGGGCCCAAGGCCTCCAAGATGACTTGGCTCACACACAGGGTGTCTTTGGGCTTCTTTTTCTCAGTAAGTAACCCTTGGCCCATAACTCGGTTTTTACTCTGAGCTCATGGTAGGACGACTGAGTGCCTTTCTCCCTCACGGGAGCTAAGAGAAAGGAAGGAACTAGTTTTCCTGTTGGGAGGGAAGGCACAGGTCAAGTGGGCAACTTACCACACAGGGGAGGAGGGTCCAGGGGCACGACGCCCCGGGCACACAGGTGGATGGAGGTGGCAGCTAGGTTGCAGGCAGGGTACAGCTCCCGGGTACCTGCAACACAGGTGTCCTGCGTGCACCAGTTGAGGAACAGGGTGGGCTCCACCTGCAATCCAGCACCCAGAGTCAGGGTCCTTGCCCACCGCACTGAGGAGGGGCACAGGCCGCCTTTGGCCTCTGGTCTACCTGCTGCATGGCTTCCGCTGGGGTCCACACCCAGCCTCACACTCACCACCCTGAAGCAGGGTCCCAGGCACAAATGGGGGTCCTAGAAGAAGGCGCGGCAGGTGGGGCTCTGTTCTGGGCACTCTGGGGCTTTCTCCCTGGTCTTACAGTCGCTTCCCACCTGGGCCTGTCTTCTCCCGGGCATGTAGAAAAGGGGCATGGGGTTCCAGAGTGGGGGGCCACCCCCGAGTCTGAGCAGCTGGGTGGAGAGTGGACATGCAGGTGGGCAATCTCTGCCCGCAGCCACAAGCCTGGTGACGGTCAGCCCCCCAGGGGAAGAGGGGCTGGCCCGGCAGCTCACCTGCCAGGCGCGGGCGACGGTGTGGTCCGGGAGCATCGGCTCTTTGGCTGCCTCATTGTCATTGGTACCCAGGAGGCCAGCAGACACGCCTGTGGGGAAAGGGGGACAGGTGAGAGCCTGGCCAGACCCTCCACACGTGACTCCCACACCCCCACCCTGGCTCTAATCCTCCATCAGAGGGAGAGGAGGGAGGGAAGCACTTGGGCCCCTCCCCCTGCCCTACATCGCCATCCTGAGCGGCCCTGGGGCTGCCTGACTAGATCAAGGGGAGCATGTGAGGTCCGCCCGTCCTAGAGAAGGGATGGAATATGCGGTCAGAGAGGCCGGAGCTCACATCCTGGTTCTGTGGCTCCCGGTGGACGGAACGGAGACCAAGTTCCTCAACCTCGGTCACGTCTTCTGTACCACAGACAGCAGCGGGGATTACAGCACCAGAAACAGGCCAGTGGGTGGCACGGAGCAGCATGGCCCCCGTGCTGGGTGTGACCAAGCAGAGAGAGACGGCCTCTGACCTTGGCCTGCTCGCAGGCCTGCTCAGGTTCCGAGCCCCAGGGAGCAGCGTGACGGAGTCCCCAGGCCCCCAGCCTCGCGCAGACCCCGAGTGCACCCCCCCCAAGCAGGGATCCACTGCCCTCAGCCTTGGACATGGACTGTGGGCTCTGTGAGGCCCTCCCCACCAGCCCGGAGGCCACTGCGGGGGGCCCGGACCCACCGTGAAGCCAGGGGCCCAGAGTGAGGCTACAGAGGCCAGCTCGCACATCACACATGATGGAGACGCCGTCCTCACTGGCCATCTGGACCCTGGGGATGTCCCTCCTCATCGTGGCAGGTGGCAGATCGACATGCAGACAGCTCTCCGTCGGCAGGGAGGACCCTACAGCCTGGGGCCAGACACGGGCTGAGGGGGACAGAGGGCAGATGGGGCTGGGACCCAGGGGTGTAGATGGGACAGGAGGCAGGAGAGTGTCCTCCCTCTGGGCCCCCTGCCCACTCCCCCCCCCCCCCCGCAGCTGCATGCTCACCTGTAAGCTCGGAAGAAGACCAGGGAGATGTGGTTGAGCGCCACAGCCACGAGCCCCGAACTGGCGAGAACGTGGTGTGGGCAGAGTCCTGGGCCAGCAGCGGGCCCCGAGGCTCCACCCCTGGCCGGCGAAGGTCACCACGTGCCTGGCCCCGGCCACCTCCGCGTGGTCTGGGAAGAAAGGGTCCCAAGGAAGGTGAAGGGCAGCCCACGTGGGGAGGGGGGTCTGTCCCCACATCCTCTTCCCCCCCCCCGCCCCCCCGATGTCAGCCACCTGTAGCCAGGTGAGCAATAAAAAGCAACAAAGGACTCCTATGTGCACAAACCTGGTGGGGGGGTGGAGAGGGATGGCTAAGAGATACTGGGTGTCTTTTCAGGAAATGAAAATGTTCTAAAATTCACTGTACTGACAGGTGTGTATCCCTGTGAATCTACTCAAAGCCACTGAAATCTCTACTTGAGTGAAATGTGTCTCAATGAAGCTAATGTAAAGTATCATCTTTATAAAACACACACAAACCTATGGCCAAACCCTCTTCCAAGGTGGCCCAGAGAGGGGGACGGTCTGCGCCATCGGGCCACAGCTGCCGCTGGGCAGGGGCAGGGACAGGCGGGCAGCGGGCAGCACACCCCAGGCCTGGCAGCTGCTTGCTCACCCAGCCTCACAGGGCAGTACGAAAGCCCCGTAGTCAGCTCTCTGAGCTGAAGGTCACAGGCCTGCCCAAGGTCACACACAGGGGGACCTCTGAGACCCAGCTGCTGCCAGGCACAGAAAGTGCCCATGAGTCCAGGAAGGCTGGCCCCTGCTCGTGCCCTGAGCCTCAGCCTCCCCACCGTGCGATGACAATCACCCCGTGCCGAGATCCCCCGCACGCCCAGGCCGCGGCTGCCACGCCTGCCCATGGACTTCAGATCAGCCCTGTCCCCCCAAACTGCACACATGCCTGTGACCCACAGCAGGGAGCCACGTTGCCACCGTCCCTCAGGGGAGGGGGAAACCAAGTCCCAGAGCGGCAGGCCACCAGGCCTTGGCCACCCCGGGGCAGGAGCCGGACACAAACGCCCCCCAGGGGCCCTAAGCCCTCACAACCGCATCTGGTGCTGGCACAGCCCGGCTGCAGGCCCTGCCTGACCTAGAGTCTGGGCTCAATTACCGCTTTCCGGAGCAGGGCGGGAGCTGGCCCGTGCCCCACGCTGCTGGGCCCACTTGTGCGTCGGGCCCCAGGCTCGGGCGCTCATGCTTGGGACAGAAGCCTGGCCCTGCTGCCCAGCACGAGGCCAGGACGACCAAGGGAAGCCCTGTACCCTCCGGGCCCCACAGTCCCGCTCTGTCCACCCCTGCAGGGGCCTGCGGCCACATCCCACAAACCAGGGGGGCTTCCTGGGGTGGGGCACGGGACTCACACTCGTGGGGGCTCCCCAGCAGGCGCTGCCTGAGCCGGTAGTACTCAGCCAGCACACTGGTCCCGTTCATGGCACGGAAGGGCAGCGCCAGCTTCTCCACCAGGTAGCTTGTCACCCGGGCCACAGCCAGGGGCTCGTCCCCCACAGGCGGCAGCATCACCAGCAATGAGCAGTTCCTGGAAAGAGCATTGAGGAGGGGGGAGATCCCTGCCAGAGGGAGGGGTCTCTGCGTCCAGAAACAGGGAAGGGGGCAGGAGAGGCTGGGGTGGACATGGCGGCCTCACTGCCAGGCCACCCAGGGCCTTGGGTCAGCTGGGGGCACCTGTGTGTGAACCCCGAGGGATGAGGGGGCCGGCCTCTGGGGCTCCTCAAGAGAGGTGCACAGGGGGCACCAGAAACACGGGAGAAATGGGGGATTAGGGCCCAAGGGGACCCTGGGGATTTCACAGTCACAGGTGGACCCCGAAACTTAGGACGGCAAATGGGGTCAGGTCGACCTCATGGGGACTGTGGGAGCAGAGAGGGCCCAGCACACGCTGGAGTGGGAGGTGGACGAGAACTATTTCACATCCTCCACTTGGGCCAGAGGACTTTGTCCGCCCCCCCCAACCCCCCCGAGACCCTGGGGACCTGAGGTGTGCGGCCAGAGGTAGCCTCAAAGGCCTCCCTACCACCTGCGTCCTTCTTACAGCACAAGCGCCCAGTGGGGACCCTCAGCCGAGACCGCCCCAGAGAGCCCCGACTCGCTACACCGTTCTTCAAGAGAGCGGACACCCCGCCTGCTTTGCAACTTCCCTCCAGCCAGGGCGGTGGGAGCATCACTGGTTCCTAGGAGGGGAAACTGAGGCACAAAGCACTGACTGACCAGAACTGCCCGACTTAGAGCTGCATTCAGGCCCTGTGGCCCTGGGAGAAGGGATTCACTGCCATTCTAAGCCCCCGACAGATGGCGCCCCACCCCTGGCCCATGAGGGGAGGGGATGCAAGCGCCCCGGACCCTGCGCCGGGGCTGTTTCTGCTGCTCCAGGGCTAGTCACCTCTCTGATGATTCCCAAACTGCGGTACGTCCAGCCCAGGCCTCGGGCATCAGCTGCAATGGGCATTTCCGGCGGGAGTCCCCACGGCATCTCAAGGTCAACACGCCCTCAACGGCCCCCTGTCTCCACTCTCGGTGACTAGACTGAATACAGGCCCCCAAAGCCATCCCAGTGCTGGAGACCTAGGACTACGTAACTTACGTGGCCGGACGCACTTAGCAGGTATGACAGGGTTAAGAATTTTTGAGACGGATTATCCAGGGAATAATCCCAAAAAGGCAGGCAGGGGGCTCAGAAGAACGAGAGGGGAGGACACAGGTTGGAGAGGAGGCAGTGCTGGCTTCAGAGCTGGGGGGGCAGCTGCGGGGGGAGGTGAAGGACAGGGTGCTCCCCTCGGGCTCTGCAGCAGGGTCAGCATCCTGCCTGGGGCCCCGCTAAAAAGTGATTCCAGGCTTTGGACCTCCCAACTATAGGAGGATATATCTGTTGTTTGCGCTCTCTCTCTTTAAATATGTGTTTATTTTGCAGCTCGAAGGCGGACCGAGGATCCTAAACCGGTCCTGAGCTCAGCCTGTCAGCACAGAGCCCAACGCGGGGCTCAACCTCAAAAACTGCAAGATCATGACCACAGCACAAGTTGGATGTTCAACCAACTAAGCCACCCAGGCCTCCCGAATCTGTGTCGTTTTAAGCCATCCAACTGGCGCATGGTTTGCTAGAGCAGCCACAGGTCACTAATAAAGCCGCAGTCCGCCTCCACCGGTCCTTCCCCAGCGCTCCACCCGTGGGCTCTCGCTCTTTCCACGGGCAAGGCCAAAACCTCGGGCGCCGGCCGTTTCACCCCCGGCTGCAGCCTTGTTAGCAAACCTACAGCCTTGACCCTAAAACCACATCCAGACTCTGACCACCTCGCGGCCCCTCCACGGCCTCCATGGCCCAGCGGAGCCACGGTCCCATCTCGCCTGGGCAGCCCCAAGAGACAAGCACTTTATTATTTTTGTAAGTGGGACCTCGCGTGAAGCAGGGAGCCCAACGCGGGGCTTGAACTCATGACCCCGAGATGAAGACCTGAGCTGAGACCAAGAGTCGGATGCTCAACCGACGAAGCCACCCGGGTGCCCCTAGACCACCGCCCTTTACTGGGCTGCACACCTCTATCCACGCCACCCCCCTGCCCTCCTCTTCAGTCTCACAACCAGGGCCGGAGGGATCTTATGAAGGGGACACAGGCCATGTCTTTCCTCAGCTCAAAATCTTGTGTGTGCTCCCGTCTCAGAGGAGAAGCCCAAGTCCTCACAAAGGCCCCAGGCCACGTGGATCCCTGTCACCTCGTGGGCTCTTACACCCTCTGCACCAGCCCCTCTGGCTTCCTCCAATTCCTCCAGCACAGCGGAGGCACATTCCCACCTCCGGGCCTTTGCACCAATCGTGCCCTCTGCCCGGAACTCTTCCCATGGTGTCCACAAGGCTCGCTTCCAGCCCGTGTCCAAATGCTACCTTGTCCTCAAAGCAGACCGTTTGAGGCACCGCCTCAAACGCACCCCAACCCGCTCATCCCGCCCTTTTTTTCCTCAAGCATTTACCACCTCACACACCCAATCAGAGGCTCTGAAACCAGGGGTCAGGGGCCAGATGCAACCTGGGTCCGGTTTTCAAACAGCCTGCAAGCTAAGAAGGGCTTTTATGGTTTTACAGGATTCTTGAAAAACAAAGACTAAGGGAGAGAGCATCTGGCCCACAGGCCTGAACCTTTTACTCTGGGGCCCTTTATAGGAAAGGTCTGCTGACCCCTGGTGTAGAAAAATCTAGTCATCTGCTCAGGGACGGTCCCAGGGGGTGGACTGTGGAGGGATCGGTTGAGTCCCGTGTTTTATCTACAGAACCTAAAACAGCTCCTGCTCAAAGGGATCCTAAAACATCTATGGGATGAAGTAGTAGCCCATCTCCCCGTCTGTAAAATGGACACTGCAGATCCATCTCGGGGGCAGCCCAGGGTGTTTGAGCCCAGTGTCCCACCTCGGGCAGGAAGGCAGGGATGGACGGATGGATGCCTGGTGGCCACTGTCCACGTTTCCCTCCGGCCGGACACATCCTGAGAAGCCATGGCAGACACCCGGCCCCGCAGGGCGAGCCGCGGAGCCTCGGGGCTGAGGACCCAGGAGCAGGAAGGCAGAGCTCAGCGCGGAGCCGGGCCCTGGTAGCCCCGGGCCCAGGGAGGGAAAAGGCCATGCCCACCCCTGCCCCACAGCACCAGGGGCACCGGGACCCCCGCGTGGTTCACAATCCCTACTGAGTGCACAAGGTACCTCTTAAATCCACACCTGGGGGCCTCAGAGGCCAGTGGCACCTGCCATCCCCATGGCTTAAAAAGTCCCGGTGCCAGGCCTCACACCCGGAGACCTAACTGACCCTGGTGGCCCCAGGGCCTTGGCATTCTGGGAACATCCAGTGTCCAGGTGTTTCCACCTGCAGGCCGTGTTTCCCGTAATTGCCTGAGAACCACACCAAATGTCTCCCCAGGATCAAGGAGACACTGTGGGGAGCCCGTGGCCGAAAATGTGGTCAGCGAGCAGTCGATCCCGACCCTTGGAGGCACCCAGTTAGAGCGAGGGCCAGATGCTGGGGCAGGGGAGGAACCGCTTTGTCTCAGGGTTAGGGACAGGCCGGAGGGTCCCATCCCCAGGGACTCTCTGGTCCCCATGGTGGTGCCAGTCTGCAGTTCTGGTAACTGCCACTAGGTGGCAGGGCCGTCTGGGCGGTGGTGGCCTCGCCAGAGAAAGCGCACCCTCCCCCGGGGCTGGGCAGCCCTGACCTGGCCACCCACCTCCAGCTCCCCCGAGAAGTCTGGTGCCCGAGGCCTGCTGTGGTGGCGGAGGGTCAGGCCGTGGTCTGGGTCCGGGGCAAGGCCCAGCTGACGGCGGGCACGCATCAGGGGCTCACCATGGCCCAGGGTGTGCTCCCCAGAGAGCCTGGGATGAGAGGGTGGGTGTTAGCAGGCAGGGGGGCAGAGGTGCAGGAGCTTCCTCTCCCCGCCATGCCTGGTCCCGACCACCTGAGCTGTCGCAGTAGCCTGCTGGGTCTCCCTTCCTCCAGTTCAGCCCCAGCCCACAGTCCCTCCCCCACTTGGTAGCCAGGCCTACTTTAAATATGCAAATCAGTCATTAGCCCCTTGCTCAAAATTATCTGCCTCCCCCACTGTACTGAGAAGAGAAGCTGGTCTCCTTGGCCTGGCCCATGGGTCACCATTATCTTCTTGACCTTGCCTCCTTGCTCTCTAAGGGCCGCCCTATGTTCCTCAAATAACCTAAGCTTATCCGGCCACAGGGCCTTTGCACTGGCTGTTCCCTGTGCAGAGTTTCCACAGTGTCAGTGACAGTACAATCCTGTGTCCTCTCTCCCTGCTTCCTTCCTTCAAAGCATTCACCATGCCTGAGTACTTATCATGCCTCTTGTTTAACTTTTCCATCCACTGGCATGTGAGTTCCAGGGGGTAGGGCACCCACTCTGTCCCTTTCAGCATCCTGTCCCTTCACCTAGAATGGGGCCTTGAGTAAAACCCACAAATATGCTCTCTGACTGAATGGATGAATGGGGTTGGCAAACTGGCTCAAGGGCCAAAGTTGACTTCCGCTTGTTCTTGTAAATAAATTTGTCCCGGAACATGGCCACACCCTTTTGTTTACATATATTTTATGAGAACACAGTTGAGTAATTATACCAGAGACCATATGGCTTAAAAAGCTAAAATGTTTGCTATCTGGCCCTTTATGAAAAATCTGACCCTGGGATGGATGGGAATATGGATGGATGGATAGACGGACAGGAGGATAGGCAGGTGGGGAGGGGGTGGATGGGTTGCTGGGTAGGTGGCTGAGTGTGTGGGTAGACGGATGGGTGGATTCATGGATTGGGGGGGAGGATGGATGGATGGATGGATGGATGGGTAGGTGGGAGGGTGGGTGGGTGGACGGACAGACGGGTAGGTGAGTAGGTGGATGGATGGATGGATGGATGGATGGGAGGAAGGACTGATCAGCCCAGGAAGAAGGGTAGGGGAAAGGGGTCCCAACGCCTTACCTCTAACAGCGATGAGGCTAAAAGCAGCTCCCATTTATGTGTCAAGCATCTTCCTGTGTCGCGTCTCTTAAGCCTCAGTCACCCTACACGCTGGAACCTATTGCTGCGTCTGCTCCTCAGGTGAAACACTGGACACTGAAAGCATGGCCCTGCCTACGGTCAGCCCGCCGACAAGCAGCTGACGCTGGCACCCAGCTCCCTCACACGCCCCCCCACCCCCGCGCTCTGCGGATGCGGTCATCTCTGCTCACCCCCCTCCACGGGCCCCTGGGCCCCTTCCCTGGGCCAGACTCACCCTGGGCAGGCCACAGAGCCCCAGGCGCAGGGAACGGTGCAGCTGGTGCGGGTGGCGGTCTCCAGCTCCCCCCGGAAGCTCTGGGTGGGGCGGGGGGCAGGGAGGATGCGCTCTAGCCTGGCCTCTACGAGCATCCTGTCGGGCTGGGACGGCCGGTGTCTCTGCGACGAGAGGGCACGTGAGGCAGGGGCTCATCCGTGAGAGGAGGGAACGGCCACGGCCAGCTGCAGACGGGAGACCTCACAGGGGGAGCGGGTGCGGAAGTCACCCTTAGCGCCCGGGCCGGCCACAGCAGACACTCGTACTCTGGGCAGGATGTCTGCTGGAGGCGCCAACGGGGCCGGGCCTGGGGGTCTCAGAACCCGGGGGCAAGACCCTGCAAGGATCAAGGTTGGCTTTCAGGGCTAGGTGTCCCCATTTCTCCACAGCCCAGTCCCCACCTCAGCTGCACAGTGATGCCAAGAAGACCCTGACCCAGACGCCTCCAGGAACCTGAACTACTCCGCTGTCCCCCCCAAAAGCCCACTGCACACCAAGGCTCACCGTGCAGACATGGGCTACTCATGGTCCCGCAGCATGGCTAGCACTTGCACCCAGGACCGCGTGGCTTCAGAGACCAGCGCCTTCTACAGCACAAGGGGCCGCCCTGGGGTTTACCTGCCTGGGACCCGGCTTTCCTGGCCTGGCCTCGGAGGTCAGGTTCTGCCGCACCCGGCGGCCGGCCCAGGACTGATGGAGCCGCTCACTGAACGCGGCCAGGGTCTGTGTTAAGGCCCCACAGGCCCCGAGGGCGCCCAAGCCCCAGGAGTTCCGGAACTGACTGGAGATGGAGTGTGGAACCCCGGGCCAGCACAGGGACCCCGAGTTAGGAAACGCAGTCCCGCCAGCGCCTGCCTGCCCCAGCGAGGCGGCCAGGCAGCCGTCCCCGATTGAATCGTACCCCGAGGACCTGCCGGTCAAGGCCAGGTGCAAGGTCACGGGCTGCCCTCTGTCCGGGACCAGCTGCACCTGCGTGGAGATGGAGGCTGGTGAGGGGGTGGGTGGGGCAGAGAAGAGGCTGATGGTCCCCGCCTGTGTGTGCCCTGCAGGTCAGGGCGGAGTGATGTGGGGGTAGAGTGGGGAGGGTGGCCCCCTGCCCACCACTGGAGGCAAAGTCCCTGTCCCTGCCCAGTCTGCAAGCGCTCCACTCCGAGCCACGCCCTACGCCCCGAGCCACGCCCTACGCCCCGAGCCACGCCCTACGCCCCGAGCCACGCCCTACGCCCCGAGCCACGCCCTGCGTTCTGAGCCACGCCCTGCGCCCCCGAGCCACGCCCTACGCCCCGAGCCACGCCCTACGCCCCGAGCCACGCCCTATGCCCCGAGCCACGCCCTGCGTTCTGAGCCCCCCCCCCCCCCCCCCCCCCCCCGTTCAACCTCCCAGAATGCTATTCCTCCAGCTTGCCACAGGGTGGCTCCCTCTCACTTGTGAGTCCTCAGCTGACCAGACACTTCCTCCAGGAGCCCCTCACTGACCACTCCATCTAATTACTCTCAATCTCAGGCACCTCCCTGCTTTCTTCACGGTGCTTATGACAACTCTTTTAATTTTTCCTCAGTCATTTGCTTGAATTTTAGACAGCATCTTTGGCCTGGCACACAATGGCTACTGTCTGCACACACTGGTCTACAGTCTTCCATTTCACAGCTGAAGAAACTGAGGCTCAGAGAGGGTCCACGAGCTGCCCAAGGCCACCCATTGGGTTGAGGAGTCCATCTGCCCTTGCCCATACCCCTGAAGTTTCTGACCAAAGGGGTGTATAAATGATGACTTAGACCTGCTTGTAAGCTCTTCAAAATGCACGACTGTGCACCTCACACTTCACTTCCTGATATGCAGTAGGTGCTTAATAAGGTACTGACAAAGGAATGAATGAACAAAGGACCGCTTGGGGTCCCAAATTTCTGGAATCCATGATTCTAGAGGACTCCATCACAATGACAGACAAGCAGAACCTTCTCCCCCTCCCCCCCACTCCACGCCTGGGGCTCAGCCCTGCAGCTTACCAACCTCACCAACCCCTAACACCCTCACCGCAGGCACCGCAGGCACCGCAGATGCTCCCCGCTCACCTGGCGGCTCTGTGTGCTACCCCTGCCCTCAGCAAGGCCACTGGCCTCCAGGCAGGACCAGGAGAGGTTGAAGGGGTGAGCCAGGGCCAGGCGGGGGGCCAGCCTGTCCTTCCCCAACTGCAGGGAGGAGGAGACCAGCACCTGGGGAGGGGGACAGGCTGAGCCGGAGGCCTCGCCCAGAAGGGCATTCCCCTCCCTACCCCGTACAGACCACCTTCTCCAAGTCCAAGAGCATGAGAGCAGCTGGTTCTGAGCACCAAACTCCCAGGCCTGCGGGGGAGCCCCGGAGAGATTCAGCCCATTCTGCAGAGAACAAAGTTGAGGCTTGCGGAGGAGGAGGCAGGGACAGTGTAGGATGGAGATGGAGCTGAGGATGGTGATGAGGACACAGGCATCAAGGGGTTAGAACGGCAGTCCTGCCTTCCACGAGCTGTGTGACTCCAGGCAAGTCACTGTACCTCTCTGAGCTTCAGTGGCATCTCTGAAAGCGGGGCTGCCATACCGGCACATGATAAGCCTTCACCAGGCGCTGCCCACTGGTGTTCCTGGTGTTGCTCAGGCTGTGCTGGAACCCAGAGGCCACTCCCTGCCCCGTGCCTTCCCCACAGTCCCATGGGGCCTGCAACCATGGGCAGGCCTGGGCCCCGAGTCCCTGCTCGGGCTACAGGCAGAGTAGACTTCCCGGGGTCTCCGTCCAGCCCGGACACCCACCTGGTCCTTGCCGTCCCAGCCCATGGCCAGGCGGTCCTGGCGTGCACGTCGTGAATGCTCGGAGGTCAGGCTGAGGCGGCAGTGTCGCGGCACGGGGAGGCGCAGCAGGTGCGTGAGCCCCACTGGGCAGGGGTGCGGGGGGGGCGGGCGGAGAGGGCCCAGGGGACCTTAGCAGACACGGCGACCACCTCGAGCAAGGTTGCCGCCAGGAGGGCCACGTGCCCGGGTAATCCACACAACGTTCAGAAGCTGCACCTTACTGGGTCACCAGGCCCCTCAAGCCACCCCTTCGCCATCCCTGGGAGATCCCCAAATCTCTCGAGACTCTGCCCTCGTGCATCGAGAGATGGAATCTGTTCCCCCTGCCCTTGAACCTTGCGACTTATTAATACGATTTGGGGAAGGTGATGCTGTCACATCCCAGCCCAGGCTCTGAGAGGCCTCGGCTCTGTCTGGCCCCCTGGGAGCCCCTCCCTGGCGCCATGGCAGCCAGCCCGCCCCCCAAAGAGTTGGAGAGCCCAGCCAAGGTCAGCAGCGGCCCGTCCCCAACCTGATGCTTACTGGTGCAAGCCACTGCATGGGGGGACAGCTGTCACTCAGCAAAAGCTGCCTGGTCCACCTCCCACCCCACATCCTGACACTCCCGGGTTACCCAGCCTGTGGTCATTCCGTCCTGGGGTGGGACACGGGGCTGTCCCCATAGCTGCGGCTGCACACCGGGCAGCCTCCTTGCCCAAGATGGTCCTCCCTCACCCTCTATGCCGGGTCTATCTGTCCTGACCTCTTGCAGGCCTTGACCCCTGCTTGTGAGACCGTGGGTGGGTCCCGCCTTCTGAGGTCCCTGGGAGGGGCCATCTGAGACTCCGCGGTAGGGGCTGGCCACCTTGGGGACCTCTGAACTCTCTGGAAGGGTGCCCCCTGTTCCCATACGGGCTCCTGGGAGCTGTGCTCGGAGACGGTGCCGCTAGCTGCTTAGCCCTGACCACATTCGTGCGCCCTGCGCTCACAGCCCCGGCCCTCCTTCCTCTCCGACCCTCAGAGCAGGTCCTCAGGCTGCCCGGCTCACCCCTGCACGCACCCCTGCACCCTCGTGTGCACACACGCACGCTGCCTCGGCGTACTGAGGGTCTACGCATTTCTTCTGCCTGGCAGGGCACACGTGGGGCGGCTGTGACCCGGGGGGGCCATCAGACCACCCAGCAGGCCGCGCCCCCGGGACCGGGGTCTGCACTCTGTCTCCCGCTCAGCTGGCGGGCAGATCGGGCTCTGCTCTATGTAAACGGACGGTCTGCGTGGCCCCACAGCCCCTTCCGGGGGGGCTGTTTCCTGGAGGACCTCGGGGGACCCAGGGGCCGTCGGTGGGGCTGCTGTGGGACAGCACTTACCCGCCCGCCCGCGCCAACCGCCCCCCAGCAATGCTCAGGGCTGCCCCTCCTTTCATACGTCCTGTCTCATCACTCAGGGGACTGTAACTCCAGGCTTGGGGCTGGGACCCTGCACGGCCGGGGTCCCTCAGCCCTCCCGCCTGTCTCCACCCCTCGCTCCCCTTCAGTGCACTCGGGCCACTCTGGCCTCGCTGCTGTTGCTCCAGCCGGCCCAGGCTTATTCCCACCTCAGGACCTTTGCACCTGCTTTTCCGTTTCCCCACGAGGCCCCTCCTCAGATCTTCACAGCCGGCTCCTTCTCCGTTCAGGGCTCAGCTTGGACGTTCCCTCCTCACACAGGCCTCCCTAGGCTGCCCCACCTACGGGAGCCCTGCACCCCCAAATCAGCCCTTCTCACTCTCGGAAACACCCTGCTGTGCTTTTCCTCATGTTCGCAGCCCTGCGCACTGGCCTCCTCCCTGCGGGCAGGGACCTGGGCCGTCTTATTTCCGGGTGGGTCTCCAGTGCCCGGAACAGCACCTGGGCTCAGCAAACACTCAATGATGGTTTGGGGAGTGAGTGGACCGGCCGCCCCTGCCAGGGCCCCTCAGACACTCACCCCGGAGGCCGAGGTCCCCAGAGGGTCTGGGGAAGGGCCCCTGGAGGCTCCCGTTGACGGTCACCACCTGCTCGTCCCAGAGAACCATCCGGCGCAGGGTGCGGTCCCGCGGGCTCCCTCCTACGAGGTCTGCAGGGCCAGGTCCCCGGGGACGGCGCCGAGCTGGAAGAGAAGGACGGCCCTGGGTCACCGGGCAGCCTGGTCCCCGCTGCTGCTCGCGGCAGAAAAGAAGAGGCGCTTCCAGAAGAAAGACAAGGGACGTTCGTGGGTCACTAGCAGGGTGTGCGGGCCCGGGGCTGACCGTGCGCTGCACGCGGGAGGCGCTCCTCAAATGCTTCGCGAGCAGGCACGGGGTGCAAAGACAGCCCACTGCCCCGCTTGACGCAAGACACCCGTTATTCCCCGTCCTGCGGCCGGCGGCTCCCTCCCTGGTCCACGCAGCGGCCCGAAGCATCTGACCTCATCACTTGGGCCACGTCCTCAAAAAGCTTCCGATTTCAGAGAGAACTAAATCCAAACGCCTCCCTGCAGCTTGCCACGAGCCCACGTGATCGGCCCCCCACGACCTCCTACCACATCCATAATCCCGCACTCTGCTCCAGCCCCGTGGCCATTCCTCAAACATCCCAACTCATTCCTGCCCCAGGCCCTTTGTGTGTGTTATTCCCTCTGCCTGGAAGGCCCTTCCACCAGATTTTCAAATGGCCAACACTTGCCTGTCGGCTGGGGCTAGCTCAACTGTCACCTTCTTTGTGAGGGTTTCCTGGCCACCTAATGAGCTCCCCCGCTCTCTATCACCCCACTTTATTTTTTCTACAGTATGTATCACCATCTGGAATATTTTCTTACTGATTTAGCCACTTGTGGGGGGAGTCCGTCTCCCTACTGGATGTACACTGGGTGAGAGGAAGGATCCGCCAATCCCACTCCAGGCGAAACCCTCTGCTTCTAGAGTAATGTCTGGCCTGGACCCTAGAAAGGGCTCGATAAATAATGTGCAAGGGAAGGAGGGAGGGAGGAAGGGACAGATATAGGGACCAGCTGACAATCCATTCCGGCGACTCTCGCCGACTCCACAGCCCATGACAATTTCTCTTCTCTTGAAGCGCTGCCCCAGGAGCCCCCCAGCCTCGGGGGAGCCCCAGGAGGCCCCCAGCCTGGCTGCCCTCCAAGCACCTGGGGGAAGGTCTGCTCCAGCCTGATGATCCTGGTGAGACTGGCGTTCGCTGTCACCAGCCGGGTGCCCACGTGGACATGACGCTCTTCCACCGCCACGAAACCCGCGCTCTGGGCCTCCTGCTCGGAGTAGCGCAGCTGGGTCGGAGGAAGCGCAGGGAGAGACTGCGTCATTGGTTCCTGATGGGACGCTCACATCGATGCGGGCTCCAGGCTGGAGGCTCTGGCCCGACACACCCACAGCTTCCCGGACTGGGTGAAGTCTGATGAAATGAGGGTCCCGAGCCTCGGGTTAGGCTAGTGGGTGTGCCCATGCCAACAACCTCTCCAAGCCCTTCAAGCTGTAACACGGACTTGAAGGCAGCTACTAGCCCGGGGCTGTCAGGCAAGAATTCTGGTCGCGTTACTGTCGTGGACAGCAGGGGGCAGTCTAGCGCAGGGATCAACACACAGGCAGGGCCTGCAGACAGGTGCCCATTCTGGCTCTATGGCTGTCACAGGGGGTGGATGACCTCTGGCTAGTTCCTTAACCGCCTGAGTCTCTGCTTTCTAACCTGATAAATCGGGATAATGACACATTTTATTAACGTGTTGATGTGCAAAGTGTATGAAATCATGTGCTATCTTCCAGACTGGCTACGTAACAGAATCACTTAGGGCACTAGGCACAGATATAGATTCTGGGTTCCTACCTACAGCTTGTCAAAACAGAACCTCTGGGAACAAGGTGGAGAAATGGGTATTTTTACATTTTTTCTTAGAAAGAGCCTGCATGCAAGCAGGGGTAGAGGGCACAGGGAGAGAGAATCTTAAGCAGGCTCCACACTCAGTGCAGAGCCCGATGTGGGGCTCAATTCACTATAAAATTGTTCTAATTTTCCAGTGTCTGAAAAGTTTAATAGTAAAAATATTGGGGGGGGGAATAGGTACTGGGCGGGAGACAAATTTCTAAATCAGGGGTCCCCTTTGGGCCAAACTTGGCTCACTGCTTGATTTTGTAAATAAAGTTTTATTATAACAGCCACGCCCACTTATTTACATATAGTTCATGGCTGCTTTTTTATTACACTCTCAGTGCTGTGCATTGCAACGGAGCCCATACTGGTTTTAAGGGCTAAAATATTTACTATCTGGCTCTTAAGATCTGCAGACCTCTGTTCTAGATTAAGAAATTGAAAAAGAACAATTAAGTACCCCGGGTGATCCTGCAGAGTGTCCTAGATTTAAAACGAATTAAAAACAAATTGAAAAAACCCAGCTTGAAAGGACATTATTGGGGCAACTAGAAAATCTTATTATGGACTCTATATTAATAATAGTATTACTACATCACGTTACATTTCCTGAGTGCTGTGCTTACACTTTGTTATATAAGAAAAGAGACTTGTAATAGGAACACTCACTGAGTATTTATAAGTAAAGTGGTGTGATGTGTCCAGAAACATGTTTGGATCATGTCTCAATAGCACAGAAAAAAATGTACGTGTGTGTGTGTGTGTGTGTGAGAATATACAAATATACCTAACAAGTAAGTATAAACAGAAAGTCGTAGCAGGATGTTAACAACTGGGGAATGTTCCGTCCCACAATAACTTCCCTGTAGGGTGGGAAGTACACACAATATGGGGGGGTGGGGGGGAGCTAGGAGTTCCCTGAGTGATGGTGCATCTGCAAAGAAGCTTGGCCAGGACAGGGCCTGGCACACAGCAGGGGCTCTGCAAACATGCAAACAGAGGCGAGTGAGCCCCGGGCAGGGAGGACAGTTAACAAAACTGGGTGGCCAGGAGGATGGCGACCCGCTGGCAAACGTAACCACAGGTCACTCATTCCGTCAGTCAGCATCTTGCCCGGAGCACCTACTATGTGCTGGGCCCAGGGCCGGGGAGGCCCCCCAGAAGCTCCTGATCTGGCCTGAGTTGCAGACAGGGACACAGGTCATGGAGGGAGGGGGGGGCACACCAGCCTGGGTCCGCCATCTACCCCCAGGACCCTCAATGCCACGTGCAGGCCAGATGCGTGACCAGGGGCTGCGCCGGGGGTCCCGGGGGAGAGGAGGCTTTGTGGGCAAGGGCGGGAGGGCACACAGAGAGCCTGGGCCGTGGGAAGACCAGGGGGCACCCGGGAGGCCGATCCAGCCGCCGGGAGCGCAGCAGGCCGGCTGAGACGGCGCTTGGTGCCCAGGCCTCCCCTGCTGGGGCTGCAGGCCTGGCCCAGGAATGTAGGCCTGGGGGTGTCTGAGAACGCTGGGCCCAGAGTGTCCGAGGGCAGCCCACCGGACAGACGTGGGCGGGGTACACGCCCCTGCGGGCCCCCCAACTCCGGCCCCCACAGGGCTTCTGGAACCAGTCCGGGCTCGGGGGCGGCCGGGCACAGTTACCTTGGCAGAGGCTGAGGCTCGTCTGGGGCAGCGGCCCAGGAGGCCAGGGAGGCAGTGCTGGCCCGAGAGGTGCAGCTCTTTGCTGGAAGGAAGGGAAGAGCAGGGCTGAGCCCCGGCACCAGGGCACCCCCGGCGGGGCCAGACCCCAGGCCAACCCCCCAGCAGAGGGTGGGGGGTCCACCACCCTGGCCAGGGCCTGGGGAGGGGCGATCACAGGCCCCAGGCCCACATGGTGCAGTGGTCAGGGCCGCTGTCCGGGGCCAGCTGACACGCATTTCAATCCCTGCCCAGCCTTTGCCTGGCGCTGGCAGGTTGGGAAAGTTCCTCAGTTGCCCTGAGCCTCCATTTCCCCTCCGCATAAGGAGCTAGAGCGGTACTGGGCTGAGGGTCTTCTGCGGAGCTTTTTTTTTTTTTTAATTTTTTTTTTTTAATTTTTTTCAATTTATTTCTAGGAGAGAGAGAGAGACAGCGTGAGCAGGGGAGGGTCAGAGAGAGAGGGAGTCACAGACTGAAACAGGCTCCAGGCTCTGAGCTGGCAGTCAGCACAGAGCCCGACATGGGGCCCGAACCCACAAACCGCGAAATCATGACCTAAGCGAAAGTCGGACGCTTAACCGACTAAGCCACCCAGGCACCCCATGCGGAGCTCTTGAGGCTTGGCCAGCGGAAGCCTCAGCAGGGTCTAGACGGCAGGACTCTAAACCTGGGCTCGCCCCTGGCAGCCGTGTGCACACAACACGCTTTCCCCAGGCCCCTCCAGGCTGGGGTGCTCACGGCTGACCAGGGCTGCAAGCTCCGGGCTGCCGACCCTTTCTGGTGGCTTGTCCACACTGTGGTGTCACTCGTGGCCGTGGGCTGAACTGTGCCGTGAGCAGCCTCGGTGGCCTCTGCCCGCCAGAGGCCAGTAGCTCCCAGCTCCACCGACCACAAATTTCTGCAGATGTGGCCAAACGCCCCTGGGTGGGCAGACTCACCCCTCAGTGAAAACCGCCGGTCGGTACAGCTCACAGCTGGCTTGCTCACCCCCCTCAGCGACCCGGTACGAGCGTTGGAGCCTGGGGGTCGCCTGACTTCACACACGTGCGTGAGGCCACCAGACATGGGGCCGGGCACGCAGCAGGTGGACAGACTGAGAAGCTACAATAATTGCTTATTTGAATTCGAGGCCTAGGATACATTTAGTTTGAAACCAGGAGCTCCTCATCCGTGTCCTGCCCCCACAAAGGTCAAGGTTATTTTTATGAGCTGTGTGACCTCAGGTGGGTTGCTTTGCCTCTCTGATCCTTCCTTTGCACATTTGTGCAGTAGGGCTGTGGGGAGGGTTCAAAGAGGCGCTGGGGGGTTAGAGGTCAGCACCCGGTGGGGCTCTGCCCATCTCTCCCTCTCTTCTCGGGGGGCCCCCAGAGCGGCAGACAGCCCCTCACCTGAGCACCCAGCTCTGGCCACGTACATCGAGGACCAGGCTGGCTTGAGAATCACAGGTCAGGCAGAGGGAGGAGCGCACCTGCTCCTCTGCCCAGAGCTTCTAGAACACGAGCTGAGGAAGCAACAGGCTGTGAGGCAGGGGGAGTACGGAGGCCTGCGGACCCTCCCGAGCCAGGCCCCACCCTGCAGTCCACGGTGCACCCCCCAGGCCTGCCCCCGGACACCAGCAGAGACTGGGCGCAGCCACAGCTCCCCACCACCGGGCCCGAGTCTGCGCAGAGGGGAGTTAGATGAATTCAGGGGGAGCGGGAACCAGCCCACTCAGTTGGGGGGGTGCAGTGACACAGACCCCCTGCAGGGGGGGACAGGGCCCCTGGGAACAGCCTCTCCCCAGGGCAGAGTGGAGTGGGGGCAGGGACTGCTGGTCATTTGCTCCGCAACAAGAGGTTGAGAATGAGGCTTCCGGAACGTGCCGGTGACTCTCAGGGCAGCCAGAGGGCTCGGCCAGGAAAGGCGACTATGCCAAGTGACAGGGCCGGAGCCTCACCCCATGCAGGGGCCACAGTGGTCCCTCTTCTCAGAGGCGGGAGGGCCTTGCGGGAAAGGGCCCGGCTGCCGGCCTGAGTCCCTTTCGCTGCCCGCCTGCTAGGTGACCTTGGGCAGGTGGCGCACACTCTCACGTGTGACCCAGAAACGGTGAGGACAGTGATGTGGATGCTCTCCTGGGTGTAACTGATCTAACTCTCCATCCTCCCCCCACCCCCACTCTCCCCACCCCGGGCTATCAGTACAATGCTCCTCCCGTTTCAGGAGGAGCCTCAGGGCACAGAGAGGCTCAGGAATCCGCCCCAGGCCACACAGCCCGCAGGCGGCAGAGCTGGCATCCGACTCCCAGAGCCTCAAGCCTGCCTCCGGTGGGGACTTAGGAGGAGGAAATGAGTCAATGCACAGAAACCCCGGCGCTGAGCCCCCGGCAGGTGCTCCACAAACCAAAGCTGGGCTTTCCCTCGAAGGCGAGACCACAGGGGCAGAAAGAGCACCGGGGCGGGGCTGGAACTGGGGCTGCGGGAGGCCGGCCTCACCCCCACCCCCACCCCCACCCCCGCGGCTGGGGAAACACGCTCAGCAGACGCGCTGCAGCTTTACAAACCGTAAAGCGCTGGAGAGACAGGCGGCAAGAGCATTGGCCGGTCGCGCACACAGCAGCTCTCCGGTCCCGCACACAGCAGCTCCCGCGCACGCTGGGAACGGGACGGAGCGGGGAGAATCAGGGGGGAGGCCGGCCCGGCGTGGGGAGCGGGGGCCCGTTTCTCACCTGGCTGGCGGAGGGCAGGCCCAGCCTCCGGAGAGCGGGCACCGCGTGTCTGGCATTCACCACCAGCTCCAGGGCGCCGTCCGTCGGCCAGGCCACCAGGGCCCCAGGTCCACGCCAATGCCATCGTCCCATCCGTGGAGGGCCATGCCGGCCTGCATCTGGGTCTCTAAGGGCAGAGAAGGGGATAGGCTGCTAGGGACTTGGTTCGCCCCCTTTCCCGTGCGGGATCAACCCCAGGCAGGGCTTTCTTCTTTGACCATTGGGACATCGTCCGGCAGGAGGCACCCCCTCCGCCCCCATGGCTGGCTTCCTCCCCTGGGGGTTGCCGCCCAGCTGACACCCCTGACTGTCCCTCCGGAGCCCCTTCCTGCTCCCTCCCTGGGGAGGGTCAGCCCTGCAAGGACGCAGCCTTTACTTTGCTCCGGGCTTCACCCCTGCACTTAGCACAGCCTGGACACACCCCGGGGTCCTGGGCTCTGTGAAGGAACGGATGAATGAAGGCTTCTCTCCCGATTTCCAAAACATCCGATCACTATCAAATGATAGTGACCCGCTGCTTGCCTGGCCCAGGCCGGAGGGCCCCCAACCCCCGGGAAGCTCTGCGGTGCCCAGCTGGACCCCAGCTCATCTGAGCAGGCAGGGGAAAAGCAAGCCTCAGTGGGGAGGGGAGGAGGATCCAGGACCTTGCTGCTGCTTCTTTTTGGACTTAAACTTGTCCCACTCCATCAGAAAATAGTCACCCAGGGTGAGCGGATGAAGCCTTGCCTATGTCAGAGGCCAGGTTGCTGGGGGGTGCAGCTCACAGCCGCCGCCTGGGACACCCGGCCCACCACCCGTAAGCCTCGATTTCCTCATCAGTAAAGCGGGCACAGCCACAGCCTGCCTGCTTTGAACGACAAGATGCACAGAGATACCACACCTGAGAACACCCGGGGCACACAGACCCCATGAAGCCTTCTCCTCCTTCCCTCCCCATGCAGTGTCCAGCCACATGCATCTGCTGGGGTGGGGGGTCCCGAGGAGGAGGGACACACATCTGAAGGGGCCCCAGGTTCCAGAGCCCTGAGATGTTTCAGACCGTCAGGGACACCGAGAATGTCAACACCAGGCAGAAGATGCCCCCTAAGGGGTTGGGACAGCTGAACGTGGATGGCAACGCGCAAATAAGGAGTCTCCCCAGCTGCAGGGCGCTGGGTCGCTCTGGAATGACTGTCCCATCATTTACCACCACGTCCCAACAAACCTTTCCTCGGAGCAGTCCGTGCGGTCAGTCCCTCTGTCTGTTCCAGGTTCTCACTCAGGGGCCAAGGGTGGAAACAAAGATGACCCAAATGATGGGAATCCCCGCAGGGGTCGCGTCCTCTGCAATCTCCATGGGGTCAGAGGGGGGCTCTGGGGTCACACTGCCCGGATTCAGGTCCTGATCTCATCGTTCAACAGCTGTGTCCCCTGGGACAAGTGACTCAACCTCTCTGAGTCCCCACTCCTCCCCTGCAGAACGGGGGCCGTTACTGACCCCTACCTCAGAGATTCGTGAATTCATTCAACAGATGTTTAATTAAACACCTACTATCGTCCACTCTGGAAGTCAGGTAAAAGTCATCCCTGGGTCCCTGTGGAGTGCACATTCTCATGTGGGGTGGGCAGAAGACAAGCAACGAGAAATTAAGGTACTTAGTAAGTATGTTAAATGGTATGTTAGAGCGACCAAGCCAGGAAAAGGGATGGGGTGGGTTGGAGAAAGGTAGAGGTGCAAATAAATAGGGTGGGTGGGAAAGGACTCACTGAGATGACGACTTTGGAAAAGTAACTGAAGGAGGTGAAGAATGCAGTCAAGCAGCTATGCAGAGGAAGAACCTTCTAGGCAGAGGAACAGCCTGTGCAAAGGTCCTGAGGCAAGAGCAAGCCTGATGTGTTTGAAGACTAGCAAGGAGTAAAATGAGTAGGGGCCAGCAGACTCTGAGGGTCAGAGGCCCCCCTGTGGGCTTCGACCTTCCCTTGATGAGAATGGATGTCTGGGCAGACTCAGTGAGCTCCTGTGTATGGAGAGCTTCCCTGGTATGTATGCAGTAAGCACTCAATCAATGCTCACTCTTATTACTGTTACCTTCCCTTCCCCCTCCATCAAAAGTTAAACGGTTCCTCCCTAAAAATTATGTTGAAGTTGTAACCATGGGTGCCTGTGACGACGACCTGATTTGGAAGTGGGGTCTCTGCAGAGGTCATCAAGCTGACAAGGTCGCGCTGGAGTAGGGTGGGCGCCGATCCCATGTCTGGTGCCTTTATAGGAAAAGAGGCACAGAGCGACGGGAGGGACGTGGCCACAAGCCGGGGCACCGCTGAGTGGAGAGGCCAGGAAGCACTGTCCCCGCAGACCCCCGAGCTCTGACCTCTGACCTCCAGGGCTGTCCAAGGACAGGCGTCTGCGCTTTCCAGCCACGCGGTTTGCGGTGCGTGGCTGTGGCAGGAGCACGTGCCCCGCCGCGAATCGAGCAGGGACGCCCTGGGTGGTTCTGGAGCTCGGGACCCAAGGGGGGCCCCGGGCGCCTTACCGTGTGCCCGCAGCCGGGCGCGGACACGGGCCGCGCGGGACCCCCCCCCCCTCCGCCGCATGTAGCAGGGCCGCGCTGCTGTGCTCGCTCCAGGGGCCCGCGCGGTGTTCGGCAGCTCACGGAGTAGTTCAGGGAGGCGGCCCCGCCGAGACGCGTCGCGAGGGCTCAGAGCAGGAGCGGCCGCCAGGAGCGCGCACGGGCGCCCGGACCCACGCGGGGGAGCGGCCGCCGGGAGCGCGCACGGACGCCCGGACCCACGCGGGGCAGAGGCCGCCAGGAGCGCGCACGGACGCCCGGACCCACGCGGGGGAGCGGCCGCCGGGAGCGCGCACGGACGCCCGGACCCACGCGGGGGAGCGGCCGCCGGGAGCGCGCACGGGCGCCCGGACCCACGCGGGGCAGAGGCCGCCGGGAGCGCGCACGGGCGCCCGGACCCACGCGGGGCAGAGGCCGCCGGGAGCGCGCACGGACGCCCGGACCCACGCGGGGGAGCCGCCGCCCTGCATGGGCCGGGGGGCTGCGCGGGCATAGAGCTCACGCCCCGCCTGAAATCTCCTTAAGTTACACATAGTTCTTTAACTTTTTGTACTGTGGTCAAATACACATAATACTTACCATTTTAAGTATATTTTTAAATGTTTGAGAGAGAGAGATAGACAGCATGAGTAGGGGAGGGTCAGAGAGAGAGGGAGGGATTCCCAAGCAGGTTCTGCACTGTCAGCGTGCAGCCTGACGCAGGGCTCCATCTCACCAACTGCGAGATCATGACCTGAGCCGAAGTCAAGAGTAGGATGCTTCACCGGCTGAGCGACCCAGGAGGCCCGATCCCTTGGAATTTCTTGAGCAAGAGAAGCACCTTGTACTCTAAGGAGGGGACTCTCGGTGGCCGGCCACCGGAAAGACCACGCCTTCGTTACAAGTTGGAACCTCAGTGTCACCTCGCCTCCAGGGCCACGTGGAGGAGATGCTCACCATCCACGCTGGCCGTCATCCTGGCCGCCACGTGCTGTGGGGCGCTCTGCGCAGAAGTGAAGCCATGGGTGTCCCTCGGACCCGCTACACCGGCACCCAGGCCCTCACCCACCTGGAAGCGTCCGTGGGGAGGGGAGGCCCCAGCGCCTGAGGCCGGGCAGCGTGTGGGCCAGGCTGGCACGGAGCAGGCGGCCAAGGGCCGAGGGTGGCGTCCAGCTGAGCCCGGGCGCCCCGCACTGCCATGCAGGCCGAGAAGCTGGAAGCCGCATGCATGTGTGACAGGAGCATCTCTGCCGCCAAGGGGAGTCCTGGGGGCGAAAGGAACCACCCACATGACTGAGGCGCCCCCCAAAAAAATTTTTTTTAACATTTATTTTTGAGAGAATGAGAGAGCACGCCCAAACAGGGGAGGGGAGGGGCGCCTGGGTGGCTTAGTCGGTTAAGCGTCCGACTTTCGCTTAGGTCATGATCTCGCGGTTCGTGGGTTCGAGCCCCGCGTCGGGCTCTGTGCTGACTGCCAGCTCAGAGCCTGGAGCCTGTTTCAGTCTGTGACTCTCTCTCTGGCCCTCCCCTGGCTCACGCTGTCTCTCTCTCTCCTAGAAATAAATAAAAATACTAAAAAAAAAAAAAAAAAAAAAAAAAAAAAAAAAAAAACGGGAGGGGGGAGAGGGAGAGGGAGACACAGAATCCGAAGCAGGCTCCAGGCTCTGAGCTGTCAGCACACAGCCCGACATGGGGCTCAAACTCACGAACTGTGAGATGGTGACCTGAGCCGAAGTCGGACACTTAACCAACGGAACCACCCAGGCGCCCCAAGGATCGACTCTTGATTTCAGCTCAGGTCACGATCTCACAGTTCAGGAGATCATGACAGTGCGGAGCCTACTTGGGACTCTCTTTCTCCCTCTCTCTCTACCCCTCCCCCACTTGTGCCAGCACGCTCTCTCTCAAAATAAACAAGCATTAAAAGAAAAAAGACACATGAGGAGTTTCATTTCTATTAATGGTGGGGGAGGGTAACTGGCCCAGCACTCCCAAGGTAACAGTTGTGAACTCTGGGCAAAATTAAGAAACGGCAGCCATCTCAAGTGACCGGAGAGGGACTATAAACAGGCAGACCCTGGGTGGGAGGTAACACTTGGAGGAAATCACCAGCACCAAACGAGGTGTATGTTTTCACTCTCTTTGGTGCCATGAAGGTGGACGATGTTCGGACAGTCATCTGCAGTCTAACTGATTAAGGAATCTGAGAACAGGGTTGCCTGGGTGGCTCAGTAGTTAAACATCAGACTTCAGCTCAGCTCATGACCTCACGGTTCGTGAGTTCAAGCCCTGCGTCGGGCTCTGTGCTGACAGCTTCAGATTCTGTCTCCTCCTCTCTCTCACTTGAATAATTTGAAAAAAAGGCATATAGAAAATATCCTTCAAGAAGGAAGGGAAAACAACATTTTCAGACAAATCAAAATGAAGGGAATTTACTGCTACTTAGCTTGCCTTCCAAGAAATGCTAATGGTGGTTCTTCAGACAATTTTTTTTAACTTTATTTGAGAGAGAGAAGCAGAACGCAAGCAGGGGAGGGGGCAGGGAAAGAGGGAGAGAGAATCTCAAGGAGGCTCCATGCTGTTGATGAAGAGCCCAATGTGGGGCTCGAACCCAGGAACCGCGAGATCATGACCTGAGCCTAAATCAAGAGTCAAATGCTTAACCAACTGAGCCGCCCAGGCGCCCCTAAAGGTGGTTCTTTAAAATGACAGGGAATGATACCAGAAAGAAGTTTTGATCTATAGGAAGGAAGGAAGAATACTAAAAATGCTGAATACGCAAGTACAAAAGACTACTTAATTTCTCTTCATGCCTTTCAAGTCAACGTGACTAAAGCAAAAATTCTAATACTACGTAGTCGGTGTACCCTATGTAGGTCTAACACAGGAGGCAACCACAGCAGAAAAGGTCGGGTATGAAAGTCTAGGTTCTTACAATTTATGGGAAATGCTTCAATACAAATGGTACAGAGAATGTTAACTAACAGAAAGAGAAGTTTAAAGAACAATAGATAACTTAAAGCTGAGTTCAGTTTTTTTAATTCAGCCCAAAGAAGGCAGGAAAAGAATAGAGGAAGAAAAAATATGGGGAAGCAAAAAACAAAGAGCAAGATAGTAGCCATGAATTTAATTATATCTGTAATTCCATTAAACATCAACCGACTAACTAGTATAATTAAAAGGCAGAGATGAGCAGGCGAGACATAAAAGCAAAATCCAGGGGCGCCTGGGTGGCTCAGATGGGTGAGCCTCCAACTCCTGATTTCAGTCCAGGTCACGATCTCATGGTCGCGAGATGGAGCCCCGTGTCAGAGTCTGCACGGACTCTGATGCCTGCTGAAGATTCTTCCCTCCCCCACCCCTCCCATTTGGGCTCTCTCCTAGCGTCAGATGAGAGAGACACAGCACAGCTCACAATAAATGAGTTGATTCATCAAGACAGCACGACGATCATAAATGCTCATGCACCGGGGCGCCTGAGTGGCTCAGTCAGTTAAGCATCCGACTTCGGCTCAGGTCATGATCTCACAGTTTGTGGGTTCGGGCCCCGCATCGGGCTCTGTGCTGACAGCCAGCTCAGAGCCTGGAGCCTGCTTCCGATTCTGTGTCTCCTCTCTCTGACCCTCCCCTTCTCATGCTGTCTCTCTCTCAGAAATAAAGAAAACATTAAAAAAATAAATAAATAAATGTTCATGCACCAAATGCCAGCAGGTCAACATACATGAGGCAAAACTGGGCAGAATCAAAGGAAGAAATAGAGAAACCCCTAATCACAGGTGTAGAGTTTAACACCCTTCTCTCATTAATGACACAGTAATAAGTCAACAAGAAAATCAGTGAGGCTATCGATCAGGACCACACAACCAAGCACCTTGACCTGACTGTTGTAGAACATTACATCCAATGGGCTAAGGCGCATAAGGTATGTTCACAAGATAGATTATATGCTACCTCGTAAAACAGGTCACAAGAAATTTTAAAAACCTAATCCTCTGACCACCCAACGCAAATAGATATCAAGAAACCACCTAGAAACTTTTCAAATATTTGGAAATTAAGCAACATACTTCTAAATAATTCGCGGGTCAAAAGAAGAAGCCACGAGAGAAACGTGAAAGTATTTCAAAGGGAATAATAATGAAGACACACAACACATAAATTTGTGGGAAGCAGCTCACAGAATCCTGAGGCGCAAATATATAGTTTCATATACTTCCATTAGAAAAGAAAACAATCTAAAAATTAACAGCTTGAAAGTCCACCTTAATAAAGGAGAGGAAATCCAAATTCAGTGTAAGAAAAGAAAGGACAGAGAGAAGAGCTAGAGTTGATGAAACTGGAAGGAGACCACTAGACAGAAAACAAAAGCAAACCTCGCTTGACAAGATCAACAAAACGGACGAAATGTTAGACCAATAAAGAGACAGAAGGACACAGAACGACTATCAGGAACGAAACAGAAAACACGCTATAGATGCCACACACAATAAAAGAGTAATAATAGATATAAAGAACCACTTTATGCCAATAAATTTGACAACGTAGCTGAGACGGACAAATCCCTTGAAAAGCGTAACTTACAAACTGACACACGATGAAATAGATAATCTCAATGGCTTTATACCTAATCATTTTCCCGAAACCTTTTCCACAAAGAAAACTCCAGAAGGCTCCATGGGTAACGTCCATCAGACAAAGGAGCATGAATACCAATCTTATACAAACTGTTCTGGAAAACAGAAGGAGGAAATAAATACTCCTTGACCTGTTTTATGACGTCAGCACATGAAGGAAAAAGAATAAAAGCTTAACAGTGGAGAAACTTGGGAGACCCTGTGTTGATCAAGTGATCGAGGCTAATGTCACCAACACCGGGTCACAGTGGGGTGCCTGGGTGGCTCCGTGGGCGAAGCGTCCCGCTCTGGATTTCAGCTCAGGTCATGGTCTTGCAGTTTGTCAGTTCAAGCCCTGCACTGGGCTCTGTGCAGACATTACGGAACCTGATCAGGATTCTCTCTCCCCTTCTCTCTCCCCCTGCCTCACATGCTCGCTCACTCGCTCTCTCTCTCAAAATAAAGAAAAACTTTAAACAACTCTGGGACGTACTGATCTCAGGTACCTCCAAATATGATGGAATATATTGAAATATGATGAAATATGAAGCTACTGCTATAGCTTCACTTGAAAGTAGTCAGGAGGAAACATCAAATAAACCCTAAAGTGGCTTCCCTGTGCCCTTCAAAAATGTAAATACCATGAAAGGGAAAGAAATACTCTATGTTTTCTGATTTTGATAGCTGCTGTAGGAGAATATGTGTAAGAAAAACACACTGCACTATTTAGGAGTAAAGAACGATCACGTCTGCAACTTAGCAAATCACAGCTCAGGAATAAAGAGTATTTTTATACACAGATAAAAATGTCACATATACACATACATATATGCATGTGCACATATAGAGAGAAAAAAAGAGATAAAGAAGAATGATAAAGTAATTATGACAAAATGTCAGGAATTCTTTGTACTATTAGATTCTTTGTACTATTCCTGCCACTTTTCTGTAAGTCTGAAATTATGTCAAAATTAAATGCATTAGAAAAAAATATGCTTGGGAAACACTGCTCCCAACCCCACCTCCTGGGTTTTCCTAACGCCCATAAGTACATTAAAGGCTCTGACAAGTCCTGCATAAGGAAGTCTATACGGTATTTTGTTAGAAGGTTCCCTTTGTCAGAAGAGGTAATAATTTCTGACAAAGGGGTGTCATCCATGTGTGAGATGCTGAAAAAGACTATCGGTGGGCTTGAAAACATGCAGGGTTTCATCTACGCCGGGTTCCATACAAAGTGCTTATCTCCAAGACCCCCAATGCCCCTGCCCCATGGCATTCCCCAGGCTCACCCTCTCTGAATGACTCCTTCTGCTTCAGCATGCCCTTGACGGTCAGGAGGTGGGGCACAGCTGGCCAGCCAGCCACCGTGTGCTGGGCTCGGCTCCGCAGGGTCAGGACCTGGCCTCGCCTCTGCTCTGAGGAGGCCCGGACGACAAGCTGGGCCGTGCTCTGGTCCACCAGCACCTTGTAAAACAGCCAAACCCTAGAAAGGAACGTGATGGGAATCAGGGCAGCGGCTCCCACTGCAGGGGGCCCGTGAGCGGCCGGTGCCTGTACCCCGCTGTCCACGCCCACCCCAGGACTGCCTCTGTTGGGCTCTGAGCCCACGGGGATGCAGTGCGTTAGCAGCTAAGATGACAGGCTTTGGGCTCGGCCAAACCTGCGTGTGAACCCCAGTGCTGCTCAGTAAGTGGGAACAGGACAACCACGTAACCTCTCTGAGCCCTGGTTTCTTCTTCTGTAAAGTGGAGGATAAAATAGAACCATCGACGTTGAGTAGATATCGCTGATTCAGTGCATCATGTGATACGGAGCGATGAGAAAATCAACAGGCCCAAGAAGCCTGGTGTTAAACTTCTCAGAGATTTGGGGCAGGGGACACGGTCCCTACTGTCCACATAGGATGTTCTCTAGAAAACACCATGCGAGCACCTCTCTTGGGGGTCAACCCAAGAAACGGGGTCAGGCCTGGTCTCCCCAGTGCAGAGCACACACTGAGCGCGTGTGTTTCCCTACAGCCTTTGCAAGTAGTGCCACAGGTCGGTTTCTCTTTGTGCATTAGCTACTAGGATGCTCAGAGCCAAATCGTAAGCTGGACTCCGAACAGCATTTTGTTTCCTAAAGCCACGTGGAGCACGTTCGTAGTCCCTCATGCTTCTTTCCTTCCGTGCCTGTTTCCTCCTGTGTTTTGACAAACGCAGGACAACAGTCGGCAAACTGCGGGCCTGGGAGCCAAAACCAGCCCTCCACCTGTTTTGTAAATAAAGTTTTATTGGAACACAGCCGCACCCATTCCTGCGCATGTCATCTAGGATACCTCCGTGCTGCAGGACAACGTGGCTGCCACCGAGACCCTACAGCCCACAGATGCAAACGCACTTACCAGCTGGCCCTGTGCTGAAAGTTTGCCAATTCCTGTTGTAGAACAACATATGTTCTTATCATCTGCCTCAAACCCTTTTCAGACCGCAGAGAAGGACAGTCACTGGGACAGGGGATCAATAGAGGGAGGGACAGCTACAGATGGTAATTCTGGGGACAAAATCATCCAGGAGGTCACCTGAGGTCGTGGGTGTCCTCAAGGTCACAAACGCTGCTGACGCGGGAGCCGCAGGGGAAACAGGGCACGAATGTTTACTGGAGCCCGGGCCTGTGCAAAAATGTGTCACCCTCAGGGCAGCAGAGGTAATGGCAGCTGGGGAGGGACGAGTCTCGCTGGCCAGGCACCGCTGTGGCCGTCGCGTGTGCTGAGGACCGCCCAGAGAGGCCGGCTGAGAACCTGAGCACAGGACGGCACAGCGGCTGGCCCAGGTCCCAGAGGCTGAGCCGGGGCCTGAAGCCGGGCAGCTGGCTCCGTACCCCAGGCCGCCGATGGCCACGGCGCAGTGGACAGATGGACACGTGCAGTGCAGGTCATGATCTCGTGTTCGTGGGATCGGGCCCCATGCAGACAGTGGGAAGCCTGCTTGGGATTGTCTCTCTCTCCCTCTCTCTGCCCCTCCCCAACTCATGCGCTCACACGTGCGCACGCACTCTCTCTCTCTCAAAACAAATAAATGAATTTTTTAAAATGGCCTAAGTGGAGAGGATTTAGGCCTGGTCCCTGACTGACGGAAGAGGGCGCCTTTGAGCCATGATTTCTCATCTCCCCGGACACCAGCCCTTTGCCCTCATAGGGCCCCTCCCCACTCGCAGGGCCCCTGGGGACGCTCACCTGGCTGGGGCCACCTTGCTAGACAGTAGCAGCTCAACAGCCCTGGGACGTGGAGGACTGCCTGGTGGAGGAGGAGACTGCGCTCCAGGCCCTGCTGCTTCTCCGGGAGTCCTGGCTGGTGTCGGCCTCAGCATGAGCAGCTCCGATCAGAGGCAGGCACGGACAGGGCTCCGGCAGGACTTTTAAGTCCCACTGTGTTTTCTCTGACTGGCTTCTGTGGGTCCGAGGACTTCCATAAAGCATGCATTCTCCGTAGGGGCAGTATCGCCCCCAAAATGCAAAGCCTGGTTTGTGGGGGCTTAAAAAAAAAAAAGCTTCTGTGTAAATCGTAGATGTGCATACAGCAGGTGCAAAGAAATACCGGACGTCTGTGTTGTTAAAATTGCAGTGAGGGGGCGGATGGTACACGCCGCCGGCTGGTTTGTACACGCCCACCTTGAATGCCAGTTAATCACCGCCTGGGGAAGGTACGAACCCCGTGCCCCGTCAAGCAAGATATGTATGAAAAAGATGTTCAGCGTTCAAGGTCAGGGACTCCAGATGTGGCCAAGTGGGAGCATCTCCTTTGTAACAAAGAACGTCTGTAGGGCAGACCCTGATCTCCCTGGAGCTGGCCACGCAAGGAGGGAAGAGGCTACCGACAGCTGGCCGGGCTGGTTGCCGCTAATAAAAGCTCGCTGCGTGCAGATCCCAGGGGCGGATGTTTGCTCCCGTCTGCTGTTCCCGGCCTCCCCGTGTGAGTTTCCCCCCAGGAATCCCGTTTTGTTTGCCGAGTCATGTCTTCCATCTCGCTGGGCCATCACCTGCCCTGAGCTGCGTAACTGGCGAGCCAGCCAGGAGGCTGGAGACCCCCCCATGAGTGTTAAGGTGCTGGAAAGGGGAGATGGGGAAAAAACCCGTGCGGGGAACGTCAAGTTGGCGAGTGAGCTCTGTGGGGGGTGGGGATGGCCCACGTGTCAGATACGGGCGGAGCGCCGTGTGAGGATGCAGACCCCCTGAAAACGCCAGCGGGTCTCACGCACCTGTTGGAGACGCCGCACACAGGGGCAGGGAAGGGAAGCGAGAGCGGGAGGCTAAGTGAGAGAACTCCACGTGCATTGTGCGAAGCCAGGAGGCCACGGGGCGCCACCGATGAGGAGGCAGGCACTGGATTAACAGGTATTTACCCAGAGGATACGAAAATAACTCAGAGGTATAAATGAGATTCCGCCAAGAGATTCTGCTGTCTGGGATGGGCTGCAGTAGTTAGCTACAACGTACGCACAAATGATGGAAGTGGCCCCACCGTGCACAGAGAGGCACATGGGGACCACACAGGCCAGAGGCCGTGATGCAGGAGGGACACGCGCACAATGATGCACTCGCACTGGACTCCTCGCTGCCGGTTTCTGGCTCTGGAGACGCACGCATCCATTCCCACAGGTGCTGTCCCCTCTCCGCGGGGACGGCTACGGGCATGTGGTGCCCGGGGCTGGACACTCTACCTGGGAGCTCCCCTGCCCGCCGGGCCGCATACGCACTCACTCACAGGACAAACCTATCAGGAGGGAGGCGGTCAGGGCCAGACAAGAGAACCGAAAGCACATCTCAGCGGCTCTATCCCCTGCCCGCGTCTTCCCCCCTGCAGCCACACGGACACAGAGTGACGGGCAGACACACGGCTGCCATCTTTAATTCCACCTGTAAGGCAATCCCGCTCCTTACCTAAGAGAGTTCTCTAAAAAGACGAGTAGTTCTGCCAAATGCAATAAGAGCCCGTGATGTGTTCACCGCCACACAGGAAGGGACACGCGTGCTCATCAACACCAGCGCTGCTCATATACACCTGAGTGTTCTCCTGTCTCCCAGGCCATGGCTACTTTAAACACACATAGGAAACCTGCTGAATACCTGGCTACCGACCCGGCTGGGTTCAATTGCCTGCCTTCTTCCTAACCAAAGGTTTTCCATAGTTTCGTAAGCATCGGTGTTTTCCTGGTGCTGGGATGCCGTGGCTTGTACTGCGGCCCTGGGACTTGGTTGCACTGCGCCTCGGCATACCTGGCCCCTGCGATCCTGCGGCAGAGAAACGTGTCAAGAACGCAAGGGCCATCCAGTGCGTACGGGGGCCGAGCGTGCGGTATGTGCTGCCGGCTGGTTTGCGCAGGCGCACCCTGCACAGCCCGGTCAATCACGGTCTCGAGAATGTCCACAGCCTGCGCTCCCTCTATATTCCCATCAAGCAGGATATGCAGGAAAAAACATGCTCCGTGTTCAAGGTCAGGGGCTCAAAGGGTGGCCAGCCGGGTGCGCCTCCTTGATAACAAAGAACGTCCGGAGGACAGGCCTCGATCTCCTTGGAGCGCGGGCCAGGCAGGGAGGGGGAGGGCTACAGACACTGGCCAGGCTAGGTGCTACGTTGTAGAAGCTTGCTCTGTGCACATTCCAGCAGCAGGTGCTTTGGGGGGTGGGGGCTTCAGAGATGGGGACAGAGGCTGGTAAGCCTGAGCTCCCCGGCCCCTCTTTCCCCAGAGATCATGTAAACAAAAGGTCCTGCTGTTTTAAAAGTGATGCTCAAGTCTGAGCCCATGAGATGGCCCAGCTGGGGACATGGCTCTGCGGCCAGGCTGCCCAGGTTCCCAGCCCGGACCCTCCCTCACATGCTCAGTGACCCCGTATGAGTCATGCCACCTCCCTCTGTCTCCGACTCTCATCTGCAGGACGCTACAGCGTCAGAGTCATGGCGAATTCGCGAGAAGAGCCACGTAAAGGGGCCGAGAACGGAGCCCAGCATGTGGTAAACAACAGACAGCAGCGCCCGTCACGATGGATTATGGGCACAGCACGGCCTCAAATCTGGGACGCCAGCGGCCCTGAGATGCGCCAGGACTTTATGGGCCCCGGCGGAGGCCAAACCGAGGGTAACAAAACAACGAGGCTGTGTGGGTCTGGAGACACATCCTGACTTCAGAGCTGTCAACACCGGGTAACAGGTGCTTCTGAGAGGGGCCCGTTTTCATAACCGAAAGCTCTTCTCGGGCTCCTTGAGAGCTTCCAGAGCCGTCAACACAGGGAAGCACGCACAGCAGGCATTTAAATTTGCCATCGAGTTCCGAGCCTCGTCACCCGTGGGACTATCTCTCTACCCCTCCATCCCCCGAACCCACTGCCTAATTCCTGTGTACGCGGCGCATACAATGTGCTCCACGAAGCAATCCACGTGCAGGGGCTTTCTAAGCACCCAGTGCTGGGTGCACAGAGCTCAGCCTTCCTGCCCGGCTCCTTTTCTCTGCCCTTTATTTCCTTGTCGAGTGAAACCCTTCGGTGTTTCTACCCCACACCGAGCAAAATACTCCGGGGTCAAAAAAAAAAAAAAAATGATCAGATGGCTTCTCCCAAATACAAGACAGGGTTTAGAGGACAGTTGTGCTCCTCTGCATGTGAAATGTGATCGTTCTACCCCCAGGGAGCCAAAACCCCCTTCTGGCCCAGACAATTACTTCCAAATGATGGATTTGGAAAGCTCCCTGCCATCTGCTCTTGATTCTGGACTGGCTGAGTCTGGCTGAGCTTAACGTCCTGGGGTGGCCTCCCACGCACCCCCCGCCCCACACCGGGGCCTCCGTCCTCCCTGCCTTCCGCCCCACCTCCCAGCAAGCTGGCTGCTCAGAGACAACACTTGGCAAGCAATCCAAGGTCATCCCAGAGGACTCACGTCCGCACCTGAAAGTTTGGAGGAAACGTGGGTCTATGGGGATGCCAGAGCTGGAAAAGGAACTCCAAGTGGGAGCCAGATCCGTTGAGGGGGAGGGGGAAGAGGAGGGTCAGAGAGAGCAGAGGAGGGAGAGACAGAACGCAGAAGGTAGCTGGCTGGGCACTCGATGGGAGACAGGCATCCCAGAGTTTGCCCAAAGCCCAGGCCAAGAGCAGATGCCAGAAACGACCTTCGGTGATGCCTCTTAGCCCCCAAATCTTACTCAGGCTCGGTTACTTGGAAGCTTCAGAAGGCAGGCCACAGACGTGGGGCTGGGAAGCTAACTCTGGGACCCTGGGCCCCCATGTCCCCCGCCACGGTGTCTGCTCATGCCTCCCATGAGGCTCCATTCTATTTGACCTTGACCATGAAGCAGGCATTAGACTACTGGCTTTATAACTGTTGCCTCATTTAACCGTCACTCCTGCTCTCACAAGCTAGTATTACGAACCCCATTTCATAGCTGGAAAAAAAAAAAGATATTCAGTGGGGTTGAGTACTTTACCCAAGGTCACACAGCACATCAGCAATGGAGCTAAGAGTTGAACTTGAAAGCTCCTTGGAAATGAAGACGGAAACAGTCACCTGTACATCCCGAGCACATAGTGCAGAGTGTGGTGTGTGGCAGAGACACAGTCATGTACAGTGAATGAATGAACAAATATACCTGTAGCAGCTGCTACATAGTCACCAAACTGCATTTTCTTTCCCTCTAGAACCCACAGCCAGAACTACATTTCCCAGCGTCCCTTGCAGCTGAGTGGGGTCATGTGATAAGTTCCGGCCAAGGAACGTGGGCAGGAGTGGCAAGGCCTGCTTAAGGGACTGGCCCATGAAAAGCTTCTGCATGCTTCTCACCGTCCCTTTCCCTGTGGGACAGCAGAGCCACAGAGCCACCTCGTACATGACATGAGTGGGCAGTAAACCTTCGCGGTAAAGCAGACTTATTACAACAGTCCGAGCCCCTCGATTAATCCCACGCATGCTACCAGGGCCCCCCAGCCCCCACCAGCACCTGCACCCCAACATGAGCGCCACTCCTCCCCCAGCAGAGGCAGAACTGACCTGGGATGTGACGTTGGGGCTGACAGCAGCCCTGGTGTCCACACTGCAGTCAAACAGTCCCCCGGGACGCCGTCTGAAGACAAGGTCCCCATCCAGACTCAGGGCCCGGGGAAGCTGCAGCTGCAAAGTGACGGTACCGTTACCTCTCTCCGCCGGCCGAGAGCTCCGCTCAGAGGCCCCCAACCAGGGTTCGCCCTACCCGGGGACACGGAGCCGGGAGGCATGAGCTGCGCTCAGGGCCAGGCTGTGCCGCAGTTCCTCGCCCTGGGATCTGCCACAGTGCAGACCCTCAAGTGCAGCGCGACTTTCTGGTTGGCTTTCAAGGGACCTCCACCTCCCTGTTCTTAGCCTGGGTGAGCAAAAACCAGGAGCGTTCAAAGTGGCGACTTCCCGTCCCCAAGGGCCTGCAGAAGGCACCCTGGGGACCCAGCAGGGAGAAGAAAATGGTCCCAAGATGTCTGCCCCATCCACGCACGGGGCAGGGAGTGGGGACAGGTGCACTGGGGTCTCTTAGCCAGGGATGGTCAAGTCCACAGCTCCCAGGTAGGGTTTGTAGGGTGGGCTTGAGGGGGTAAACTTGAGGGTCTGTGTCTCTCTCCAAGGGAGTGTCCTGCTAGGAGTCTGTTTTGGTCACTGCTGTATATCTAATACTTAACACGGGTCCTGGCCCATAGTAGGTGCTCAGGAACTATCTGGAAAGCCAGGCTGGAGAAAGAGAGAGAAAATGAGAGGTGGGGGGTGGGGAGGGGAGGAGAGAGGCGAAAGGGAGGGAAGTTCTACTTCTGCTGGCTGGCTCTGAAGATGGAGAAACAGACCATAACCCAAGAAATGTGGGGGGCTTTTAGCAGCTAGCCAAGGCAATGAAATGGATCCTCTCCTGAAGCTTCCAGAAGGCAGGTAACTCTGGCAACACCCAATTTTAGCCAAGCGAGACTGATGTGGGATCCTGATCTCCAGGTCTCTCAGGTAAGGGTGTGCTATTTTAAGCCACCAAGCGTGCGCGGCTTTGCTACAGCAGCTACAGGACCCTGCCACCCGCGGGGAATCGTTTGTTCGCTGAGCGGCTGCTAGCGGCTGCCAGGCGCCACGCACATAGAAGCAGGGTGCGTTTGTGCCCATCTGGGTTGACAGAGAAGAGAAAAACGCCTCGCCACGGAATTTTATCATTGGTGCGTAACTTTAGAAGAATACACGGGTTTATTTTAGAAACAACATGGAGGAGGAATAAATACATTCTTCCAAGAGAAGAAAAGAAATGTGCATGTCATTAAACAAAGAGAAGGTTTTAAAAGGAATGGACAGCCGGGGTGCCCGGGGCGGGGGGTTGGGGGGGGCTCGGCCGGTCAAGTGGTTAAGCGTCCGACTTCGACTCCGGTCATGATCTTGCAGTTTGTGGGTTTGAGCCCCGTGTCGGGCTCTGTGCTGACAGCTCAGAGCTTGGAGCCTGCCTCAGATTCTGTGTCTCCCTCTCTCTCTGCCCCTTCCTGCTCGGTCCCTCTCTCTCTCTTTCAGAAATAAATCTTACATAAGAACAGGCAGCCAAACTCAACTTGATTCAAAGGCTCCCATCTACTTATTTCTCATCACTTGTTAACCAGGTGGGAATTTGGGCCCTGTGTGTCGGATCTTCCCATTTCTTTTTAATTAGAAGCAGAAACCTAAGTTTTGGCCCAAATCTTCCAATTTGGGATGTTGACAATGTTTTTAAAAAATGTTAAGCGCTAAGCAGGCCAAACAAAACACACCTGGAGGCTGGATCTGGCCCCTGGCGCCATTCTGCAATCTCCGGCTTAAAAACACTCAACAGCAAGAGGAGGTATTTCTGCAGGTCTTGTGGGTCGTCTTTACGCCATCTGTTTCCTCCCAGGGGCTCTGAGGACTTCAGCCACCAAGTCTCTGGGAGCCATCCACAGCCTCGTGGGGGAAGCGGGGCGCCAGAAGGAGAGGTCTCTGTGCTCGACAGCTGGCCCCCGCTCACCCTCCTTCAACAGACCTCTGTATATCCCTCAAGGGAGAACCCACCGCTAACTTCTTTTCCAGGGCCTCGCACACAGTAGGTGCTCAATAAATGCTTGCTGGAGAACGGGGTTACCTCCCGGGGCTTCTACCCTGGAGGGATCGGGAAGGGGTCCGTGATGAGGGCCGAGGGGGCACCTGTCAGGGACCCGAGGGGGAAGTTTACATTACGCCTTGGTTCTCACAACCACCGCGTTACAGGTGAGGAGCGTCTCCGTTTTACAGACGGCAAGACGGGGGTCCAGAGTCGTGGAATAATTCACCAAGGGCACGTAGACAAACGTGAATCTCACCTTCTGAGTCAGGGGTTCGCAGAGCTACGGCCAGAGGGCCACACATGGCCCACTTCTGTGCACACGGCTGTCATGGCCAGTGGGGACTGCTGTCACAAAGATCCCACAGACCGGCCGGTGTAAACAACCGGAACTCCTTTCTCACGGTTCTGGAGGCTGGAAATCTGAGATCAGGGCGCACCGGAGTGGCTGGGTTCTCGTCAGCAGGCGGCTGTCTCCTTACCGAGCCCTCATGGGGTGGAGGAGTGGGGAGGGAGAGGGAGAGGGAGAGGTGGGTAGGGAGAGAGAGAGAGAGAGCCAACTCTCATCTTAACACGAGGCTCCACCCTTATGAGCTAACCCCACGCCTCCGATACCTTCACATTAGGGCGTCAACATACGCACCTGGGGTGGGGGGAGCATGTTCAGTCCAGAGCAACACTTTTATCAGAACACAGCGATGCCTGTTCCTTCGTGTTTTCTAGGGTGTTTTCTGTGCGATGAGGGTGCGGACACGGTACGGTCTATACAGACAAAGAGAGTTACTGTCTGCTCCTTCACAGAAATAGGCTGTCGACCCCTGCTCTGGGTCAGGTATACAATAGATCTTCGATAGCGCTGACATGACTATTCATTCACCGACGATGCGCCAGGCGCTGAGGCTCTGATCGTAAATCGAGGCACACTCTGGAGATATCGCAGGGCTGGATCTGGACCACCCCACTACAGCGAGTCTGCGATGAGCCAGTCAGATACAAGTGCTGCTCTCCCAGTGCGTCCGAAAGTTACGTTTACACCGCAGTCAGTTAAATGTGCACTAACGGCATTATGTCTCAAAACCCAATGGACACACCTTCAAGATACCTTATGGCTAAAAAGTGCTAACTGTGGTCTGAGCCAGGGGTAATCGCTGGCCACACGTTACCGTAACAAACAGTATAATGATGAAAACGTGAAGTGTCTGCAAGAGTCACCAAAATGTGACACAGAGACACCAAGTGAGCTAACGCTGTCGGGAAAACCCAACGGCTGTGCTAGAGGCGAGGTTGCCACAAACCTTCAATGTGTGTTTTTAAAAAATGTAAAATCTGCAAAGCGTAACAAAGTAGAGTGCAGTCAGACGAGGCAGGCCTGTGAAAGAGGGTACTAAACACGGATCCCACAGACTGCTGGGGGGAGAGGAATCGGGAAGAATCGTATCAAAACAGAACCGAGATTTCTGACAGGTGCCAGAAACAGAAGTGTGGTGGGGGGCATGCAGGAAGGGTAGCTGGGGGATGTGAGGGGCTCTGGGAGCCTGAAAAAGCTTCCCAAAAGAGACGACCCACAAGCTGAACCCCCAACAATGAGTAAAGGGAAGAAGGCAAAGCTGAAGGAGACAGTGACAGCTCCAGGCACAGAACGTACAAGGGTCCTGGGGCAGAGGAGGAACAGAAAGGAGGCAGCAAAACGGAGAGTGGTCTCAGGTGGCCTGGGGGGTCAGTAAGACCAGAGGGGCAGGGCTGGGGTCTCTGTCCAGAGAGAACTGTGAGGAGGGGCATGAGTAAGCTGGCACAGAAAGCCCCCTGTGGCTGCCACATAGGGGGGAACAGCGGGAACAGAATGGAAGAGAAAAGCCAGAAAGCAGAGCACGCTGCTCGCCCAGGTCAGAGAGGATGGCAACTTGGATCGGGGGCCGCTGGGGTGCAAGGTCCCTGCGGCTGGGGGTCTTCCCACTTACGGCGCGCTGACTCCAAGCAACGGCACGCCCCTCCACATTCCCGGGGACGGCCCCACTCAGGCCCGCACAGACCCGGGAAGGAAGACCACACATGTGCGCACGTGCGCGCGCACACACACACACACACACACACACACACACACAGAAGGACAGCTCAGAGGCAGACAGGGGCCTCCCCCTACGCCCAGCCCCCTTCCCAGCTGTGCCCTGGAGCCCACTCACGTAGGGGTGTCCAGCCTGGTAGCCAGGACTACAGTCTGCAGGGTCTCCTCTCGGCCGTTGAGGACAAGCCTCGTTTCCAGGGAGCACTGCTGCTGTCGCCCGTCTGCCGTGAGGGTCTCTTGCAGGAGGAGGCTCTGCGGGATGGGCAAGGGCAGGGGCTGCCTGGCGGGGTGAGGGGGTAACAGGCCGAAGCCATTAAAGCAGCTGGCAGGGTCGGCGGACAACTATGCCCCGTGAGTTCAGACTGGGCCTGTCAGTAGCGTGCAGAGTGAAGACGGTCAGAGAGGAGGACACGCCTCACCCCTGCGCCTTACAATTTGCCAGTCGACACCCATTCACCATCTTGCCACGCCCTCTGGACAACCCAGTGACCTGGGCACAGTGGGGGGTCACCTGCATCCCTCGGCAGCAGAGACCCAAGGACAGGCAGCACCTTGGTTGACTTCTCTGTGCCTTGGTTTTCCCATCTGTGAAATGGGGGCCAAAATCCTAGTCCCCCTCCCCCCACCCCGCTACCGCCCTATCTCATTCGGTGGTTGGGACCATTGGAGAGAAGGTCTACAAAGAGTGCAGTGCCCTGGGGGCAAGGACTTCTGTCCTTGCTATTCTCTGTTTTCCAGACACCTAGCCAAGTGCATGGCACATAGTAGGTGCTCAACCAACAGAAACAAAACAAGCGAATGCATAAGATCTAGGCAGATAACGGCTGCCGGTACTTTTCAGTTACTGCTGTTTGGGCAGTAGGGGACCAAGGTCACACAGCAGGTCTGGACACGGCCTGGAGTTCAGGCTAGGTCTGCTGATCCCCCCTCCCCACCCCCCTCCACGTTCCCCAACTACAGGAACCCCTTCACGACCAGCTGGGCCTCTAACATTCCCCAGAGCAGCCTTCAGGCTGGGGTGGGGACAGATTCCTGCTCCCAGATTCCTTAGCCTCCTCCTGGAAGGGGGCTAGGGACTCGGGGACTTCGGAGGGAGGCGGGTGGCTGGTCTCTGAGCCCTGGGCTCTGTCTGGGCCCCACAGGCCGGCGTGGACCTCCCCCACCCCGGGCACTGCTCGCCCTGTGCCCCGTGACCCTCCACGCTGCAGGAGCAGAGGCTGGGGCAGACGTGGCACATAAGGGGAAAGGACCACAGGTACCTGAGGAGGAAGGTCCCCGCTTCTGGTACGACCCTCAGTCACGTGTCACCTCCTCCAGCTTGCCCTCCAGCTCCAGGCCCTGAGGCTGGCCCCTCGTGCCGGTCACCAGAGCCGCCAGCGACACGGGGGTGCTCCGGGGCTGCAGTGAGGACCAGGCTGGCGGGGATGGATGGCCGGTGGGGCCCGAGCTCCTTAGACACCCTGCCCGTGGAGTTCAAGGCACCCACTGCCCATCCGCCGCCCTGGGAATGACACCTGAGAAGGGCTGCCCGACTGGATGGCAGCCTCGCCCCAGGCCGGACCACAGGATGGCCGCCACGCCTGGACCTCCCCGGGCCCCCGTGGGGAACAAAGTGCTCAGACTGCTGGCTCCGTGGGGCAGGGCTTTGCTCCAGTGCCTGTGCTAACATGGCGGGGATCTGTTTACAGGGAGGCCCAAGGTCACAGACCAAGCTAGGGGCACTGAGCCCCCCAGGGGAAGGGTGTGAGGCCTGGAGTCACCTGCTCCGTGTGCCTGGAAGCTGCGGTCAAGTTCACCTCCCGCAGGGGGCCCTTCCACCAGCAGCGAAGTATCTTCCGGTCCTGGCTGTTCTCTGCGTGGATCTCACTCTTCAACGTTGCACTCCATGCCGGCTCTACCTCAGCTCGGCTGCGGAAGGGGCCGTCACCGCGGACACCTGCACTGAGGCGGGGGAGGGCGACGGAAGGCGCTGCACACCCCACGCTCTCCCCCGTGGAGAACTGGTTGTTCCCCACGAGGTCTTGAGGAAAGAGGAAAAACTGCTCCCCAGCTCTAAGCCCTGAGCAGAGGGAGAATCTGAGTGATCAGTTATAAGAGAAGAGAACTCCCTTCCCCCTCCCTCCTCTTCAGCTCTAAAAGGGAATATGATCTCACTGGGCCGCCATTATCATCAGGCAACACGTACCCCAGCCCACTGCCCCCGGCGCAGGCCCCACCGGCAACTTCACGGTGTCTATACCCTGTAGGCCACTGTCCGCTGTTCACACAGCTCAGCCTCAGGAGAGGAGGTGATGGGTTAAAGTGGGGCTTAGGGATCACTGCTGCCACATGCTAGAAACCCCTGACACCTGGTCCCGCAGGCCACGGACCCTGGGGTCTCCCTCCAGAACTTACGCCCGCCCCCGCCCCCACAAACGCCAGCTGTCCATTTCAGTGAAAGTCACCTCCTTCCACCCAGCTGCTCTGCCAAAACCTTGGAGTCATTTACATCTCGTCTCTTGCTCCCTCCCCCTGCCAACCCCCCTGCAAATCCATCAGCTCCACCTTCAAAGCAGTCCCAAACCCACACACTTGCTACCATCTCTGCTGCCACCTCCGGGGACAGGCCACCATCGCGCCCCTGGCTGGGGCGTCCGCAGGAGCTGACAGGCTCTGCCTGCCACACATCAGTCCCTTCACGGTCCCCGAGCTCGCCAGCAATGCCCAGCTCCTCACGCCTCCAACCTGTTCCCACTTGGCCCCTGCTTCAGAGGGGACGGCGCTGTCCCCAGATGGGCCCACGGAGCTGCCTCCTTCTGGGTCCAAGTCAGGCCTGGACCTGGGTCCACCCATCATCTCCCCACGGGGATGGGATGTGTGCGCCCGGCTTCCTCGTGGGACACCGGGGAATCTTTCACTGGTTTTCTTCCACATCTTTATGCTTCTGAGATCAAACAGGTGCACAGAAGCATCCTTGATTACATCCAGCAGTCACTGTAAAAGTGACCTATGACCCTGAAAGAGCTTTCACTCTGGTTTTCCCCAAAAGTCTGAGGTCTGCCTAGTTACTCCTCAACCTACGTTCATATCTTCATCTATCAGCTGCTCAGCAAGAATATGGGCAACCGAGGGGCGCCTGCATGGTGAGTTGGTTGAGCATCGGACTTCAGTTCAGGTCATGATCTTGTAGTTCGTGAGTTCAAGCCCCGCATCGGGCTGCTGTTAGCCCCCCTTTCTCTGTCCCTCCCCTCACCTCTCAAAAATAACTATTAAAAAAAAAAAAAGAATACGAGAAATTGAGATGGGTTGAGGGGGCTGGGCAGTCCACTCCAAAATACACTTGGCAACTAACTGTCCAGCCTGTAAACACTGGGTCATCCAAACCGCCCACATCTGCTAACTGGCATCAGGTCTGGGGTTCTCTGTGCACGAGACGCTCTTACTGACAGGGAACCAGGCTCCTGGGTCCCGAGTCCACCTGTGGGGAGGAGAGCAGAGGGCGTGGCCAAGCAGGCGCACCCAGAGGTAAGTGGTAGTTGCGGTGCAGATGTGGATCTTGCCCTCCGTGTCACGGCCGCGGCTCCTGCGGGCCACATTCATCACCAGGTTCTTGAGGGTCCAGGCCTTGCCCAGCGTCAGCTCCTGGACAGCCTGGAAAGTGGGTCGGCGGGCCCAGTACAGCCTGTGAGCCACGGAGACCATCAGCCATGGACTATCCAGGTTCAAGGCTCCTACGACAGGTAAAGAGGGAGAAGTTGGCACACCCCATACGAAAAGCCTATCGGCAGGCACCAAGAGCCGCCCTGTCACATCCATTCTGGGCATGTCTCAAACTGGGAATGGCTGAGAAGGGGCAGAGGAGAACCCTGCAGAAGGCTGGTAATGCTCTGAATCTTGACAGGGGCTACACAGGTGTGTGCATCTGTCAGAACTTCTTCAACAGTACCCTGGAGAGGCTCACATTCCACTCTAGTTAACTCCGCACACGTTGAAATACTTAGGAGTTAACTGTACGGATGCCTACCACTTACTTTGAACTATACCAACGAATAAGCTGGATGTGGGAAAGGGATAGGTATATAGTAACACTAGGTGAATAAAATGTTAATGGTAGACTCTGGATAAGAGTATGGCTAAGAATATGTTGGTGTTAATGATACAATCCACTACTCTTCCATAGGCTTGAAATTTTTTCATAGCGACATGCTGGGCAAAAGGAAAGCATGAAGATGGGTGCCTGGGTGGCTCAGTTGGTTAAGCATTTGACTCCTGATTTAGGCTCGGGTCATGATCCCAGGGTGGTGGGGTTGAGCCCTCCACTGGGCGCCACACTGAGTATGGAGCCTGCTTAAGACTCACACACACACACACTCTCTCTCTCTCTCTCTCTCTCTCCCCCCTTTCCTCCACTTGCATGCATTCTCTGAAATTTTAAAAAGAATGCACAAAGAAGTTGGAGACTTCCAGTGAAGTAGAAGTAGAGCGAAATCCTCAAAATCCCAGGGGGAAAATGAAAATTCTCTACTCAGCCAAATTACCCAGGTAGAATGAAGCCAGTTTAAACATTCAGGGGTGCAAAATGATTATGTCCTATTATGGGCTAGATTGTGTCTCTCAAAAATATACCAAATCCCAACCCCGCAGTGTGTCTCAGAAGGTGACCTTATTCGGGACTGAGCCATTGCAAATATAAGTAGTCATGGTGAGGTCATAGAATAGGGTGGGCCCTAAAACCACTGGACTGGTGTCCTTAGAAGGGAAGTATGAACACAGTCATACACACCAGGAGAAAGCCATGTGACAACAGAGACAGAGATGAGAACAGTGCGGCTGCAAGCCAACAAACTCCAAGTAGTGATGGCCACCACCGGAAGCTAGGAAGAGTCAGGGAAGGATTCTACCCAGGGTCACAGAGGGAGCATGGCCCTGACAACACCTTGAATGCAGAATTCTAGTTTCTAGAACTGATGAGAGAATACGTCCCCGTTGTTCTAAGCTGCTCAGTTTGCGGTCATTTGTTAAAGCAGGTTTAGGAATCTAATACTTCTCTCAGGAAGCTATTGGAAGATGTGCTCCATCAGAACAAAAGAGTAAACCAGAAAGAAGATGACAGGAGTGACCCGGAGAAGTGGAAAGAATTCCCAGGATGATGGGGAAAGGACGCCCCAGAACCACAGATATGCAACTGGTCTACACTGGAGGAAGACAGTGGGTCCCGTAAGAAAAATACGGGAGCTGACTGAAGCTGATCATACTCCCATGTGTTTGACCATCTGGAGAAGAGTTTTGCACTTATGCTTAAACTTCTGTGGACAGTTAGTAAGAGGAAAATAGAAAACTAATCAAACGGGGAAAAGGCCGTTATAACTCCAGGAAAAACAGAAAGTCAGTTTTGTGTCGCAGCCGTGAAGGACATTTACAGAATCACAAGTAAACAGTGAATATTCACAGGCCAAGTTTTTCAGAGAGACAAAGAAAAAAAGGCTGGTTAAAGAGTTAAATTATCATCTTCTCTGGTAAGAAATATACAGAAAATGCCTAAAATGGAAAATGGCAGCATAATTATATTATTTTAAGAGCTGAAAGGTTTAAGAAGAAACATAGAAAAGAATTTACAACAGATAAAGGAATTTACTTGGGATAGGAAGATACGAAGCAGAAAATTATTGTTATAAACTAGCTTTTTAGTTTAGGGACGTCTGAGTGGCTCAATCGGTTAAATATCCGACTTCACCTCAGATCATGATCTCAAGGTCCGTTAATTCGAGCTCCACGTTGGGCTCTGTGCGGATAGCTTGGAACCTGGAGCCTGCTTCGGATTCTATGTCTCTCTCTCTCTCTCCCTGCACCTCCCCCACGTGTGCTCACGCTCTCCCTCTCTCAAAAATAAACATTTTAAAAAATCTTTAAAAAACATATAAAGAATTACTTCAAGTACATACGTGAATAGAGAACATAATCTGATGAGCCCCTGTGTAATACTCACCCACCTTCAACAATTACTAATGCAGTTTCTACTTTTCAAACTATGTATGACTACAATAAGAATAAAACTAATTCAGGGATAAACTGTGGTAAGTCCAGTTTTTTAAAGGCGAGAGAGTGTTCCAGTGAGAAGCAGCACGTGCAAAGGCCCTGAGGTCTCTGGGGGAACAGAAAAGAGGCCAGTGGGACTGCAGGATAATGGACAACAGGTAATGTGAGGTGAGCAGAGACTGGGGAATTACGCAGAGGGCTGTGATGTAGAGCTCTGTCGGATGGAAGCGTCACGGGGCACATTGATAGTATAACTCCCAACATCCAGAGAAACGAAAAGGGAAGGTATTCCCTCAGGCATAGGCTGAGCAGAGGTCTGGGGGCCTGAAATTTTAATTGCTAGCCAAAGAGTTTCCCTAAATGAGACTCACCTTCCCATCACAAGGTAGCTCAAGGTGTCTTTTCACCTCATGGCTGCCACCCAGAGCAGCCGCCTGCTGTCCTGACCCTTCAGGTGGGTGCTGTTCTCCATGCGGGGCTGCGAAGGCTCAGGTGGTGCAGCTGCGTGCGGTAATCCACCCGGCTCTCAGACACCTGCAGCACAAACTGGAGAGAGCCACACTCAAATGCTGATCAGAGAACTCCACTCCCAACCTAGAACATTCCACCGTCTCGCCAGGACAGTCAGGGGTTGGCCTGAGTTCCCTGGTTATCGGGAACTGGCCAGCCCAGGCCACCCTTCAAGGAACCGTGTAGCCACGAGCAGCCACTCCCCGTTGCCCCTGGAAACCATTAATCCAATTCCTGTTTTTACAGATTTGCCTATTTTGGACATTTCATATAAATGCAATCATATAATATATGGCCTTCAGGGTCTAGCTTTTTTATTTAGCATGATGATTTCAAGATTCACCCATGTTGCACTGTAGAATGTGTCAGAACTTTATTCTTTTTTATTGCTGAACAATATTCTTTTTCTTGTTTGTTTTTAATGTTTATCTGTTTTTTGAGAGAGACAGAGAGAGTGTGAGCAGGGGAGGGGCAGAGAGAGAGGGAGACACAGAATCTGAAGCAGGCTCCAGGCTCTGAGCTTTCAGCACAGAGCCCCACACGGGGTTCAAACTCACAAACTTTGAGACCATGAGCTGAGCCGAATCAGACGTTTAACTGACTAAGCCACCCAGGCCCCTGAACAACAGCCACAGACAATGGGTCAACAAATGGGCATGGCCATGAGCCAATAAAACTGTATTTCTGGCCACTGAAATATATGTTTCACAAATTTTTCACATCTTGAAATATTCTTTGATTACTTCTCAACCATTTGGAAAGATAACAACCTGTCCTCAGCTCACAAGCCCCCACAAGGAGCCATTCCCCCGGGAGTGGACAGCTGAGTTGTGTCCTATTTTCTGCTTCTAACTAACGATGCCATGAACATCTTTGTGCACAGCACATTTTAAAGCAATCTTGGCTGGTTTTCGTAGGGTAGCGTTCCAGAATCAAAGAGCCAAGGGGCAGAAGTCCTTCTAGGGCTTGAGAGCCACCCTAGCATCTGGAGCTGTCCTTGGTGCCTACGGCTCCCGGATGCCCCACCTGGGATCAGCCATGGCCAGGACCCCCGCCTCCCTTCTTTGTCAGTACAGGATCGGGCCTCAGGAGGGCCGTGCACGTTACTGAGGCTCCTCACGCCATCCCCGGTGACGAGGTACAGCTTAGAGCTGGGTGAGGAGAGAGTCCCAGACAAGTCATTTTCACTCATTCTCTGGACAAAAAAGCCTTAAGCCGCCACAGCTTGGTACAGGGCAAATTCCACCATGACTACGACATGCCCTTGGGGAACTCACCTACAGCACTGGTGATAGATGCCATGATTCACCTGAATGGGGGTGGCATGGGGTCTGTCTTGGGGACAGGGCAAGGCCCCCTTTAGCTGGGGGTGTGGGGGTATCTGCAGAGGTTAAGGTGGGAGCAGAGACTTAAAGGATGAGAAGGAACTGGCATTCTAGATAGAGGGAACAGCAGGTGCAAAGGTCCTGGGGTGGGAATACAGAGGCCTCTTTAGAAGCACAGAAAGGGTGGCTCAAGAGGGTCAGGGTGGAGGGAGAGGGAGTGAGTGAAAGGCAGGAGGTAGTGGAAGGAAACAGCTAAGAGTCAGTAGGACCCCTGTGGGGAAGGACAATCACATAAGACCTGGGTCATCCTAGAAACAAGTGGAGGGTTTTAATCAAGTGGGGGCCGGGTAGCACAGGACTTGACATTTTAAAGGACCCCACTGGCGGCGGCTGGGAGAAGGACCTGGAGGCAGGAAGACGACACAGCGCCCCTGGCGGTGAGACAACAGAGGCTGGGAACAAGCCGGTCCCAGGAGAGCCTGGCCCACCCATGGGGGCGGGACGCCCACCTGAGGCTCTGCAGCTCCGCGGCCTCCCTGGGCGCATTCAGGTGCACCGTGAGGCCCCGCCCCTTCCTCGCCTGCATCCTGCAGTCCAGGCTGGCGGTGCCCTGGATGCTGGCCACCCACCGAGCCCGGCCCGCCCCAGGGCACCTGCCCTGCCCATCTGCACGGAGATCCGGAGCAGGGCACTGAGGGGACACACAGGCTGGCCGCACCCTGCGGACCTGGGCGGCCGCAAGCCCACCGCGCCAGCCCCCCCCCTACGCTGTCCCCCGAATCTGGAGCCGTGGTCACCGCTGGCCACGCCCCACATGCACAAGCCCAGCCGTCCCTCCAGTCCTCGCCATCCGTAGCCGCAGCGCCCAGATGCGGGCACAGGGCGGGTCAGGTGCAACCACTCGCTCGGGGCCCAGGGCTGGGATGCGGGGCAGCAGGTCGGCGGCCCGGGCTGTCTGAGCCCCAGCAGCCCGCAGAGGACGCCCAGCTGCCCACGTGGGACCCAGAAACCTGACAGGCCGGCTGAGCTGCCCGGCTCCAGAGCCGGACCGCGCACGGAGCACACTGCGCCCACACCGTGTGGCCCCGATCCGCAGCGCACCCGCCTGCAGCCCGTCTCCGCCACGAGCGGGAAGGGGAAGAGTGTGCGCCTCAGGAGTGATGGTGCGGGGTCACCAGACTCGGGGCCCGCACTTCGTAAATGGTCCTCCCGCTCCCCCTCCTCCCCTTGGAGACGGTGTGGACCAGAGGGATGCGGGCCGTGGCTGGAGACGGCGGTGCCTTGCACCCCTAGGCTTCCTGAGCACGGGTCATAACCTCACCGTGCCTCAGTCTTCCACCCTGTAAACTGGCCATAGCTGCCCAGGACCTCCTGACAGTCTCCTGGCACGCGCGCACGCACACACGCACACACTCACACAAACACACTCACACACTGAATCACAGGAGCTGCTGTGATGGGATCCCCTCCGTCCAGGAGTGGTGCCCTCGCCCTCCCTCCGGAGCCCTCTGTAAGAGGAGCACCCCCTCCAAGGAGCCAGCTACCTGGGCTTGACGTGACCATTCGGAGACGAGTCGAGAGGCTGCTGGAGGCCGGCAGTGCCTCGCACGCGCACGCGGATGGCGGCCGAGGCGTTTAGGGTCAGCCAGGCTGGAAGGCCAGACACGGTGGGGAAGGCGAGCTTCCTGCACGGCCAGGTTCAGCCTCCGGTCCACCTGCACCGCCTGCCCCTGCAGCCACAGAACCGTAGTGATGCAGCTCACAGCCCCTGGCGTGGGCCGGGCGTGCTCTGAGTACTGAGCACTGAGCACGCACAACCTCCTTTATCCTCACACGATGGTGGGGGGGGGGGCGGGGGGAGGATATTATCATTATCCCGTTTCCAGAGGAGAAAACCGAGCCCACAAACACATGAAGTCACCTGGCCAAACCCACATAGGGAGAACCAGGTAGAGCCAAGTTCAAACCCAGACAGTTTACTACGGAAAGGGGTCGGGGGTCAGAGGTCAGGGATCCAGAGTCAGTCAGGTAAGGAGGAGTGCGGGCCCCGCCCACGATGCAAAGCACTTAATATCCTCCCCATTTCACAGATGCAGAAACTGAGGCCCTGACTAGTTAACACTCCCCAGGAGGTAAGAAGTGGAGCCGGGATTTGAACTTAGGCAGCTTGGCCCGAAATACCACCGTCTTAAGTCTGAAAAGTATTTTAATACTTTCCCTGAAAGCATCAAAGGAAACGCAGCGTCTGCTGCTCCGCGTGCCTCCAGGGACCTGAGGGAGAAGCCAGGTGACCAGGAGCAGGTCTGGTGCCTGGACAGCGGTGGGGGCCTGTGCGGGGTGGGGGGGGGGGGGGGGGGGTCCGGAGGGCAAGGGCTTTTGGTGTCTGGACTGTGGTTTGCAAAACGCATGGTCCACCAGCAGAAGCCACAGATGCCTTTTCTTTGACCCACGCGGTACTGCCCAGCGCCAGTGCAGTGTGTGGGGGTGTGAGTGTTGTCATAATCTTTTCGTTCTGGAATAACCTTAGATTTACAGGAAAGTTGCCAAGATGGTACAGAAAGCTCCCCTACACCCCTCGCCCTATTTCCACTGTCAGCGTCTACACTGCCTGGGCGCGGGGCGAAAGCGCAGAAGCCGACCCGGACGCATCTATTACCGAAACTGCAGATGCTACTCCGATGTCACCAGTTTTTCCAGCCGCATTCTCTCTCTGTTCCAAGATGCAGTCCAGGCACCACACCGCATTTTACCTGTCCCCCGTCCCGCCTCTGCTGTCCCCGCTGGTCTCTGACACGCTGTCTTCCTTTGTATTTCACGCAGGGCCCGTCTTTTGAAAATTGAACCTGTTTCCAACATTTAAACACTTAGGAGAGGCCATATAAGATCCAGACTCTGGCTTCTTGAGAAAGAAAAGTATTGGCCTGCCTCCCCATCGTCCCCCGCCCCCATGACAAAGGGCAATGAATGGGCAAGAGCAGCTGTTGCTTTTAACCAAGGCACATGCTTCTAGCACCTGCTACAGACCCCACCTCTCCCTACTGCCTCTAACACGGAGGCCAAGTACTGTTGCCATTATCTCTGTGCTTGTGCAAAACAGATCTTCGGAAAGGACTCTCCACTATCTTCAGACAGTGTGAAAATAACAGAAAGAATTGCAGATTTTTTTTTTTTTTGAGAGAGAGAGAGAGAAAGAATGTGAGCAAGGGAGGGACAGAGGGAGAGCGAGATAATCCCAAGCAGTCTCCATGCTGGGCGTGGACACAGAGCTCGATCCCATAACCGTGAGATCACAACCTGAACCAAAATCACGAGTCGGATGCTTAACCGACTGAGTCCCCCAAGTGACCCAAGGACTGTAGATTCTAAGAAAAAATGTTCATGCCCAGCCCACCACCCTCATTCACGTTACTTGCTGGCTCCAGATCTGGTGCAAGAGGCCCTACAGGGCAGGGTCCATGTCCTGACCATCTTTGTGTCCTTGGGTGCTGGGCTCACACTTGATGACTGGTAAACATGTGACCATGTGAATAAACCCCCCAGCCACGCTCCTTCATCACCATCGGATGGATGCAGCAATGGCTTCTCATGTGAGCAAAAGGTGCCAACAACCTAAATGTCCATCGTGGAGAAGAGTCATGGAAAGCACAGTCCTCACCCGCAGAAGGGATGTTAAAGCGCCCCGCGACCCACCAGGTGCGTTCCCGGGGATACGCCCAGCAGCAACGCGCACGTGCATCTGCTGAAAAGACACGTACAAGAATGCTCAGAGCACTCTCTTCAATAAGCCAGAAACCTGAGACGACGCAGAAGCCCACCAAAAGCAGGACAGAGAAGCAAACTGTGGTGTGTTCGTTAAGCAGAGCATGAACAAACCATACATATACACAGCCACACAGATGATCTCACAAACAAACTTAAACAAAAGAAGCCAGACACACACACACGCGCGCGCATACACACACACACACACAAAATGACACAAGGAGCATTATTCAAGCTCGCCAAGAAGTGGAAGCCGCCTGCGGCCTGAAGGCCCATCAGCAGATGGATGGACAGATGGTGTAGTCTATCCACACAGTGGAATATTAGCCTTAAAAAAGGGATGGACATGGATGCATGCGACACGATGAACCTCAAAACACGACGGTAACTGAAAGAAGCCAGATACAACAGGTCACATGTTGTCTGATTCCATTCATATGAAATGTCCAGAAGAAGTAAATCCACAGAGACCCAAAATAGATTAGTGGTCGCCAGGGGCTGGGGAGTGACTGGGAATGAGTACAGGCCTCCTTTGGGGTGGTGAGGGTATTTTGTAACTAGACAGAAGTGGGGGTGCACATCACTGAAAATGTACTAACACCAGTGAATTGTATGCATTAAGATGGGTCATTTCAGGGGCGCCTGGGTTGAGCATCCGACTTCGGCTCAGGTCATGATCTCATAGTACGTGGGTTTGAGCCCCACGTCGGGCTCTGTGCTGACAGCTCAGAGCCTGGAGCCTGCTTCAGATTCTGTGTCTCCCTCTCTCTCTGCCCCTCCCCTGCTCATGATCTCTGTCTCTCAAAAATAAATAAATGTTAAAAAAAAAAAAAGATAGTTCATTTTAGGGGCATCTGGGTGGCTCAGTCAATTAAGTGTTCAACCTCTGCTCTGGTCACGATCTCATGGTTCATGGGTTCGAGCCCCGCGTCAGGCTCTGTGCTGACAGCTCAGAGACTGGAGCCTCCTTCAGATTCTGTGTCTCCCTCTCCCTCTGTGCCTACCCCACTCACACTCTGTCTCTCTCTCTCAAAAATAAACATTAAAAAAAAGTTAAAGATGGCTCATTTTATATTATGTGAATTTCACCCCAAATTTTAAAGTTCATTTGTTTGTTTTGAGAGAGAAAGCAGGGGAGGGGCAGAAAGAGAGAGAGAAAGCAGAATCCCCAGCAGGCTCTGTGCTGTTGTGCAGAGCCTGATGCAGGGCTCGGACCCACAAACCATGAGATCACGACCTGAGCCAAGATTAAGAGTCAGATGCTCCACCGACTGAGCCACCCAGGTGCCCCTGACCCCAATTTTTTTTTTTTTTAAAAAGGCACCTGGTACATGGTTCCATTTATATAAAGTGCACAAGAGGAGCTGCGTGAGACACGTGCTGTCCACCAGAGTGGCCTAACGGGGACTGGATTCCTCTCCACGGAGCAATGAGACACCCAGGTGAGTGATTACACGTGAATTCCAGACACATCAGGTGAGCAGCATGAGGCAAGCAGCAGCGTGAGCCCCAGCTTCACCCGGAGAGTCCGGGTGAAGGTGCAGAGAGCAAACACAAGAGGGCCCGGGACTCTCTGGGTGGAGCGGTCAGGCGATGGCCCGGTGGCTACACTTCACAGGGTGGAGGGCGGGACGGGAAAGAGCTGGACAGATAGAACCCTGCATGTCTCCTGAGGGCCTGTAGACAATCTCCACGACCGTGCACCAGGCAAAGATTTCTAGGTCTAACCGCCAGAGCACGGTGCGTAAAAGGAATCGACTTGACTTCGCCAAAATCAAGAACTTCTGCTCTTCAAAAGGCACACTTAAGACAATGAAAGATCACTCCACACAGCGGAGGAAGTATTTGCAAGCCACCTATCAGATAAAGGACTGGTTTCCAAAATCCATAGAATTCTCAAAACTCCATCATAACCCAATCCACTGTTAAAAAAAAAAAAACAAAAAAAACCAGACACGATATTTGAACGTACACCAGAAACGACGTACAGATGACAAATAAGCATGAAAATATGTTCAGTGTCATTAGTCGCTGGGGAGTCACACAGCAAAGATGCGAGATACTCCTACATGCTACCACACAGCCACTTCAGAAAGCAGTTCGGGAACGCCTTAAACATTAAACCCGTAACTGCCATCTGACCCCGTCATTCCCGTTCTTCAACATCTACCCAAGAAACCTGAAAACATACGTTCATGTGAAGACTTGTATGTGAATGTTCCCAACAGCCCCCAAAACGGAAACAACACCAAGGTCCATCCACCTTTGGGTAAGCAAACTGGCACATCCACACAATGGAACGCCACTCAGCAATAAAAAGCACAAAACTGTTAGAAACGCCTGCCACACGGATGAATCACAAAATGATGATGCTACTTGCAGGAGGCTAAGTTAAAAGGTTACACGCTTTTCTTCATTAAAAAAAATTTTTGGAAACATTTATTTGCCTTTGAGAGACAGAGAGAGACAAAGTGCAAGCGGGGGAGGGTCAGAGAGAGAGGGAGACACAGAATCCAAAGCAGACTCCAGGCTCTGAGCTGTCAGCACAGAGCCCGACGCGGGGCTCGAGCCCACAAACTGTGAGATCATGACTTGAGTGAAGTCAGACGCTTAATCAACTGAGCCAACCAGGTGCCCCGGTTATATGCTTTTAAAAATAACTTTGAGGGGTGCCTGGGTGGCTTAGTTGGTTAAGCGTCCGACTTCAGCTCAGGTCATGATCTCACAGTTCGTGGGTTCGAGCCCCACGTCGGGCTCTGTGCTGACAGCTCATAGCCTGGAGGCTGTTTCGGATTCTGTAACTCCCTCTCTCTCTGACCCTCCCCTGCACACGCTGTCTCTCTCTCTCTCTCTCTCAGAAATAAATAAAACATTTTTAAAATTTTAAAAAAATAAAAAAACTTTGAAAAAGGAAGAAAACCTCTTGCTCTGCCCCTCCCCCACTCATACTGAGTCTCTCAAAAACGAATAAATGTAAAAAAAATTTTTTTAGTATGTTTGTGTTGCGTGATTCCATTTACGTAAATCTAGAAAATGCAAACCAGTCTACGGGGACAGAAAGCCTACCAGTGGTTCCTGGGGACAGGGGCGGGCGGGAGGAGGGGATTATTAAGGACACGAGGAACCTTGTAGGGACGATGGGTATGTTCACTGACTTCACTATGCTGGTGGCCTCATAGTACACACATGTGTCAAAACTCATCAAACTGTATACTTTAAACACATGCCGTTTATTACTGGTCAACTTTACCTCTACAAAGCCTACTTTTTTAAAAATAGAATAACCAGTGCAGTTAGGAGGTGAGGTCAATGATTGCCCTCGGTTAGGAGTGCGTAGACTACAAGACGGAGGAGTGGGGGCCTCCGGGGTGCTGATAAGGGTCTGGGCATCGATTATAAGGATGTTTCCTATCGGTGGAAATGCACTAACAACTTGGGCACTTTTCTAACTGAATGTGATGCTTTGATAAACAGTTGTGCACAATAAGGCAGGCTAAGCACTGACGACTCAGCTCTGGACCAGCCACTTGTTTCTGTGGAGGGTTGGGGGGCGGTCAGGGTCTGAGGTCATGGACAGCTGAGTCCCCAGGCCAAAGGCTGGCGAGCGGTGGGAGCAGGGTGGGAGTGGGTACGCCCCTTACCTTCGGCTGCAGGTCTCTCATCTTTCTGGATCTTTCTTCCAGACAGTCATGGCTGGTTGCCTGTGGTGTGGGCTCTGCTTCTGGCTCTGGAAACTTCTCTGCTTGAGCCTCTCTCTCCTCTTCCTGCCTCCAGAAGGACTTCCTGTCAAACAGCTGTGGGCGATTTTCTCTGCATTTTCCAGCCGAAGGCCAAGCTGGGAAGAAAAAGCCAGGACTCAGCGAGGAGTGGCTCCGCCACATGGTTGATCAGAGCTGTGGGGCACAGGGTTCGAATGGGGGTGCCCAGCAGGCTTGGGCAGGGTGCTCTGGGCTCCCCAGACCCCACTTGTCTTTTTTTTTTTTTTAAGTTTATTTATTTATTTAGAGAGACTGAGCAAGGTAAGGGCAGAGATGGTGAGCGAGACAATCCCAAGGAGGCCCCATGCTGTCAGCACAAAGCTCAACATGGGGCTCAAACTCATGAACTATGAGACCATAACTTGAGCTGAAATCAAGAATCAGATACTCAACCAAATGAGCTGCCCAAGCGCCCTGGGGCACCACATTTCCACATCAAGTTCCACATCTGCTGGGCAAAGGCTGCACGGCAAAAATTCTTACTGATTCTTTTGGGCCTGGTTCAAATGGCACCGCCTCTGGGAAGTCTTCCTTGAATTCCCACGCCACTCTTCCCACATTCCCCAACCCCAGACCAAATCTATCACTCCTTTCCCAAACTTCCAAGGTCAGTAGGTGAGCTGAAGGCCGTTGTGATGGGTAATTTTGTGTTGATCTACCGAGCCACGGGGTGCTGAGATATTTGGGTACACATAATTTGCAGTGTTTCTGTGAGAGTGGTTTTGGATGGATTTAACATTTACATATATATATGTATACATATATATGTATATATATGTATATCACATACACAGATATGTTTGTGAGAGAGAGAGAAAGCACACATGCATACATGTGAGCTGGGGCAGAGGAGCAGAGGGAGAAAGACGAAAGATTCTTAAGCAGGCTCCATACTCAGCTTGGAGCCTGATGCAGGGCTCAATCCTACAACCCTGGGATTATGATCTGAGCCAGAACCAAGAGTCAGACATTCAACCGACTGAACCACCCAAGCACCCCTAACATTTAAATCAATAGATCGAGCCAAGCAGAGTGCCCCTGATGAGGTAGGTGAGCCACATTGAACCAGTCAAAAGCATGAATGAAACAAAAGGCGATCAACAACTACAGGGTAATTCTTCCTGACTGCCTCTGAGCTGGGACATCACTTTTTTCCTGCCTTCAGCCTAAATTCAACCATCAGCTCTTTCCAAGTCTCAAGCCTCTAGGCTGAAAGGCTCTCAGGCCTTCAGGCTCAGACTAGAACTACACTAGCTTTCCCAGGTGTCCGGCTTGCTGAATGCAGATCTTGGGAGGTGTCAGCCCCCACAATCATGTGAACCAATTCCTTACAATAAACCCCTTTCTAGATATACCTACATGCTACCGGTTCTGTTTCTCAGGAGAACTCCAATACACCTGGCCTGGTTAGTTCTTAAAATTTCATAGATGTGAGGGACGCCTGAATGCCTCAATTGGTTAAGTGTCCTACTTCAGCTCAGGTCCTGATCTCAGGGTTTGTGAGTTTGAGTCCTGTGTCGGGCTCTGTGCTGACAGCTCAGAGCCTGGAGCCTGCCTCAGATCCTGTGTGTGTGTGTCTCTCTCTATCTGTCCCTCCCCTCTATTCTCTCTCTCTCTCAAAAATAAAAAGATAAAATTTTTTTTAATTTGATGGATGAAAGAAACCATCTGCCCACCCATCCATCTGTTCAGTATTTAATCCTTTCCAACTATCCATCCATCCATCCATCCATCCATCATTTTAGAAATCACCAGACGGTCAGCCCTTGGCACACTAAGCCCACGTGCGCAGCTGGCAATGTTTGGATGAGCGCCCTGCTCTCCATAAATTAGAAGGGGTTCGGACAGGACACAGAGCCTCCCCCCCCGACACATGTCAGGGGTCTGGGGGCAGGAAATGGAAGGGTGTCAAGGTAGCCCATTACTCTCAAGTTTGCTGCACACAGGACCCCAGAGGCAGCCCTTCTGCTGCTGCTGCGCCGCACAATCCATTTTCCACCCACCAACCAGAGTGTTCAAATCACGTCATATCCCTCTCCAGCTTCAAACTCTTCCGTAGCGTGGCCCTGCTCCTCTGTGCCCACCCCTCTTACTCCCCCTCCCTCACCGGTCTTCCTCTGCCCCTTGAACATACCAAGTCCCTTCTCGTCTCCCGACCTCTGCACATACGGGTGCCTCTGCCTGGGAGGCTCTTACCCCTGCTCATGTTCCCCCTTTAGGCCACAGCTCAAACTTCACCTTCCTGAAAACAATCCTTAAAGTTGCCACTGTTTTACCAGTGTGTTTACTCATTTTTTTATCTCTTTACCTCTCTGGGCAGGGATCTTGTCTCTTTTGTTGATCATCATATTCTCAGAGGCTAGTACAGCACCTGGCACACGTCAGGTAGAAGACAGATATTTGTGCAACCGATGACAGACAGGCAGGTGGATAAATGTGGGTGGATGGATGGATGGATGGGGGGCTGGACTGATGGACAGATATATAGGCGTATGTAAGGGTGGGCACGTGCACAGGTGTGTGAGCGGGTGCATAGGTGGGTGTGCGCATGACCAGGAGAAGAGATGAGTGGGGGAGGGGAGAGGAGTTGATGGGAAATGGGTGAGAGGTTACCTAAACAGATAGATGTAGAAGAGGGATAGATGGACGACAGATCAAGGTAGATGAATACAAAGACGGACGAACGGGTGGGTGTGTGGATGGACAGATGGACGGATGCGTAGGTGGCTGACGGGGAGAGCAGGTGAGGAGAGGTGAGGTAGGGGAGAGGGCGGATGGACAGATAGGTGGGCAGGTACAGAGATGAGAGACACAGAAGAGACGGAGGAGAGGGAGGGATGGAGTGGATGGAGACATGTACGTTCGTGTGGGTGGATGGACGCAGGGACCTGGGGGCACAAGACTGAGAAGTGGATCAACAGAGACAAGAGGTGACATACGGGAAGACGGGTGACTGGGATAACCTCCGGCCCCGGGTCTAGAAGGGGCTCTAAGGAGCCTATGGCAGCTCCCTCGTACCTCCAGCAAGTTGAAGGCATGACCTAGGGCGTGGATGGTCAGATTAGGCATGGCAGAACGGGGGAGGAAGGAGGCTGGAGAAAAGAGAAAGGTCTGCTCCAGGTTGGCTCCCAGGCTGCTAGACACTAGGAGGAGAGAGAGAGAGAGAGAGACCAGCACACTCTGTAGCCGTCACAGGGCAGGGTCTGGCCACCGAGGGGCCACAGCCTAAGACGTGGCGCGTCCTCTCCAGCAGGAGAGGTGTCTCCACCTTAAGCCTCATCAAGGCCCCAGGAAAGGTCAGGACAGAAGGGTCACAATGCGCCCACACCTGCTGACAGGCAGCGAGGGGACAACTGGGGCACCCCACTCCCTACCGACTCCCGGGGGGCGACAGGCAGCGAGGGGGCGGCTGGGGCACCCCACTCCCTACCCACAGACTCTTGGGGGGCAGTCGAGGGAGTTGAGGTGCCCTAGCTAGCACGGGGTTTCCTTCGGGTTGCTCTGTGCCATTAGGACAAGATGGTGACAGCCTGGGTTGAGGGTCTGTCTCCTGCTAACGTGGGGGGAGACAGCCCTCCAGCTCACGTGCAGGCAAGACGACCTTTGCCGTTGACCCCCACTATCTCACTGGCACCGCATTCCTTTTCAGGGTCACCTTGCATTTACAGAGTCCAACTGTAACAGAAAGATTCCTTTTGAAATAAACGCAAGCGAGAAAGAACCAGTTTAGAGACCAGATGGACTCAGTCCGTGGAACGCGAGGGCGTGGCTGACAGAAGATTCTGGACTTCTTCCAAAAAATGGCAGGTGGGTGGGAAGAGCACGGAAATCCAAGCAGGTGGCCTATGACAGGTGACGTGAGGGAAAGAGTGACTTCGATCCCCGCGTCCTTGACGGCTGGAGCTCCTGGCTGAGAATGTCCTCGGGGTGGGGTCCCGGAGAGTCCGCCTCAGGGCCCCTCGGTCTCCAGTAGCTGCAGCACGTGGCTCCACACAAAAACCCACTGGGGGCGTCACAGCCAGCGGGAAGGGGGGGCGGGGAGGGATGGATCTGGAGCTGGCTCACCCTGGAGAAAGGACCCCCCTCGCCCGCCAAGCCTATATCCCAAGTCCTGCTACTTCCACAGGCCAGGGGGCTGCTGGGAAGCCTAGCTATCCACACACTTTCTTTCAAGAAACCGTGGCCAAGAGCAGTGCCTTCGTGGAACTTGGAAATCTGGCCCGTGCGCAGCGTCCTGACATGCCTTCCGGAAGGGAGAGGGGGGCACTGTGGGGAAAGCTCTGGCTGGACAGCCAGACCCAAGTCTATACCTCAGTTCTACGACTCAGGTGCTGTGTGGCCTCAGGCTGGTTACTCTACTTCTCTGAGGCTTCGTTTCCTCTTCTGTGAAATGACAACAACCCACCTCCCAGGGCTGTTTGTGCAGATCCATCACAGGGGAAGCCTGGGTCAGGGCTGGGAAAGGGGTAACGTGCAATCTGTGATGGGGACCCTCTCAGGCTCTCTGTAGGAGTAAAACCCAAATGAGATCACCAAGGGGAAAGATTCCGTTGACGGCTATTAGAGTCTAAATGGGAAGCCCCAATCTTCCTGGTTGTCCGGGGCTCTCAGAATGCTGAGCAGGGAGCTCCTAGAAGAATCCACCATGGATCAGAGTCAAACTGGGCTTTTGTTCCCCTTGGGTAACACACAGGCCTGGTACCCGGGGCTCCCATCAAGGCTGAGCCCCTGGCGAGGGGGGTTGGGTCAGTGGTTTGCTTGATGCAAAACGGCCACCTGTCCCCGCCTCCCTCCCACACGTGTCCCTCCCACCCTGATACCGCCCACCGCCGTCAGTCACATCTTCTAGTGGTATCATTTCTTTTCCTTGGGGTGGGGGGTTCATTTCTTTAGAAGCTATTTTAGCAGCATCACCGACTTAAATGCGTACACCCTTCACAAACTGGGGAAAAAGGGGCACCTGAGTGGCTCAGTCAGTTAAGTGTCTGACTCGGATTTTGGCTCAAGTCATGATCCCATGGGTTGTGGGTAGAGTCCCATGCTGGGCTCTGCACTGGCACTGCAGAGGCTGCTTGGGATTCTCTCTTTCTCTCGTTCTCTCTGCCCCTCCCTGACTCTCTCTCTCTCAAAATAAATAAATAACCTTTAAAATAAATGAACGCATGCAATGTCCACCCTTCACCTTGGCTATCTGACCTCTGGGAAATTATCCTACAGCGAGATCAGCACGCGGGCCCAAAGGTGGGTGTGCACGTTCCTCTGGCTGGCTGTGTCTCGTGACAAAAAGCCAGAAGTGACCTGAGTCCCCATCAGCAGGGACTGGTAAAGTAGATTAGGGTGCAAGCTCCTCGTAGGAGATGAGGCAGCGGAAGTGAGAGCGCACACGCCCCGATGTGCAAAGAGCCCCGGGCAACGGCAAGGGCAACGGCCAACACAGCAGCTAGAAGACCCCCGGACACGCTTGTCCACGTGCTCCAAGTACTGCTCGGAGATGCAAGAGAACCGCTCGCGGTGATCGCCTTCAGCAGATGGGCTCGGGGCAAGGAGGAAGGTTTCATCTTCCATGTCTGCCTCCCTGTCTGCTTTGACACTGGCCACGTGGTGACACTCTAATAGCAGCAGTGACAACAGCATTAGGAGCAACAGCCACGTACGGGGCACTTCCACCCATCTAGGGGCGCCTGGGTGGGGCCGCCAGTAAGCATCCGACTCTTGATCTTGGCTCAGACCATGATCTCCCGGCTCGTGAGTTTGAGCCCCATGTCGGGCCCCACGCCGATCGTGAGGAGCCTGCTGGGATCCTTCTCTCCCCCTCTCTGCCCCTCCCCTACTTGTGCACTGGAGCTGCCTCTCTCCCCCCCCCAAAATAAGTTAATAAACTTAAAAAAATGTTTAAGATAAACTATTCTAAATGCCTTTGTGTATTAACTTGTTTTATGCTCCCTCTGTGAAGGAGATAGCGCTAGTATGATCATCCCCATTTCCCAGATGTAGAAACAGAGGCTCAGCAAGGTTTAGTAACTTGTCCAAAGGCACACAGGCAGGCAGCGGCTGAGCTGGGATTTGACCCTGGGCCGTGGGACTCCAGGCACAGATCACTATACAAAAGATTTTAGAAAATTAGTTCAACTTACTTTTTTTAAGTTGCACTTTTGGGTTTAGGAACTATGGCCAGAGGCCCCTGTTTATTTATTTTTAAGTTTACTTATTTGAGAGACAGAGGAAGCAGGAGCAGGGGAGGGGCAGAGAGACAGAATCCCAAGCAGGCTCCACGCTGTCAGTGCAGAGCCGGACGTGGGACTTGAACCCACGAGCCATGGGATCATGACCTGAGCCAAAACCAAGAGGCAGACACCTAACCAACGGAGCCAGCTGGGTGCCCCAGAGCCCCCCCCCCCCCTTAAAAGGTGCTCTCTGACCCTAGAAAGGATGTGAGATTTGCAGATCCTGTTCCTCCTCTGTCTCAGGTCTCCCTTCCAGGTACCAGGTCATGAGCTGTCCTGAGCTACAAGGGAAGTCAGCGACTTTCATCCCTTTTTACAGATGAGCAAACGGAGGCCTAGAGAGAGAGAAGCAACTTGTCCAAGAGCTCTCCAAGTCATGGGTGGGAGGTGCGGACACACGCGGCCCCTTGTTCAGGCGGCACGGCAAGAAAAGGGGATCAGAAAGGGGGTAGGAAAGCACCTGAGTGGCAGATGCTTCCAAATCCCACACCCCCACACCCCCCAGGGGTCAAATCTCAGGAGGCTTAACTGACTGAGCCCCCCAGAAAGCTGTATTTTAATTAAACACTGACATGGCACTCCCTGTGTGCCCGGCTCTGCTGTTAACATGTCAGACAGATCACATGACTTGATCCTGAGACACAGAGAGGTTAAGTAACTTGCTTACAGTCCCCAGCTAGAAAGAGGCGGAGCCAAGACCTAAGGCTGGAGCGTCCACCCCCGGGCAGGACGTTACCTCAGCTCACTGCTCCTAGAATGCATATTCTGGGCTTAACTTGTGAAATCCAGGTCCGGGATGGGCATCCGGCAATGGACTATTACCCCACGCCCACACCACCCCAGAGCAGCGACGGCCTGGCGGCCAGGGAAGGCACAGGGTCTATACCAGCTCTTCCCTTAAACTCCTGCTTCTCCACTAGGTTTGTGCATCCACAGCAGGGGGGCCACACGGGGGTCCCAGTGTGCGTGTGTGCACGTATAACAACGTGGGTGTGTGCCCTGTGCATGTACCCGCATGCCCTACTGTGTGTGTGCACGTCCCAGTGTACCCTGGTGTGCGTGTCTGAACCCAGGGGTGGGTGGATGTCCCCACCTATCCCTGTGAGCATCCGTGTGTGTGTGTGCCGGTGGGTATGTCTCTGTGTGTGGGTGTGTGGATGCATGTCCCCGTGTGGGTGTGACCCGTGTCCTCAGGCTATGTGAGTCTCTGTGTGTGTGTTGCCTTTGGGAAAGGAAAGGGCCGTGTGGCTCAGAAAAGCACGTTCAATGTTATTCGAGGTGTAACCCAGCACAACACATGGCCGTCTCCCCCGCACAGAGGAGGGAGAGCGGGGGCACAATAGTGGAGACCAGACGCTCAGGCTCAGGGAGGAGGGTTCCTCCAGCCACAGGTCTCCGTCTCTCCCCGCTCTGCCCCTGCAAGGCCGCCGGGGGCAGGCAGGGCAGGCTCGGGCCCTCCCGGGACCAAAGATGAAGCCAGAAGCGAGGTAGGGCCCACAGGGGAGGGCCAGTGGCTGGGGCCACCTAGACGGCCGGGAGCTACGGGGCGGCGGGGACAGCGGGGGCCGGGCCCCCAGAGCAGCCCAGACAGCAAGGACCCTGTGGGGTCACTGACTGCCCCAAGGCGGGGGGATCTGCCCAGAACGGCCAGCCCTCCTGGACTTCGTGAGAATCAGAACACCTGCTCCCAGTGCAAAAATCTCTAACTTCAAAAAGCTTTGGTGACACTTCAACGAAAAGTCTGCTTAAAAGGGTCTCTCTTTTAATTTTTAAATTTTTATTAATTTTTTATGCTTATTTATTCTTGAGACAGAAACAGAGCATGAGTGGGGGAGGGGCAGGGAGAGAGGGAGACCCAGAATCTGAAGCAGGCTCCGGGCTCCGAGCTGTCAGCACAGAGCCTGACGCCGAGCTCGAACCCACGAGCGGTGAGATCATGACCTGAGCTGAAATCGGACGCTTAACTGAATGAGCCACCCAGGCGTCCACTTTTTTTTTTTTTTTAATTTTTAAAGGTGAAAAGATAAAATTATCCCCAAGCCCCTGGCCCTCATACAACTGGTTTCCCTTTTCCAATGGGACTTGAAAGCTCACTCTCCTTGCCCCAAACTGAGCCTCCCCAAAAGGCCAAACGCAAAGCTGATGGGGAACAGGAAGTGTCACCCTGGGGGAGATGAAGGGCTGGCTCGAAAAGACGGGCAGGCTGCAGCTCCCTACCCAAGAACTTCTAAGTTCTGTCCATCAAGAGACACCACAGAGAGAGGACATGGCCAAGAGGCGGAATCCGGCCAGCAATGGAACAGAGTACACAGACAGACAGACAGACACACACACACACACACACACACACACACACACACACACAGCACAGGCCAGTCTCACAGCAAACATGGAAGAAGCCAGACTCTAGGTGCCCATGAGCGCACAGTATGATGTCAAGAGCAGGCAACAGTGAGCTACGGCTGGGAAGGTCAGAATCCCCGTGACCTTTGGGGTCACCGACCGGGAGGGACCCTGAGTGGGGGAGGGGAGCAGGAAATGCCCTCCATCTTTTTCTAGGAGTGGTTGCACAGGTGTAAAAACGTCAAACAGGGCACTTAAGAGTAGCGCGGTCTCCTGATTGTGCACTGTAACACGAAAGTAAAAACACATCCCTATGGTCGGGCGGCTCACTCGGTTAAGCTTCCGGCTTCGGCTCAGGTCATGATCTCAGGCTTTGTGAGTTCGAGCCCCGCGTCGGGCTCTGTGCTGACAGCTCAGAGCCTGGAGCTGCTTCGGATTCTGTGTCTCCCTCTCTCTGCCCCTCCCCTGCTCGCTCGCTCTCACTCTCTCAAAAACTTTTTAATACTCTCTTGCCTACTCTCCCCCATCTTTCTCTTCCCCCCTCCCCCCTCCCCACCCCTTCCGGGCTGCAAGCAGCAAGGCTGTGCGCAGGCCCGCGAGCACCGCGCACACACAGTCCTTGCGGACTGACGAGAGAACACCAGTCCAGACCGGCGCGAGCCCTGGCGTGGAGCACGAGCGAGGCGGGCGGGCGGCCGAGACCCCAGGCTCTGAGCCCACGACCCCGCCCTCCCCGTAGCCTGGACAAGCGGCCACAGCAGCAACACCGACAGTCAGCGGGACACCTGCTACACATCCCGGCCGCCCGTTAATCCACAGAGTCTTGCTAGGCGTGACCCCCACTGCTCAGAGGGGGAAACTGAGGCACAGAAAAGGTAAGTGCCTGGCTCTAGGTCCTCCGGGTAAGGGACAGAGCTGGGACCTGGAGCGGGAGGTCTGGAACCAGCGTCTGCCCGTTTCACCAGCTCTCTCGTGCCGAACAAGCGGCCTCAAGGAGACGGACCCTGCAGACACTGCGCGAGCCCTGGCGGGTCAGGGGCCCTGGTGGCCAGAGTGTCACCTGCCAGGCCGTGAGCCGTGGGGGGATGCCCCCCTCCCCGGTGGGCCTGGCTCTGAGGCAGGGCCTGATTTGTGTCTGCTGAGCAGAGCCAATCACACAGGCTGCCTGGAGTCAGGGGTCAGGGGTGAGCGCTCCCCACATCCGGCCCAGAGAGCTAGCCAGAGCCTGGCCAGCACGAGCGACGGAACGTTCCTGCTGGAGGCGCCTTCCCCCACGGGCGAGGCAGGGGTCTCCACAGCTTCCGGGGTCCCTGGCCGCCTGTCACCACCTCCGGAGGGTGTTGACCGCTGCCCCCGGCTGGTTGGTCCTCCGATTCCTCGCCCACTGCCTGCCGGTCACAGCAGGGGAAGGAGGACCAAGCGACGGTGCGCCCGGGCACGTGACGACACACCCCGCGGAGGAAGGAAGGGCAGCTGTACCACCTCAGGCAAGCCTCGCAGCCTCCTTGGGCCTCAGTTTCCTCATCTGCAGTACGGGCATACTCACAGCACCTACTTCACAGGGGCATGGTCAGGGCTAAGCAAGACCTCGGGCTGTCAGACACCCTTGGCCTAGCTTCACCCTCACTTCCTGGGTTCGAGGCTCCTTCACCGTATTTGTGTATGACAATGACTCTCATTTAAAGCGCTCAGACTCTGCCAGACTCCAAGAGAATTGAGTGACACATGTCATCCCATTTCCTACCACCAGCTGAGGAAAAAGGTTCTTCTTCCATCCTCGTCTTCCGGATCATAAAACGGGCTCAGAGAGGTTAAGCCACTTGCCCAGAATCACACAGCTGGGAGGCACAGGGCTGAGACCCAGATCTCACCGCTCGGTCCCCACTGGTACCGTCAGGGGCTGGCTCAAAGGCATGACCAAAGTGGGTCACCCCCTTGCATCCCATGAGCAGCCAAGCCAGGGAGGGAGGCGCCCGTCCTGAGCACCTTCAGGCCTCGTCTCGAGGCAGCCTCAGGCCCTCCCGGGACACCCTGAGGCTCCAAGATGTGTGACCGGGACGTGTCCAGGATCACACACCCCGGAAGGGGCCCAGCGGGGCTTGGGACGCAGGTGGCCTGGTGGACAGGTTCACATGGACAAGAGCAGCCTGTCCGCCCGCCCAGTAAACAGCGGTTTAGGGTAATGTCAGAACTGCCCCTGCGTTGCTAGAAGCTGCCTTAGGCACCAAGCAGGGGTGAGGACCCTGGTGTGGAACAGGAACCCTGGAGAGTGACACCCATGATCGCCTGTGACCAGATGCCCCACCCCCACCCACAGACACATCCCATGTCTGGAAACAGTCTCTGGCCTCGATTTGCTCATCTGGGAAATGGGGATGCTGACGGATGCGCCCCAACCCGCCCGAGAGTCCTTAGGAACACGAAGTCCCTTCATCTAAGTGACGCCCTCCCTTTTCTTCCCACCTCTCACCCTTGTACCTCCTCCTTTGCCTAACAGATCTGGGCCCTGGGCCCACGCTCTGGCCAGAAGTGAAGGCAGCCTCACAGGCACAAGAACTTTCTCTCTCAAGAGCATCTTTCTTCTTAGAAAGTCCTAGATTTTGGATGGGTCCCCCATCTCCCTGATTCCCAACATGTACACAGACAGATGAGACCCAGGGTCACGTAGGAAAATGCAGAGCAGCAGACAGGGGAGGTGACCAGGGAAATAGGCACTCAGTTCCTCCTGAGGTCCTGAAGGCCCTTGCCCTCATCAGACGTCATGAAAACACGCCTGAGTCAAATACCACTTCTATTCAAGCCTGTAACTACCAGATGGAGAAGCACACACCACCTGAGTTCAAATCCCAACTCTGCTGTGTGACTTTGGGTCAGAATCCTAACTGCTCGGTGCCTTGCTTCCGTCCGCAAATGAGAAGCAGGGATTAAAAAAAAAAAAAAAAGCCACCTACCCCACAGAGTCCTTGTGAGGGTTAAATGAGAGGCTACAGAGAGGGTTTCAGGTGCCTCTGCGTTAGCTCTTAGGCTCTGCAGTCACGCAGAGGTCTGGGGATGTTGATTTTGCAGGATTGCTGTTTTTTTCCTTTCCTATTTTGGAGCTGATAACCTTTCTGAGATTTTTTTAAAATATTTATTTTTGAGAGACAGAGCACGAGCTGGGGAGGGGCAGAGAGAGAGCACAAGACACAGGATCTGAAGCAGGCCTTTTTCAGATCTTTTCCAAAGGCTCTGAGAAAGACCCAGATGTCTGGACCGCAGGGGCCGGGAGGGCAGGAAGGAGCCCCAAGCTTCCCCCTGGACAGCCCTGAGCTCACAGAGCTCCTTGGAGCCTCTCGCCTGGGGTCCCTATTCCCCCCTTCTGGCCCCACATCAGCAGACCCAGGTGGTGGGACCCCAGCCTGGTCCGCACCCCCAGCCACGGGCAGCGGGGGACCCAAGGCACACTGGAATGCTAATTCCAGCTCTCCGCAAGAGGGTCCCTGTCCAGGGGAGAGAACAATGCCTGTATTTATCCTGCCAGGCCCTTCAGATTTAGTCACAAGAGGGGCCCCCATCCCCCACCGCCCGTGGGAACCTCCAAACTTCCCGCTTAATCTCCTTCTGGCAGACAGCCCAGACTGAAGGACGGGTCAGTATCACAGGGATGAGATCAGATGAGGTATCAGTGGGGAGGACCCGGGGCAGGGTGGAGGCGGCCCAGCCCCAGCAGGATGACCAGCCAGCTCCTGGGCCAGCCCCCTCCCCCACAGAAAGGCCCTTACCAGTTGTCCCCACATTTCAAAGAAGACAGTCTCCAGAGTGCCAGCAGCTCTTCTGCGGAGAGGTCCTGGAGCTCCGACACCAGCGTCAGGAACAGTTCTGCGGCCTGGGAATCGGAGGGGGGCTGCTCCCTTCCAGGAGCCTCGGTGGGGGGACCCCCGGGTCAGCTTCGCCAGTCCCCTGCCTTCAGACAGGGTGGCATAGAAAGTAGGAAGTGCATTAGCATTTCAAGTGTCCTAAGACCCAATGAAATGAGGCCACGTTTTATTCTTTCACTTAACAAGCATTTATTGGGCACCTACTGTGTGCCAGACACTACACTTGTGGGCTTTATGCTCCGATAAAACCTCACTCAAGGTTCACATGACTATGATCCAGTTCTTAAATGAATCTCAGCATATTTCATAGAGTCGGTGAGGTGGCGATCGTTTTTGATACTTATAATAAAAGGGCTGCATTCTGAGCCCACACACCTTAGGTTTCAGGAGATAGTGGTTTGGTCCCAGCTTCCTGCTGGCAGCCCCCACGCTTCCCCTGGGCTTGGCCAAGGCCAGGACTGAGGCTCCTCAACCCACCTCTGGCCAGCGAGGGGTCTGCTGGGCTGGGACCGGCCCGCCTGGCCTCCAGCCTCCCGTGCTCTGAGCGGCGGGGACACAGTTCTGTGCACACGGCTTGGCTCAGCAAGACGCAGGCTGCACAACAGGCCCCTCGCTGGCCAGCTCAGCCCACCCACCCCTCGTGCCAACACATATGCCTCCCAGGGTCCAGGCAGCATTCCTATAATTGCCTTCTGGACGGGCTCAGCTCCAATGACCTCCAGCTCCAATGGCTCCTTTCCCCAGCCCCGTCCAAGTTGCTCTGGGCTTAGACGCACACGCTTTGAAGCCCCCTAGGAAGCGTGCACACTGCTGTGCCTGGCTGTCTATCTTCCTACCTGGAAAAGGCCGGGAGTCCACCCTGGAGTATGCCTCCTCCTCCGGGGAGGCCGCCAGCCCCAAGAGTGGGCATCAGGACTGTTTTCCAGAGTCAGCCACAGCAAGAAGGGTCACAGCCACTTATGCCAGTGTCCCCGACAGCAGGGACAGAAGGGGGAAGCCTGTCTGCTAACAAGAAGGCATGATGCTAACACGATCATGACCAGTCACTTTGTACGGAGCCTCTGCTGTGTGCCAGGCACCATTCTAGGTCACGTGCACACACCATCTCATTTGACATGTGCAACACCCTCTGGGGAGCAGCTGTCATTATCTCCACCTAAGAGAGAGGATCTGGGACACTCTGAGTGCTTTACGCAGGTGCCAATGGCCTCACTGCTCCTAAGTGGCAGAGGTGAGAATTGAAATGTGGCCACTTAGCTCCTAAACCCGCATATCACCAGTCCTCGGCCTGAGGGCATGGGGTGGGGGTGGGGAAACAAAGAAGACAGAGGAAAGTCCTGCTTTCTAGAATCTGCCAAGTTCCGTGGCATCAAAACTCCCATGGTGGCCCCTTTCCAGGGCCCATGTACCCACGAGCTGTCACTGGACAAAGACTTGGAAAGAGCAGCACGGAGGCGCAATAGCAGGTGCAAACAACCTCAAGTGTCAAGGTCACAGGCAAGTGATGGTTTGGAATACTTACTGCCTTTGTTTCCAATGTGATTTTTTTTTTAAGTGTTTGAGCGACACAGAGAACGCACATACAGGAGGGGGAGAGAGAGAGAGAAAGAGAGGGGCAGAGACAGACAGACAGAGAGAGAGAGAGAGAGAGAGAGAGAGAGAGAGAATCCCAAGCAGCCTCCACGCTGTCAGCATGGAACCCAACATGCAGCTCGATCTCATGAGATCCTGACCTGAGCCGGAATCAAGAGTTGGACACTTGGGGCGTCGGGTGGCTTAGTCAGTTAAGCGTCCGACTTTCGCTCAGGTCATGATCTCGCGGTTCGTGGGTTCGAGCCCCGCGTCGGGCTCTGTGCTGACTGCCAGCTCGGAGCCTGCAGCCTGTTTCAGTCTGTGACTCCCTCTCTCTCTGACCCTCCCCTGCTCACGCTGTCTCTCTCTCTCTCCTAGAAATAAATAAAACATTAAAAAAAAATTATAAAAAAGAGTCAGACACTGAACTGACACCCGGGTACCCTTAACATGGACTTATTTCTAACTCGATCGTTAATAATGGCTGTGTTTAACGACCAGCCTATAGGATTTGGACAGTCTACACAGTCCTTAAAACCCCTGGCTGTACACAGTTGGTGTTTAATAAAGGCCCACGACCGGGGCTCCATATTCTTAGAATAGCAGATGGTAACCAAGAGCTGAGCCTTCTCCCTGGCATCCTCCCTGGCGGCAGCAGAGGGGTGGGGGCGGGAGCTGACCCAGCCTTCCTCCCTTCCTGCCTCTCCCTGCATCGCCTACTGACTGATGCCCCTGGCCATCACAGCCCACTGCCACCCACGTCAAAACTCCGGGGACCCTCTTGCGAGGGTCAGGCCGCAGAATTTGCTCTCTATTGAACACAGAGTCCTGGTTTTTCTTCCAGACTGAAAAACCAGTCTTGTCTCCTGCCCCCAACAATGGGGTAGAGCAAGGGCATTCCAACCTGCAGCCCCGCAAGGCTGGTCCCCCGGGGCAACCAGGCAGCCCACCCCCCTCAAAGGTTCACCACCAGCCCTGGGAGCCTCCCCAGTGGGAAGTTTACTTCCTTTCTCGAGCTATAAATACAGAACACAGAATGCCGCCCTGTGCCCTGGGGGCCGGCGCTGCCAGTCTCCAGGAGGGGAGACGGAGCCATCTCTCCCCGGCCGGGGAAGTGGGGGGTCAGAAGAGGCTATGGGGCCAGACGAGGGGAAGTGGGCCTGGCCTGTGGTTGCCAAGCACTTCCTGAGGTTGAGCCACACGACAGTCAGGCTAGCAGGAGGCACAACCACGTCCCCTCGAGGTATGTGGCAACACCTGGGGACACTTTGCTCTGTCACAGCTGGGATAGGGCGATGCTGGCATCTGGTGGCTAGAGGGACGCTGGTGAACATCCTGGATGCACAGGCCAGCCCCTCCCTCCTAAAGCACGAGCCCGCCCACGGTGCCTGTAACGTCCAGGTAAGAGCCCTGCCGGGGGGACAGGCTGCCTGGGGTGACACAAACCCCCCAGCGTGAGGCACACTGAGGCTGGAGACTGGCTCCTAGTTCCCCAGTGTCCCTGCTATAGATACACACAGACACAAAACGTACGTGTGTGTGTGTGTGTCCAATACTTATCCAGTATCCAGAGTGTTTATTCAATATGTTCTACTATGTATTTAATATGTAGTCAGTCAACACAGTCAGCAGGTAGAAATGTCTCTACGTGTTCAATGTATTATAAACATATGTGTTTTCTCTGCGTCCGTCTGAATCTGACGCTTCTCCGCTCGCCTCCCAATGCCACCCCTGCCCCCCTTCCCATCTGCGCCCCTGCATGACGGCCACAGCTTCTCAACTGGGCTCCGTGCATCCCACGTGGCCCTCAGCCTGTGCTTCAGCCTTAGCCAGAGGAGGAACGTTACAACGTATCTCAGACCGTGACCTCCCTCCTCTGGACAACACCCTCCAAGGCTCCCCACTACCCCGAGGAAAAGGGGTCCGTGCGCTCTGCCCAGGGGGGGACCCGCATCCCGTCTCATGCTCCCCACTGGTGCCCCGCCCCCCCCAGGGGCCCAGAACATCGGGTTCACAGGTTTGTGGGTGCCCTCGCTCGAGTACCCCAGGGGCTCCTGAAGCCGATAGGGACACAGGGGTCTGCATCAGCCTAGCCCCTGGGGGAGGCGACCAAGGAACCCCAGCCTGGATGCCTTCGGTCCATTTTCTCTCTAAACTCACCAATAACGCAAATACCACTTCACACCTCACAAACGCGCGGGCACACCCGGGGGGGCCTCTGGCGCCAAGAATTCCCATCTGAGGGCGCTCCTGGATCTCAGGGGCTGTGGCTGCGTGGGCGCCGGCCTCCCGACATCCTTCTGCACCCTGACTCTGCGTGAAAAACCCCCAGACACACAAAGCGGGGCGCGCAGGTGCCGGGTTCCCGGCCCACACCTGCCGGGTGGGAACATCTGGGCATGTGCAGCTGTGAGAAGCCCCCGCACCCAAGTCCTGCCAGGGCTGCCGAGCTTTGGAGAGCGAGGGTGGCCTGCTACGCTGCGAGCCTGCCTCCAACTGGAGACGGGGCCCCCGCTCTGTCCGTACCCTGAACAACTTACTTTCTGTTCCCCAAACCCTTGGTCTTGTGTAAGCATTTAGTTTGCAGGGTCCAGAACACACAAATGAGTATAGCTTGAACCCACCCAGGCGGTTACGGGATCAGAAGGGAAACACCCCATTCTCCTCCTCCTGACACACAGGTGCTGGGGCCTGAATCGGCCAACTCTCCACATCTTTCCATGCCTTCCAGAGAGGCCCTGGCTCCCATGCTAACTCGGCAGCACCTCTGAGACGAGGCAGGAAGAGCGGATGCAGAGAAAGCCTCCCCTGTGTCACTGGTGACACCCAGCCCGGAGCAGTGAATGGCAGGGAGGGTGGAACCAAGATCGCGATGTGCCTAGAACGTTCTGGAAATAAGCCTGAGCATGAGGACTTGCAGGAGCCGGCCCCACTAGTCCTCAGTGTCCAGCTCCAGCGAGGCTGGGCAGCCACCTCCCCAGACACATCCCCAGAGCTCAGACTCCGGACTGAGCACCTTCCCCCCCTAGATTTTCAAGGGATCGCCCCAGGTCTCAACTCCAGTGTCCTCTGCTTTAGACTCCGGCCCAGAGCAGTCACTCAGCCACGTCCCCACTCTGTTCTCTTCCCGGCGCTCATCAACGGCTGAAACGTTCGCACACCTGGGGTGGGGAAGTCCCGTTCCCCCACACGTGATTTTATGCTGCACGAAAGCCAGAATGACATCTGTCTCCATCCCCAGGGCCGAGAACAGTGCCTGCTATGTAGTTCAGTGACTGGATAAAGCAGCACCTCGGGCCCCGCGGAAGGGAAGATCATTCCCGTGGGCCCGGAAGGTTCTCAGGAAGGCAGTGTGGGAGGGCAGCTTCGACACAGGACCCAGACTTGGTGTTTTTCCTTCCCCAGGGATGGGGACCCTCTTACGCAGGGGTACAGGGCTCTATCTTAGAACAAAACAGGCAGGGAGAAGGCACAGCATCGTGACATGGCCCTGGGATTCTCAGAAATACTGTGATCTGGGGCGCCTGGGGGGCTCAGTCGGTTAAGCGTCCGAGTTTGGTTCGGGTCACGATTTTGCAGTTCGTGGGTTTGAGCCCCAGGTTAGACTCTGTGCTGACAGTGTGGAGCCTGGAGCCTGCTTCAAGTTCTAAGTGGGTGTCTCGCTCTGTCTGCCCCTCTTCAACTCATGCTCTGTCTCTGTATCTCTCTTTCTCTCAAAAATGAATAAACATTAAAAAGAAAGAAAGAAAGAAAAATCCTGTCATCAGTTGCAAAGGAGGGACCCAGCCAGATGGCTCAAGCCTTCCCCATCTCTCTGGGCTATGCAGCCACCATATCACATCTGCTCCTCGACTTTCAATAACCAGGAGCTCCAGGGGAGGCTGAATTGGTTGGGACTTGGTGGGAAGCCCTCAGTGGGCAGGCCTGGGTGTGGCTAGAGATTTTGTAAGAGATCTCTAGGATAAGCCAGGTTCAGAAAGTTAGCCTGAGGGCCCCTTTGTTCACATCCTGCCTGCACTGGACCACAAGTCTTGGCATATACTAGCTGGATTGCTTCCCCTTCTTCTGCTTTTATAAACAGCCACAGTTGTGCAGTACACAACCTGCTCAACTGTACATAACAGCCCTGATACTAAACACCATAAAGGATTTGGAAAAAAAGAGAAGAGGGTGTCCCAGGGACCCAGGCCAGATTCTGGCCTTTGGCTGGAGAAGGCACTTACCTCAAAGCTCGTGGTCTGAGCAAAGCACAGCTTCCTCACCGACACGGTCACCGTGACCACCGTAGCCTGAGATCGTGTTTCCTCCCCATTCATACAACAGGCTGCTTGGAGTTACTTCCCCATCATCAGGATCTGATCTGGATCTGAAGCGCTAGACAGGGATGACCACGGTGGGGGGGGGGGGGGGGACGCAAGACTGAGAAGAAGGCCCCCTGGGAGCCGCCCCTCAACCCTACCACTTTCTTCTGCATGTTTCTGGAAAAGGGGGTGGGGGAACACGTACAAGGAAAATCATGGCAGTGTTGCTGCTGCCACAGCCCAAGATGGGGAACACCCTTTATACCCACCCGTGAGGGCCGAACACACTAACTACAAAGCCCTCCTGGGACTGACAGAGAAAACATGAAAAATCCAGCGAGGCAGTGGAAGACGGCTCAGCAGTAAAAAGGTCAGCCCCCTGCTACATCGTGGACAAGTGGGGGGAAGGGCAGAGGGAGGGAGGGAGGGAGAGAGAGAGAGAGAAAGAGAGAATCTCAAGCAGGCTCCACACTCAGAGCTTAGTCCAACACAGGGTTCAATCTTGAGATCCCACAAGCCCGGGATCACGACTGAGCCAAAATCAAGAGTCAGGCACTCAACGGACTGAGCCCCCCCAAGCGCCCTGGGTGTGCAACTTCTTTTCAGAGTGACGAAAATGTTAACAAAGTTAGTTGTTATGACAGATGCACAGCTCTGTGATTACAGGGAAAGCCATGCGTTTATCACTTTAAATGGATTAACCGTGGGGGCACCTGGGCGGCTCCGTCGTCGATTAAGCATCCGACTCCTGATTTCGGCTCAGGTCATGATCGAGTTCCGCACTGAATGCAGAACCTGCTTGGGATTCTCTCTTTCTCTATCCGCTCCACCCCCTTCTCGAAATAAATACATTCAAAAAATAAATAAATAAACAAATTGTACAGCGGGTGAATTCTGAAAGTTCTTAAACTTAAAAATAAAAATAAAACCACTTCGATCTTCATGAAAGGTGAAAAAAAAGATGGAAAGCTCAGTCAACTCTGTGGGAAGGTTTTTTAGTTTATTTTTTTTTAACATTTATTTATTTTTGAGAGAGAGACAGGGTGAGCAGGGGAGGGGCAGAGACAGAGGGAGACATAGAATGCAAAGCAGGCTCCAGGCTCTGAGCTGTCAGCACAGAACCCGACGTGGGGCTCGAACCCACGAACTGTGAGATCATGACCTGAGCCGAAGCCAGACGCTCAACCGACTGAGCCCCCAGGAGCCCCAAGGGGAACCTCCAGGCCCTAACATGACTAGATAGTCCCGTCACTGCATGATGTTCCAGAGCTCAAGAGGTGGGGGTGCTGGGGTCCCAGCCAGTGTTCCCTGGAGCCGGAGGGGATGCTGGGAAGCCCCCGGGCTGTAGCCCCACCTGCCATGTTCTTGCTCACATGGTGCAGGGAGCCTGGGCTACACAGCAGAGCCGGGGGTTCAAGTCCCGGCTCTGCCTCTCACTAGCTGTGTCACCTCAGCCAAGCCCTCTTACCTCTTCAAAGTGCAACTTCCTTATTCGAAAACATAACTAAGAACAGTACCTTCCCGAGGGGGTCATGATAAGAACGAACTTACACAACCCACCTGCAACGCTCGGCACAGCTCCGGGCTCACAGGGGATCCTTCCCAAGTGTCAGCACTAAGAATCCTGGTTATTTCATTACTCAGCGAACTGGCAGTTGTTCGATCATGAGAAACTATCTTTTTCCCTCAGACACTCGCACGCTCGCTTTGCTGGTTTCCCTCCACGCAAAACTGCAGGAGGGAGCCGGGCTCCAGGAAACGCTAGGTGTTGGCAGAGATGTTCCAGAAAACAGGAGAGCTGAGTCAGCGTGCCCCCCCCCCCCGAACGGCCAGGTCGCCAGACGGAAGGTGGAATTCTCCCACAAAAGCGGGGACCCAGAAGATTCTATCTGCACTGAAGACAATCCAGGGAGGAGGACAAGGCCCGACCTGGGCCATGGGAGCCAGCAGAAACTTCTAGAAAAAGAGAAGGACTCTCCCCACCACAGCCATTTTCAGAAACTGTTTGAGACAGACGGGGTGTCCGGAGAGGGAGAGAGTGATAGAGCCCAGGCCTGCCTGAGCCCCTCTGCCACACGGGGGTCTCAAGGCTCCCTTGAGGGTCCCCACACCCCCCATGGGTCACCTGTGATGGCCGGATCCAGGGAGGTCTCACGCAGCAGCGTGAGCGAGGGAAGGGTCTACATCTGGGTCGCACTTGACGTCTCAGAGAGGGGCCTCACGGTGGCCAGCCCGGGGAACCCTGCACGCAGGTCAGGTGCGAGGCCAGGCCGGGTGCTGGACGGTGGGGGGGGGGGGGG